>NC_044390.1:10180945-10489735 GCF_006542625.1 Nomascus leucogenys | reverse complement strand
CTAGGGTAACAGTCATAGAGGCAGGGATGATATGTGGGATATATGGAGAAACGAAAGCAGGATGAACTTGCTAACAGACTGGACATTAGAGAAATTAGACTGGGGGATGACACTGAAGTTTTGGGCTTGAGTAAACAAGAGTCATTTAAGTGCTTAGGAACATTTTGCTTGATAGGTTAATCTGCCTATGCACTGGGGATTTGAAGAATTGAAAAAAATCAAATATCAAATATGTTCAATTTATAAATGTGACCTAAAATGCTTAAAGAGATGTATTAAATAAATTTGCAAATGGGTATTACTGTTTAGGACAAGGTAATCCTTTCCATTAGAGTTTATCAAACATTCATCAAAGAACAAGAGAAAATGATTGTTCCTTATTTTTATGCAAAAAATAATTCAATTTACTAATCTTTTTATCCTATTTATAAATTGAACCTCAAGAATGAAAAACAATTAGGTTTTTAAATTTGCAACTATAATAAATAGTATATTAATTTAAAATCCAAATTGCCCAACAATCCTTTCTAAATACAAAAGCCCCACAGAAACTAAAACACTCAAATTGACACAGTATTTAGTGAGACAGGAAAAGTGTCTGTGACATATTAAGTGAGGGGAGGGAGAAGCAAGTCAGAAAATGTGGTATACGTTATGTGAGAAATGTGTAGGTATATTGTTATTTGTAATAATAAGCTTTCTTCTAAAGAAGGTGTGACCAATAAACTACAATCAGTTTTTCACACTGTAGTCTTTAAAAAATATTCCTCTGTGGAGTCCCAGCTACATGGGAGGCTGAGGCAGGGGGGATGCTTGAGCCCAGGAGTTCAAGGCTGTAGTGTGCTATGATTGCACCTGTGAATAGCTCCTGCACTCCATCCTCGGCAACATAGCAAGACCCCACCTGTAAAACAAACACCCCCAAAACATTCTTTCTCTACCCAAAGGCAGACCCTCAAATAGTTGTTGAATCCGTGAATAAAATGTTAACGGTATTGCTTCTGGGCCAAAGAATCAGAGCTTATTTTTGTTTCTATCTCATATTAATATTTCTGTGGATTTCCAAATTTTCTATAGCAATTGTATATTCTTATAATCAGAAAAAATCTTTTAATGGTGATTATAAGGATTGTTTTAATAACATGAAAAATTGCTTATAATATTGATGGAAAAAAGCAAGTAAAATGGAGTATGGTTATGAACACAACTACACAGAAAGGATTAAAAAGGGGCCGGGTGAAGTGGCTTACACCTGTGATCCCAGCACTTTGGAAGGCTGAGGCAGGCGGATCACATGAGGCCAGGAGTTTGAGACCAGCCTGGCTAACATGAAGAAACCCCACCACTATAAAAAAAAAAAAAAAAAAAAAAAAAAAATTAGCCAGGTGTGGTCATGGGCACCTGTAATCCCAGCTACCCAGGTGGCAGAGGCACAAGAATTGCTTGAACCTGGGAGGTGGAGGATGCAGTGAGCTGAGATCATGCCACTGCACTCCAGCCTGAGTGACAGAGTGAGACCCTGTCTCAAAAAAAAAAAAAAAAAAAAAAGGATTAGTGGAACTATGTCCAATATTGACAGTGCATGTCTACTAGGGGCTATGTGGATCACTCTCCTTTGCTAGAATGTTTAAACTTTTCTGATCTCTCCTCATTTCTTTCAAGAACAGATTCTATGTAGATTCAATGAATTTCATATTGCCAAATCACAAGGACATTTTTCTGTCATCATCTTCCTCAACCTCTTGGCAACAATCAATACAACGAGGCTTCCCTGGCAGAAAGACTCCTCTTTCTTCCCTTTCCTCCTACCTTGCTAGCTACTTACCTTGTTCTTTGCTGGCTGGCAGGTTTGACCATTGTCCTAAGCTCGATTTGTATATCCAGCTGTTTACTTGATATATATCTAATCATGTAGATTTCACAACAGGTATCACACACTTACTGTGTCCAAAAAGAGGCTTCTGATTCTAATTCTCCACCCCTACCAACCCGCCCTTCTACAAGTCTTCTCATCTCAGTGAATGGTCCCAGCATTATGGTACCAACCACTCAGGCTCCAAACCTATGAATCATCCTTGATTCTTCTCTATCACCTCCATGTAATGGCCCTCACCTGCCAACCTGTTTCTCTATAAAGGCTTCTAGAACACATCACGCCAAATGAAAAACAGCTGACCACCACGATGTTAAGCATCTTAAACAATTAACCTAACAAATGGCAAAACCATTTATTAATTTTTCCCTGGCCACAGAAAAATTTTCAGGGACAAAACTGTATTCTGTTAAAAAAAAAAAAAAGAAACCCTTTACCATACACTATTATTTTTTAAATGATGTATTTATGTATTACTTCAGTAAATTAATTTTAATAAGAAAAATCAATGTATGAGGAGAGACTAGTGTAACTACACTGAGAGAGAAAGACATGTTACTAAGAAATGAACAGAAAGTGCCACCAAGTGGGAAAATGGTATACATGCAATAGAGAAAAATCTAACCAAGCCATGTCTGGCTTTGTTTTTTTTTTTAACTTGGTTCAAAGGACTTCAAGGTTCCAATGCTTCCAATCACAAAAAGCACATCTTTATTTCTTCTGATACAAGTGAAAACAATAATTTTATACAGCCATGCATGAAATAGCCCAAACTTTCTACTTTTCTACACTAATTCTATATAAACACTAACCACCATAACAACGAAAATGAAGACTTCTGTGTGTTACTGTATAGACGGTGGCAATTAGATAACTTCAGAATAAAACTGAAGGCAATAAAATTGGCATTGAACAAAACAGACAAGAACAAGAAGAAAAAAAAAGAAAAAAAAAGTAGTATAGAATAGTACTTGAGCTGGGCACGGTGGTTCACACCTGTAATGTCAACACTTTGGGAGGCCAAGACAGGTGGATAGCTTGAGCCCAGGAGTTTGAGACCAGCCTGGGCAACATGGCAAAACCCTGTCTCTACTAAATAAATATAAATACATACATACATACATACAAAAAGTAGCTGGGCATGGTGGCCCGTGCCTGTAGTCCCAGCTACTCTGGGGGCTGAGGCAAGAGGATGGCTTGAGCCCAGGAGGTCGAGGCTGCAGTAAGCCAAGATCGTACCACTAAACTCCAGCCGGGGTGACAGAATAAGACCCTGCCTTAAAATAAAATAAAATGTTGTTATCTACTTAAATACTTTCAGAGTATTCTACTCAATCAAATTAAATTTAAATTCCTGAAGAAGAAATTAATATCTTGTTGCTGATCCCATAAGAGAATAAAACATATAGGAAAATGAAGGTACTGTAAAAAAAGACACTAAATTAGAAGACAGTATTAGTACTAGTATTCATTAAGTGCCTATAAACTACAAGAGAACAAAGACCATACATATTTCACTCACCACTGTGAATATATAAACCCATCAAGGCCTGACATATAGGGGGGTGCTCAATATATATTTGCTGAATGAATCGAGTTTGTAAGCAGACTGTGTTAGGTTCTAGGCAATCCCCGTTTCTTATTTTCAAGGCACGTGTAGCTCAACTGCCCATCCGAGAAGTTTGCACCACCATCTTTTGTTTTTGTACTGGTGGACTTAGCAGCCTTTATTGGTGGCTGGTAGATTTAAAGAAGTGAAGGCCTTTAGACCAGAGAGATAAAATGAGCTCATTTTTCCGCAAGATTTCTAATGTTTCCCATAAGATTAGAGAACATTAAATGAAACAGAGAAGCTGACTAAAATTCTATCCAAAACACTAATGTCGCTAAGGGAAATCTTTCCCTAGGTGAGATTACGCAGCTACTGAACAGACTCATAAGACTATCATAGGCCACACTTGGCATCTGAAAACTCAGGACAGAGGACAGGAATCACAGCTTGCTGGCTGGGCAGCATCAGATGTTCTTCTCCCTGGGAGTCTGTGCAGTTGTTCATGCAAGTGACAGCTCACCCAGCCGTCCAGAAGCTATTTTTTTTCTTTTTTCTTTTTTTTTTTTTTGAGATGGAGTCTGTCTGTTGCCCAGGCTGGAGTGCAGTGGTGTAATCTCAGCTCACTGCAAGCTCCGCTTCCCAGGTTCACGCCAGTCACCTGCCTCAGCCTCCCGAGTAGCTGGGACTACAGGCGCTCGCCACTAGGCCCGGCTAATTTTTTTTTGTAGTTTTAGTGGAGACGGGGTTTCACTGTGTTAGCCAAGATGGTCTCGATCTTCTGACCTCGTGATCTGCCCGCTTTGGCCTCCCAAAGTGCTGTGTGTGAGCCACCGCGCCCGGCCCAGAAGCTATTTTCTTTAACTCCCTAGATGACACAGCTTAGGCTCAAGGGAGATGAGAGCATCATGAGGCAGGTGCAGGAGCTGCCCTAACTTTAAAGCTTTATGCTCCACCAGAGCCAACGTCTCTAATAACTCCAAAGGCATAGCTTCAGGATTCCCTTTCCCACAGGGTCATGCCAGTTCTAAGAGCAGCAGCACTCACCAGGCATTTCTAATTCCTCTCAATCCAGAGGCAATTTCCCAATCAGAGGTCGATTTTATATTGCAATACTGTTAATACAATTTTATCTGGTTTCCAGGATAACAGAACTAGGCATTTAACTGAAGGTCATATTCTCCTAACCCTTAATTTATAAAGTTAAGTTGAATACTACACTAGATAAAATCAAACCAAAATCCTATCTCCAGCACCAATCTCTATCCTAACCAACAGGCTAGTTTTCAACTGTCTACTCACCTTCTCACGTGGTCGTCTATCAAGCTTCTCATACTTAACGTAGACTACCTCTTCTAAACCTGCTCCCCCTACTCCACTCTTCCCTATCTCAGTAACTGTACCTCTAGTAGTTCAGGCCAAAAATCTTGAAGTCATCCTTGACTGGTTTTTCTCTCAGAAGCCAATCAGCAAATCCTGCTGACCCCATCTTACTTGGCACCCTCTAAGAGGGCCTCCAATGATCACTGCCTCCTGGATACCCTCATCTTAAGTGTGGCTGGACTGATTGACTTGCTTCTAGTAAACAGACAGCTGAAGTATGGGATATCACTTCCTAGATGAGGTTTAAAAAGACTGTGCCTTCCACCTTGGTCTGGGGAAGCCAGAGGCCATGTCAAGAGGTGTCGTGTGCAGAGGTCTACTGAGTGAGCTGGGAAGCAAATCTTCTGAGGTCTGTCTACAGCCACATGATTAAGTGTGGCAGTGGGTCCTTCTCAAGTCAAACCTTGAGAGCACAGCAGCCTCAGAGAAGATCTCAATTGTAACCTTGTGAGACTCTGAGCCTGAGGCACCCAGCTAAGCTACACTCAAATTGCTGTGAGATAATATTTACTGTCTTAAGCTAAGTTTGGGATAACTTGTTCCACGGTATAGACAACTAATACGATCCCAAATCTCACAACCTGCATCACCAGCACCCTAGTCCAACCCCGTCAACAGCCTAGGCCATGACTTACAACAGCTTCTTAAGTGATTAGCCCGCTTCCACACTTGCCTTGCCCCTTTCCTTTATTCTTCACAGCAACCACAGAGATGCTTTAAAAATGTAAATCAGAGTGCAAAAGTCATTAAGTGGGCCCAAGGAATGCAGACATCTGCACTTGGTATGTGAGCGAGAATGCTGCGGTAGCCCAGCAAGATGTGTCAGAGCCTTTGTGGGGAGAAGAGCCTGTCCACACAAGGAGAGCGGAGGGTGGCAAGCTGGTTTGGGGTGCTAGAGGCAAACTTGGGTAAGGAGGAAGTCCAGTGGGGGAGGGTGGATGAGAGGGCAGCAATGGGAACTTAGTTACACACAGTGGAATTGATCAAATAACTATATTAAGAAAAAAACCAACTATAAATGTGGAAAGGGAGAAAACTGGAGTGTAACCTGTAGTGCTGGACTGCTGTCAGTGGTACTGGTGAGGACACACAATCATCATACATGTTTCCTAGCTTGTCCACTGAGAAGGCCTGGGAGCACTGACATTCCAATAATGATGAGCACATCTGACATTCATATCTTAGTTTCTAATACCACTCTCCACTAAAAAACAAGCAAATGGCCAGCTGTGGTGGCTCATTCCTGTAATCCCAGCACTTTGGGAGGCCGAGATGGGTGCATCACCTGAGGTCGGGAGCTCAAGACCAGCCTGACCAACATGGCGAAACCCTGTCTCTACTAAAAATACAAAATTAGCCAGGCATGGTGGTGCATGCCTGTAATCCCAGGTACTTGAGAGGCTGACGCAGGACAATCTCTTGAACCCAGAGGTGGAGGTTGCAGTTGAGCTGAGATTGCGCCATTGCACTCCAGCCTGGGCAGTAAGAGTGAAACTCCGTCTCCAAAAAAAAAAGCAAACAAACACAGGGCTCCTCAGAGAAATGCCTGTCTCCAAGGCTGGAACAGACAAACTCTAAGATGAACCTGGAAAACCTTATGTCAGAAAGTAAGAAGGTGCTCCAAGAATGATGAAGACATTTCAAAAGGACGCCCTCTAATGCTAAAAGCCAAAAAAACAAAAAACCCATATATATATATGGGTGTGTGTGTATATATATACACACACACATACATACATATATATGGAATTCAAAAAACTCACCATCCTGGCCAACATGGTGAAACCCCATCTCTATTAAAAATACAAAAATTAGCTGGGTGTGGTAGCGCGCGCCTGTAATCCCAGCTACTCGGGCGGCTGAGGCAGGAGAATCGCTCGAACCCAGGAAGCGGAGGTTGCAGTGAGGCAAGATCGCACCACTGCACTCCAGCCTGGCAACAGAGCAAGACTCCACCGATAAGGTAAGATAAGACAGCATAACATAACATAACACAAAATAAGGGCGAAGTGGCTGGGCATGGTGGCTCATGCCTGTAATCCCAGCATTTTGATAGGCCAAGGTGGGAGGATTATTTGAGGCCAAGAGTTACAGACCTGCCTGGGTAACATAGGGAGACCGTGTTTTTAGAAAAAATAATTTTAAAATTAGTCGGGCATGGTGGCACGTGGCTGCAGTTCCAGCTACTTAGGAGGCTGAGGTGGAAGGATTGCTTGAGCCCAGGAGGTCAGGGCTGCAGTGAGCCATGGTCACACCACTGCACTTTAGCCTGGGCAACATAGCGAGACCCTATCTTTAAAAAAAGTGGTTGATAGGCCAGGCGCAGTGGCTCACGCCTGTAATCCCAGCACTTTGGGAGGCCGAGGCAGGTGGATCACAAGGTCAGGAGATCAAGACCATCCTGGCTAACACAGTGAAACACCATCTCTACTAAAAAAATACAAAAAATTTAGCCGGGCATGGTGGTCGGCGCTTGTAGTCCCAGCTGCTTGGGAGACTGAGGCAGGAGAATGACGTGAACCCAGGAGGTGGAGCTTGCAGTGAGCCGAGATCGTGCCACTGCACTCCAGCCTGGGCGACAGAGCAAGACTCCGTCTCAAAAAAAAAAAAAAGCGGTTGGCAGGGACAAAGTACCTAGGCATTTCTCAGAAGACATGCAAATGGTCAACAGCTATATGAAAAAAATGCTCATTGTCACTAATCATCAGGGAAACGCAAATTACCACCAAAGTAAGATATCACCTCATATCTGCTAAAATAACTTATCAAAAAGACAGAAGATAACAAGCTTTGGCAAAGGTATGAAGAAAAGGGAACCTGCGGCCAGGTGCGGTGGCTCACGCACCTGGGATTACCAAAGTAATCCCAGCACTTTGGGAGGCTGAGGTGGGTGGATCATCTGAGGTCGGGAATTTTGAGACCAACCTGGCCAACATGGCGAAACGCTGTCTCTACTAAAAATACAAAAATTAGCCAGGCGTAGTGGCTCACGCCAGTAATCCCAGCCACTCAGGAGGCTGAGGCAGGAGAATTGCTTGAAGCTGGGAGGCGGAGGTTGCAGTGAGCTGAGATCGTGCCATTACACTCCAGCCTGAGCAACAGAGCGAGACTCTGTCTCAAAAAAAAAAAAAAAAAAGACAAGAAAAGGGAAAAAGGGAACCTGTACATTGTTGGTGGGAATGTAAATTAATATAGCACTATGGAAAACAGCATGGAGGTTCCTCAGAAAACTAAAAATAGAATTACCATATGATTCAGCAATCCCACTTCTGGGTATATATCCAAAGGAATTATACCCAGAAGATTCCTGAATTATGCTGAAGAGATACCTGCACTCCCATGTTCACTGCAGCATTATTCACAAAGCTAAGATAAAGAAGCAATCTAGGTGTCTATCATCGGATGAATGGATAAACAAAATGTGGCATACGTACACAAGAGAATACTATTCAGCCTTAAAAAAAAAGAGAAATTCTGTCATTTGGACATTGTGGATGAATCTGGAAGACATTATGCTAAGTAAAATAAGCCAGGCACAGCAAGATAAATACTGCATGATCCCACTTATATGTGGAATCTTAAAAAAATTGAACTTATAGAAGTAGAGACATCCAGGTACCAACTCCAGCTGCCCAGACATGGGCACCATGGTCATGGCAGAGGGGACAGCAGTGCTGAGGCAGAACAGACTGGGCACCAAGGCACAAGATTTCTGTAACTGGCCTAATGAATCCTTTGAGAAAATGGGACAGTACACTTACGGTTCAGCAGTACATTCAACAGAAGAGCAGATTGCTCCAATACTGACAAAATTCTTGAACCACCTGAAGGCCAAGATGAAACTGTATGGAAGTATGAACATTTAAAGCAATTCTGCCTTGAACTAAGTGGACTTGATGTCAAACTTCCGAGTGAATACCATCCAGATACTTGTACTTAAATGACAGCAAGTGAACAATGGATTTGTCTTTGTGCAACTCATAAAACAAGAGTGCCCTGCTAGAGACTACACTAGACACACATTTGATGGTGCTGTGTCTTCTGAGTAGCCACATTTTCCTGGCAAGGTTAGTATAAAGGAATCATTGGTAGCAAAACTAGGATCAGCATGCCACAAGATTTACATAATATTTTCACATGCTTATTTTCATCACTGGCAAATTTTTGATGAATATGAAAATGAAACATTTTTGTGTCATCGGTTTACTGTGAAGTATAATTTGATGTCCAAGGATAACCTGAGTGTACCAATTTTAGAAGAAGAAGCTCAGAATTCAGTTTCTAGGAAAAGTGAAGCATGAAGGGAATTATATAGAAAAATGTACTGATCACATAATTAACATTAATTATATGCTGTATATATCATTTTAGACACATCAATCATGTGTCCATATTACAGTTTCTTTGTTTAGTGTAGGTTTTGGCATGCTGTGTTTGTCTTTTATTAATAAAATGGGAATGACTTTTTAAGTTATTCATAAGCTGTATGTTCCCCAGTTTGGCACTCATGGGTTTTCAATAAGATTAGGGCCAGGTGCGGTGGTTCATGTCCGTAATCCCAGCACTTAGGGAGGCCAAGGTGGGTGGATCATTTGAGCTCAGGAGTTCGAGTCCAGCCTGAGAAACACGGCGAAACCCTGCCTCTATGAACAATACAAAAAATTAGCCAAGCATGGTTGCGCAGGCCTATAGTCCCAGCTACTTAGGAAGCTGAGGCAGGAGAATCACTTGAGCCCAGGGGGCAGAGGTTGCAGTAAGCTGAGATCACACCACTGCACTCCATTCTGGGCAACAGAGAGATACTCTGTCTCACAAAAGCAAATAAAAATAAAAAATAAATAAGATTAGTATTATCTGTTATAATGCCTGTTAATAAAAGAATTTACAGTTTGTAAAATTGCTGCTAAATAATCACTGGATCACAGTCCTTATCAAACAAATCCACCTATAAAAAATGAGTGAGCTTGAGGTTTTGTATAAGCCATATACTAAACAGGTGGTGATGTTTTCCTTTGGTTTTACCTCTGAGTTTAGATATTCTAGAAACTTCTGTAGTATACAGTTTCACCTTACCTGTTAACTTTCCCAAAATGAGATTAAAGTGTTATAAAATTCTGTTTAGTTTTTAATATGCATGTAATTATGTACATTTAGATTATATTATATCTAAATATAAATGCAAATGAAGCATTAATATTTAAATAATCTTACTATGCTACATAAAGTACATTCTAGGCTAGCATACTCAGAAAGGATTTATCTTTCTGCAACAGTGGACTGTTACATACAAGATGATGATAATGGTAAGGCACATAAATGATGTTCCCACTGGAAACCTGCCCTGCCTGCCACTTCTCCTTTCCCTTAACCCTCTTCTCAAACTACTTTAGCTGAGAAGCTTTTCACCAGACTGTGATTTAGTGATGGATTATACCTATTTATATTCGTATTAACTGCTTACCAATTATATCCCATATTAGCAATTACATTACACTACAGAACAATATATTGGCATAGGCTCTTGCTTATCTTTGTTTTGCAAAAATTGTTCTAACTACCTAGAAAATAGTCTTTAAAATAGTTTCTCTTCCTGTCAGTAGTATTAGTCTTTTCATGTAACCATCTAGGCAGCATTAAATACAGTTGAAGAAATATTTTAGTATTTATTTTATATACCCTGTCCACAAAGTTTCTGTTTGAATTATATGCACATGTGAGATTATCTGCAATAATTCACAGGTTCTGAGGGTGTTGGTAAGTGGCTACACATTTTTTGGACTTTGGTATAATTAAGGGTCTTAAGAAGGATTCCAGCACAGGTTTAACCATCTTATAATCTATTGAATGCCATTTCTGATAAAGCACTGGAGGTCTTATTGCCAGACTGACTGTAATGAGGCACTAAAGGGGAAAAAACTGTACACATTGTGACGAAAATATTTAAATCCATCTTTCGAACAAATTTAACACAAGGAAATGCTTTTTCATTTAAAAGGGTTATTTTGAAATGAAGATGAAAATGTATTCATCTCCACTGTTTTTTCTAATTTAAGGGAATAATTTATACCATATTAGACAAGAACGTACAGCAAAAATGTGGGACATAGCAGTATACTCAGAGTGTATATATATGTTTTACACCTTTCCAAGCTGCCAGTCTTTTAGGCTTTGAATATAGCCAGCAGCCCCTATCATTGCTGTACCCCAACCCACAACTATCTTATAAAAAGTTTTATGTTCACAGTGAAAGGAATGCTGACTTTCAAATTACATATTTATATTAATGTCACTATAAACCAATGGGAATAGTAATTTTTAAACAAGCTTGCTAAATATTGGGACTAAACTGTTAAGTTAATAAATTATATGTAGCCATGTAGCTGTTCTCTCTAGACGGTGTCTCTCAATAGGTTTTTACCACTTGACTAATTTCTTAGTGATTTTTTTTTTTTTTTTTTTGAGATGGAGTCTCGCACTGTCACCCGGGATGGAGTGCAATGGCATGATCTCGGCTCACTGCAACCTCTGCCTCCTGGGTTCAAGCGATTCTCCTGCCTCAGCCTCCCAAGTAGCTCGATTACAGGCGCCCACCACCACACCCGGCTAATTTTTTGTATTTTTAGTAGAGACAGAGTTTCGCTATGTTGGCCAGGCTGGTCTCAAACTCCTGATCTCAGGTGATCCGCCCGCCTCGGCCTTCCAAAGTGCTGGGATGACATGCGTGAGCCACCATGCCCAGCCTCTTAGTGAGTATTTAAACAAAGGTAGTGACTGGGATTGGTGATCTGGCTAGGTATTTTGAAACACATTTTGAAAAATATGGCTTAGTGTTAATAGGGAAATAGAATATGAGGTTTTTTTCTTATTCATTCTATCTTCTTTGTACTGTGTATTTAAAATTGATCAGTTAAATCTCCAAAAGAAAACATCAGGCTGGCTGCAGTGGCTCACACCTGTAATCCCAACATTTTGGGGGGCCAAGGCAGGAGGATAGCTTGGGATCAGGAATTTGAGACCAGACTGTGCAACATAGCAAGACCTCACCTCTACTAAAAATAAAAATAGGCCAGGCATGGTGGCTCACACCTGTAATCCCAGCACTCTGGGAGGCCAAGGCGGGCAGATCACCTGAGGTCAGGAATTCGAGACCAGCCTGGCCAACATGGCGAAATCCCGTCTCTACTAAAAATACAAAAGTTAGCTGGGTGTGGTGGTGCGCACGTGTAATCCTAGCTACCCAGGAGGCTGAGGCAGGAGAATCACTTAAACCCGGGAGGCAGAGGTTGCAGTGAGCTGGGATCACGTCACTGCACCCCAGTCTGGGCGACAAGAGCGTAACTCTGTCTCTAAATAAATAAATAAATAAATTAGCTAGTCCCAGCTACTCAGGAGGCTGAGGTGGGAAGATCGCTTGAGCACAGCATATTGAAGCTGTAGTGGGCTATTAATGTGCCACTGAACTCCAGTGTGGGAGACAGAACAAGACCCTGTCTTCAAAAGAAAAAAGAAAAAAAAAACAAGCAGAGTAGAATGGTGGTTACCAGGGGCAGGAGGAGTGGAGAGTATAAGAAAGAGGAGATGTTGATAAAAGAGTACGAAATTTCAGTTAGGAGGAATAAGCTTTAGTGCTCTACTGCACAGAATGGTGACTGTAATAAATAATAATTCACTGTATATTTGGAAATTGCTAAAATAATTTTAAATGTTTTTACCACAAAAAAAGATAAGTATGGGAGGTAATTGATTTATTAATTGGCTTGATTTAATCATTCCACAATGTAAACATGTATCAAAACATCATATTGTACCCCACAAATATATACAATTATTATTTGTCAATTAAAAATAAAATTTTAGCCTGGGCAACATACTGAGACCCCATCTCCTAAAAAAAAAAACAGCAGGTTGTGGTGAGGCACGCCTGTAGTCCCAGCTACTTGGGAGGCTGAGGCAGGAGGATGGCTTAAGCCCAGGAGGTTGAGGCCACAGTGAGCTGTGAAAGCACCACTGCACTCAGCCTGGGCAACAGAGTGAGACCCTGTCTCAAATAAAATATTTTTAAAAACTGAGAACCCCTCCCCTCTAAAAACCTCCAAAGAACTCCAAATGCAGCTTGCATGGGTTCCAAGTAGTCAAATTGAGCCCAATTTGAACAATAAAAGAACCATTTATAGCAATGGATTATAACCCATTGATTAAAATAGGAGTTGATACAGATACAAATAATGAATTAAAGCTTTGATGAGTAACGGGATACTTATATAACCTCAAAGTGTCTCCCCACAAAATGCTAATTAATTTCAAAGGGAAAATTAGTAACTTTAGAATGGAGAAAACCAGCAGACCCCTTAATCATGTAATAGAGGTTTTCATTAATAATAGGACAAAAACAAATCAGCTGCTACTTAATAGAGTGCAACAAGAAAAACATGGCTTCAGTGACGGGAATGTCACAGAAGCATAGCCTGAACCTAGTCATGAGGAAACATTCAACAAACTCACTGAGGGACCTTCAACAATATAACTGTCAAGTAATTTTCAAAAGCGTCAAGGTCATGAAAATCACGGAAAAGCTGAGGAACCAATCAAGTGTGAAGGAGACTAAAGAACTTGAGATCCATATGAAATGTGTGATTGGATCTCTCTATAAACGGCATTGTTGGGACAACTGACAAAACCTGAGTGGCTGAAGTTCAGAACACACTCCTCCAAAATATGCAGCTCTGGCATATTGACTATGCTGAGTCAAAGGTACTTGAAAAACAGCAGGCACGGCTGGGTGTGGTGGCTCATGCCTGTAATCTCAGCACTTTGGGAGGCCGAGGTAGGCATATCACTTGAGGCCAGGAGTTCAAGACCAGCCTGGCCAACACGGTGAAACCCCATCTCTACTAAAAATACAAAAATTAGCCAGATGTAGTGGCACACGCCTGTAATCCCACCTACTTGGGAGGCTGAGATAGGAGGATCACTTGAGCCCAGGAGGTCGAGGTTGCAGGGAGACGAGATTGTACCACTGCACTCCAGCCTGGGTGACAGAGCAGGACCTTGTCTCAAAAAAAAAAAAGTAAGGAAAAACAGCAGGCAAAAGAATAATATGGCCTTTTTCTTTCTGAAAGCAGGAGAAAAAATCCCCATATCAAGGATGTCCTCCTTATACCAGAAGGAAACTATCATTCTACATCAAGGACAGGAAATTGAGGTCAAGGGAAATCTGCACAAACTTTGTTAAATTAACTCTTATCTTCTTAGTTACTTCTCCACCCAATTAACCTATTCGAGCCCAAGTCCCTTTGTCTTCTCACATTTTCACAGTGTTCTACTCCTTGTCCAATTCAGTATCTAAGTGTTCAACATGAACTGCATCTTTGGGTCTTCATCCCTTATGAGGGCTCCATGTCATGGAACTCTTATATTAAATAAATTTGTATGCTTTTCTCCTGTTAACATGTGTTTAATTCTCAGGCCCAGACAAAAAGCCCTAAGAGGATAAGGGTAAAATTTTGCATCCCTTTTATAGCGTATCTTTGTTACTTTCCTGACATTTATGGTTATGTTGTGGTTATTTAGGACAATGTTCTTGTTTGCAGGAAGTATACACTAAAGTATTCAGGAGTGATGGGGCATCAATTTGGCAACTTACTTTTATTAAAATATTTGTAATGATTCTGAAAGTTCGGGATTATTTCAAATGTTAAAAAAATGTAAATCAGACCACACCCTATCTTACCTTCCAGTGACTTCCAAATAAATTCAGACAAAAAGCTGAAGTATGTACCATGGCTTACTGAAAGATTCTCCCCAAAGCCTGAAAGCTTGAAGGGACTCCTCCCTTCTCAGGCCCAGTCCCAAGGCTCAAGGCTACGTGGGCCAGCAGCTTGCGTCAGCAAGACAGGAGAAGCAGGAAGAGAGCTGGCCGAAAGACACATACCCCCTTGAAGATCGAGAGGCAGGCCGTCTGGTACTATGTAGCAGTTACATCAGACTGAGACACTTCCTGTTTACAGGAGACTATAAAACCCCTGCCCCATCCTCATTTGGTGCTAATGCCATTTTAGGCATCAGCCCGCCTGCACCCAGGCACTCATTAAAACAGCGTGTTGCTCCACACTGCCTCATGTTGTCTGTTGGCACACTCTTGGGGTTCGAGCTGATACAAGAACCTTTCATCTTACAAGATCTACACAATTTGGGCCCTAGCTATTTCTCCTACCCCGTTTCTTAACGTCTTTCCCTCACTCATTCCATTCCAGCCAAACTGGCCATACTGCTGTTCTTTGAACAGACCAAGCAATACATCTCAAACATACAGGCTTTGCACCTGTGGTTCCCTCTGCCTGGAACGCTTTCTCCCCCCTTCTACGTCTTTCCTCAAATGTCACTTTCTCAAAGAAGCTTTCTCTAACTCCTGTATAAAACAGCCACCTGATCCTTCCATTGCTCTTGATTCCCCTGTGAGGCCCAGCTTCATATTATCTTCCTTACATTTATCATTACCACAAATATATAAAGGATGTTTTTCTGCCTTCCCCCATGAAAACAAGGACCTTGTTTTATTCACTGCTTTACCACAGGTTCTTGGCACCTGGTAGGTACTAAATAGTTATTTGAATAGGGATGATAAATTGTATCTGTACAATTACTCTCTACACGTGATAATACCTAGCTCTCTAATTAGAGATATATCAACCCAACATCAAATTTATTCATGAATCAAAGGTAAGAATCCACAGATTTAGAATTCCACAATGTGTCACGGTCAACAAAGAGGGGTTTGAGAAACAAACAGCTAAGCTTGTTCAACACCACTTCTCCCTAAAAAGATTCATCACAAGCCGTGAAGCTTCCCATACAAACAAGGGTCATCAAAGGTACTCAGCCCTTAGGAAGCTCCTCTCCACAAAGAAATGCAGCTTTGAATCCTCACTTGCCCTCAGGCACCTGCTGGAGTGATCTTCTACAGCTCTTAGCTTCATTTTCATGTGATCTCAGATCAAATAAAAGGACTTGCTCCACTGAATACAACTTTTATCTTTTCAGGTTTTTACTATTTTATAATTTTAAACATAATTAATCGCACATAATTGAAATCATACCCTTACTCCTCATCTCCCAAAATGTGGCCCCTGAGCACCAATGTTAGATGAACATTTTGAAGCAGATAGATGTCAATCTGAATAAGACAGCTCACATGCCTTCCATAGCCTCCCAGGACCAACTCCACCCAAGAAACAATCTCTCAGGGAAACAAAAACCAGGACACCTCAGCTCCTAAAGCCTGAATTCCACGTTGACACCTTGGTGTCAAATAGTCCTCCTAACATATAGAATGCCCCTTTGGAGAAGGCTGATGGTTCTAAACCTAAAACCAAAGCTCAATGCATGCTGGGCTTAATACCTAGGTGACAGGATGATCTGTGCAGCAAACCACCATGGCACACGTTTACCTATGTCAACTTGCACATCCTGCACATGTACCCTGGAGCTTAGGATAAAAGTTGAAGGAAAAAAATAAAGAGACATAGACTGTGGAAAAAAAAACAACCCCACAGCTCCTCAGACCTTAACGGAACCACAGGTTATTATTTCCCACTAAAAAGAGTGCAACAGCAATCCGCAAATGATATAGCATGAGAAAGCTCCTAATCAGGACTGCTTTCTCATGTTAAGAACCAATGAGCTTTTTTAGTCAGAGACAGGGTTTCACTCTGTCGCCCACGCTGGAGTATAGTGGTGCAATCATACCTCCTTGCAACCTCAAACCCCTGGACTCAAGGGATCCTCCCACCTCAGCCTCCCAAGTAGCTGGAACTACAGGTACGTACAACCATGCCTGGCTAATTTTCTAAAACTTTTTTTATTTATAGAGATGAGGCCTTGTTATGTTGCCCAGGCTGGTCTCAAACTTCTGGCCTCAAGTGATCCTCATGCCTCAGCCTTCCAAAGTGCTGGGACTACAGGTATGAGCCACCACACCAAGCCCCAGTGAGCTTTTAAAGACATTATCCATTATCATATTCTTCAAATTACATCACTGACACAGTCAGTGCTCACAATTAGTCCAAGTAATAGAACAGGGGTTGAAATCTGGTTATAGCTTAGCAAAAAATGTACAGTACAAATATGCTTAGCTCACAGTATATGAAAAACAAACTGTTCTGTCCAATCGAGTAGCCTATTTATCTTAAAAAAAAAATTTTAAAACGTCCTCAGTTGCATTCTCCACATTTTAAAGTGCTCTAGAAAGGCCAGGCATGGTGGCTCATGCCTGTAATCCCAGCATTTTGGGAGACAGAGGTCGGCGAATCATTTGAGTCCAGGAGTTCGAGACCAGCCTGGGCAACATGGCAAAACCTCATCTGTACAAAAAATACAAAAAAATTAGCTGGTTATGGTGCCACATGCCTGTAGTTCCAGCTATTCAGGGGGCTGAGACAGGAGGATCACTTGAGCCCAGGAGGTCGAGACTGATTGTGCCACTGCACTCCAGCCTGGGCAATAGAGTGTCACCCTGTCTCAAAATAATAATAATAATAATATTAATAATAATAAAGTGTTCTGGGCCACATGTGGCAAGTGGTTACCCTACTGGACAGGGCAGATAAAGAACACTTCCATCATCGTGAAAAGTTCTGCTAGATAATGCTGCATTTAAAATGTCAAATATTTTTAAAAATTAATTGGAAAAAAAAAAAAAAAAAAAAAGAACTGGCCCAGTGCAGTGGCTCATGCCTGTAATCCCAACACTTTCAGAGGCCGAAGTGGGTGGATCACTTGGGGCCAGGAGTTTGAGATCAGCCTGGCCAACATGGTGAAACCTGTCTGTAGTAAAAGTACAAAAATCAGCCAGGCATGGTGGCAGGCACCTGTAGTCTCAGCTACTTGAGAGGCTGAGGTGGGAGAATCACTTGAACCTGGGAGGCGGAGGTTGCAGTGAGCCAAGATCGTGCCACTGCACTCCAGCCTGGGCGACAGAGTGAGACTGTCTCAAATAAAAAAAAAAAAAAAAAAGCAAGAAAAACAAGAAGTCTCACAAATAAATATAGATGTCCACCTTTGAAAAATCATCCAGAAACTCTTCGTAGAATTCTCACCTGATGGAACTGCGGACTGCTGAATAAGCCTGCTGCCCTCTTTGACAAGTCTGCACTTTTCAGTTCACTGCAGTCTCCACTATGTCCTATTGTTTCATAGCTGCACTTCACTCACTCATGTCACATATCTGGGTTTCCAAGTGACTCTTTAGAACAGAGGCAAATACGCTGAGATTATCCCACTTTCTACTGAAGACAGCCCAAAACTAGCTCTGATGATCAAAGCCAATTAAAATAAAATGTCACAGCCCAACAGATATACTTATTTCTAGTTTTTGGGTGAAATTTTCTAGACCATTGGAAAGGATCTCTAGAGTTTAATTGTATATCAACTGTACGGTATTATTTCAACAATCTATGAAACAGATATAAGTACTGTGCTTTGAAATACTTCATGCAAAATTTGGTAATTCAAGTGAGCATTTAGAATTTCATTTCGAAATGTGCGTATTATAAAGTCACATAAGTTTTAGAGACCTAAGGAATTTTAGGGCTCTCATTTTATAGACAATGAAACTAAGCCCCAGAGAGGTTAAGGAACTTGCTTAAAGTCAAACTGCCAGATAAGATTACAGCCAAAGTTCTTTTCACCTTTCGCTTCACCCAGACAGGTGATACTATGGCATATTGTTTTTCCAAGACAGCCACACCATTATACATATCCCAATATATGCTGTGATGTTGACATGCCTCCATCAGGAGATAGGTTCATGTTTTCTCATGTAGAACTTGGGTGGAGCTTTCTAATTGCCTCAATCAATGGAATATGGAAGTGACACTGGACAATTTGCAAGACTAAGTTAGATAAGGCAATATGGTTCCTGCCTAGCTCACTCTCTCAGAGCACTTGCCTGTGTCAGCCCAGGCAACATGAAGGTGTACCAACCCACAGGCCCAGCTATACCCCCAGCTGACAGCCAGCAATAAATGCCAGATACTAAGTGAACAAGTTTTCAGATGATTCCAGTGTCCAGACTTGCAGTCTTCCAGCTGAGGCTCCAGACATCTAGGAGCACAGACTAGCCACCCTCGTTTTATCTTGTCTGAACTCCTGACCCCAAAAAAAACTATGGGGAGAGAAATAGTTGTTGTTTTAAGCCCCTAAGTTTAAGGGTGACTTATTATGCACTCAGTGTAAGTAAGATAGATACTTTCAGAAGAACACCACTGACTGCCTTATAGAGAGATATTCAATAAATATTTTTGTAATGAAATAAATATTGCCAAGTTAAATAAAATAAAATGAACCAGGCATGGTGGCTCGTGCTTATAATCTCAGCTATTTGGAAGGCTGAGGTGAGAGGATTGCTTGAGCCCAGGGGTTCCAGCCTGGGCAACATAGCAAGATACCATTTCAACTAGAAAAAAATAAATAAAAGCTGGGCATGGTGGCACACGCCTGTAATCCCAGCATTTTGGGAGGCCGAGGTGGGTGGATCACTTGCGCCTAGGAGTTTGAGGCCAGCCTGGGCAACATGGCGAAATCGCATCTCTATAAAAAATACAAAAATTAGGCCGGGTGCAGTGGCTCATGCCTGTAATCCCAGCAATTTGAGAGGCTGAGGCGGTTGGATCACCTGAGGTCAGGAGTTCGAGACCAGCCTGGCCAAAATGGCGAAACCCCATCTCTACTAAAAATACAAAAATTAGCCGGGTGTGGTGACATGAGCCTGTAGTCCCAGCTACTCGGGAGGCTGAGGCAGAAGAATTGCTTGAACCTGGGAGTCAGAGGTTGCAGTGAGCCAAGATCATGCCACTGCACTCCAGCCTGGGCAACAGAGTGAGACTCTGTCTCAAAACAAAAAACAAAACAAAAAAACAAAAAACAGGCCAGGCATGGTGGCTCACACCTGTAATCCCAGCACTTTGGGAGGCTGAGGTGGACGGATCACCTGAGGTCAGGAGTTCGAGACCAGCCTGGCCAACACAGTGAAACCCTGTCTCTACTAAAAATACAAAATTAGCCAGGCATGGTGGCTCACACCTGTAGTCCCAGCTACTCGGGAGGCTAAGACAGGAGAATCGCTTGAACCCAGGAGGTGGAGGTTGCAGTGAGCCAAGATCGTGGCATTGCACTCCAGCCTGGGTGACAGAATGAGACTCTGTCTCAAAAAAGAAACAAACAAACAAATTTAAAAACAAAACAAAAATTAGCCGGGTGAGACAGCATGGGCCTGTAGTCTCAGCTACTAGGGAGGCTGATGTGGGAGGATCACTTGAGCCTGGGAGGTCAAAGCTGAAGTGAGTCATGATCGTGTCACTGCACTCCAGCCTGGGTGACAGAGTGAGACCCTGTCTCAAAAAAGAAAAAAAAAAAAAAAAAAAGAAAGACAAATAAAATAAAATGTTGTCTTAGCTTACCATTCAGGAGGCACCATGCTTCCATCCACATCCCAGAATGTGTTTTTGCCATTCATTTCAGTAGTATATACAACCCATCGGTGACGGCCTGGGTGGGAAGATGAACATTTAAAAAGAAAAAAAAATTTTTTTTAAAGCATAGATGCATAATATCAAAGAAGACAACCTTTTTATTAAGAAAAGACTTTTTGTGATCTTATATAAGAGAGCTATTGGAGGAATAACACCCTGGGTGAATTCGTGAAGGCAAGCTCCAGGACGTGTGTGGCAAGCTTTAATCAGCAACCTGCAGCAAGGACTGAGATGATTCACTGCTGTGGGTGGGGCTCAGGCCTTTCCCACAGTGGAGAATCCTTGCTTCCCTGCCAGCTCCCCACAGAGGGAGGGGCAGACAGGATAGGAAAGTGTGTTCCCAGATGTACAGGGTATTCAGAAAAGAAGGTGCTCCTCTTGAGACGGAGGCAAAAACACATTTGTAGCAATCATACTTGAATTCTATGTCTCCACATAAGTATTTTTTTAAAACCACCCTAGATCCTTTTCGAAATTTGTGAATTATACACAATAAGCAAACATTAGAAATGATGGTTAGGTACACAGGACAACTCATGTCATCAAAATCATATGGCTGCACTCCTCATTTAGGAAATTTCCGTGCACTAGTTGAGGGGTCTAACCACTATTTATTTACACTATTGGGTCCTTAAACTGAGCAATGACTTGGGCTTTGTCACTTATTATCAGTGGTTATTAAGCAAATTTTATGAGCCTCAGTTTCTTTATCAATTAAAAGTGGATGACTATACCTACATCTTAGAGTTGCTGTGAAAATTAAATATCACATACATTCACCTAGTTCAGCATCAGCCATATAAGCGCATAATAAATATTAATTCCTTCTACCCCTTCCTTACTGCTCTTACCTGCCAATAGGGAACACTGAGTTCATTCATTCCTATGACGGACTTTAAACCAATAAGTAAAAGGTAATCTGCATTTCATTTACAGGGTTTTCCTAGGTAAACATATAATCAACAAATATTGACTACTGGTACTTAAACATGACCTCATCTCTTTTTAAAAAGACAGATTTCAATCAACATTTACTGCTTCATTTAGAGAAATCAATCTTAAGAATAGCTAACTAAAAGTAAACTATAATCCAATAGAGGCAGGGGAATGTGCAGGCAGATGGAGGAGGAGACCTCGGGAAAAGTTTCGTAAGTCAAGCCCTGACAATACAGTTAGGCTATAATGATGGAGGTGGGCCTTAACAATCTCTCTCTCTCTCTCTCTTTCTGTCTCTGTATTTCTTGAAATGTTAAATGCCTATTCTCAGACTCAGAAATTCAACTTTATTTATTTATTTATTTATTTATTTATTGGAGACGGATTCTCGCTCTGTCACCTAGGCTGGAGTGCAATGGTGCGGCCTCGGCTCACTGCCTGCAACCTCCCCTTCCTGGGTTCAAGTGATTCTCCTGCCTCAGCCTCCCAAGTAGCTGGGACCATAGGCATGGTGCCACCATGCCTGGCTAATTTTTGTATTTTTAGTAGAGATCAGGCCAGAAATTTATTTAAACACATGAATGTAGTTACAAGCAGGTTTACAGTAGCATCATTCCTAATAGCAAAAAGTCAAAAGCAATCTATGTGTCTATCGATAGTAACAGGTTTGAAGAAATAATGGTTCTTCCATACACTTGAATGTTGTGTTGCTATTTTTAAAAATGCTGTGCATTTTTTTTTTAAATAAACACAACTGGCTGGGCATGGTAGCTCACTTCTTAATCCCAGGACTCTGGGAGGCTGAGGCAGGGGGATCACTTGAGCTCAGGAGTTCGAGACCATCCTGGGCAACACAGTGAAACCTTGTCCCTACAAAAAGTACAAAAATTAGCTGGGCATGGTGGCACACGCCTGTAGTTCCAGCTACTCTCGAGGCTGAGGTGAGAGGATCACTTGAGCATGGGAGGCAGAGGTTGCAGTGAGCCGAGATCACACCACTGCATTCCAGGTGGGGCAACAGAGAGACCCTGTCTTGAAATAAAAGAAAAGAATCTTAAATATACATACAGACTAAACTATTAAAAGAGCTGCAAAATTATAAGGGGAGGGAGCTTTCATACACCAAATATATATACATACATACATATATAGGTATACACACATATATAGCTATAAACACACACACACACAGACACACACACACGAAATGGGGGGTCTCTATGTTGCTCAGGCTGGTCTTGAACTTCTGGCCTCAACTGATCCTCCCACCTTGGCCTCCCAAAGCATTGGGGTTACAGGCATGAGCCACCATGCCAGGCCCTAATTTTTTTTTTTTTTTTTTTTTTTTGAGACAGCGTCTTGCTCTGTCACCCAGGCTGGAGTGCAGTGGTGCAATCTCGGCTCACTGCAAGCTCTGCCTCCCGGGTTCACGCCATTCTCTTGCCTCAGCCTCTCCGAGTAGCTGGGACTACAGGCGCCCGCCACCACGCCCGGCTAATTTTTTGTATTTTTAGTAGAGAGGGTGTTTCACCGTGGTCTCGATCTCCTGACCTCATGATCCACCCGCCTCGGCCTCCCAAAGGGCTGGGATTACAAGCGTGAGCCACCGCGCCCGGCATTTTTTTTAATTAGCAAAAATAAGAATATTTCCAATGCAAGGGAGAACAGAAGAAAGGAGGCCGGCTGCAGTGGCTCACACCTGTAATCCCAGCACTTTGGGAGGCTGAGGCGGGTGGATCACGAGGTCAGGAGTTCAAGACCAGCCTGACCAACATGGAGAAACCCCATCTCTACTAAAAATACAAAAAATTAGCTGGGCATGATGGTGCATGCCTGTAATCCCAGCTACTCAGGAGGCTGAGGCAGGAGAATCACTTGAGCCTGGAAGGTGGAGGTTGCAGTGAGCCAAGATCGTGCCATGGCACTCCGGCCTGGGCAACAACAGAAAAACTCTGTCTCAAAAAAAAAAAAAAATTAAAGAAAAGAAAGAAAGGAAAGAATGTAATGTTATAGTTTGTAACAATACAGTGAGAAGTTGAAAGAATAATTACCCCAGGTTCTGCCATTAATTACTTGATTAAGTCTCTTTGGTTAAGACACTTCCTTGGACCTCAGTTTCTTCATCTATAAAACAATAGTTTTTAGACAATCTCTTAAAATCTTTTCTAGGTCTAAAATTCTGTGATTTATGTGAGTATTAAAAATATCGTAACTAGGTGTGACAGTATGTGCCTGTAATTCCAGCTCTTCAGGAGGCTAAGGCGGGAGGATTGCTTGAGCTCAGGAGTTCAAGACCAGCCCAGGTAAAATAGTAAGACCTCATCTCACACACACACACACACACACGCACGCACACACATAAATACAGAATACATAAGATGTTTACTTCTTATAGACCAAGATGCATCCAAAGCAACCACATTCCTGAGAAATATTCCTAACTACTCAATGACTTACCTTCTTCATCTGTAAAATGGGGGCAGAGGAGCACAGAAGTGCCTATCTCAAGGAGATGTTGAAGATTAAAGTAGATAACGTATGTTTTTGTTTAGCACAGCACCTAGCACATGGTAATCACTCAATAAATGCTAGGCAATTATTTTTTCACATTATACATTGTTCCCCTGGATGAAGACTAATTGCTTTTTCCTCTTTGATACTTTTCATCTCAATCAAGAGAGTATTTTTTTATTATTATAAAAGTAACAAATGCACATGGGAGAAAATTCAACAATTCAAGAAGGTACAGGTTGGGTATCTCCAATTCCAAAAGCTCCAAAATCGGAAATTTTTTTGTGTGCTGGTATGACACTCAAAAGAAATGCTCATTAGAGCATTTCAGATTTCAGATTAGGGATGCTAAACTGGGATGTATAATGCAAATATTCCAAAATTCAAAAAAACCTAAAATCTGAAATACTTGTGGTCTCAAGCATTTTGGGTAAGGGATACTCAAACTGTAAAAATAATAATAGCAGTCACAGTGCTAATATTTATTGACCACTTATTATGTGCCAAGCATTAGGCCAATGGTTCTTAACAGATGGAAATTTTGCCCCCAAGGGGACACTTGGCAATGTCTGGAGACATTTTTGGTTGTCTGTCAGTGCTGCTGCTGCTGGTCATTCTATGATGCACAGGACAGCCCCTCACAACAAAGAATTAGCTGTCTCAAAAAAAGAAAACTACGAACCAATATCCCTGATGAACACAGATGCAAAAATCCTCAACAAAATATTAACTAACCGAATCCAACAGCATATCAAAAAGATAATAGTATATCATGATCAAGTGGGTTGAATACTAGGGATGCAGGGATGGTTTAACATACCCAAGTCAATGTGATATATCACATAAATAGAATTAAAAATAAAAATCATATGATCATCTCACCAGATGCAGAAAAAGCATTCAATAAAATCCAGCATTCCTGTATGATAAAAACCCTCAACAAAATTGGCACAGAAGGAACATACCTCAAAGTAATAAAAGCCATATATGACAAACCCACAGCAAACATCATACCGAATGGGGAAAGGCTGAAAGCATTCTCCCTGAGACTGGAACGAGACAAGGATGCCCACATTCACCACTTCTATTCAACATAGTACTGGAAGTCGTAGCCAGAGCAATTGGATAAGGGAAAGAAATAAAGTGCATCCAAATTTAAAAAGAGGAAGTCAAACTGTCGTTGTTTGTTGATGATAGGATCATATACCTAGAAAAACTTAAAGACTCATCCAAAAAGCTCCTAGACCTGATAAATAAATCTAGCAAAGTTTCAGGATACTAAATCAATGTATACAAATCAGTACCACAGCTATACACCAACAACGACCATGCTGAGAAACAAATCAAGAACTCCATCCCTTTTACAACAGCTGCAAAAAATAAAATAAAATACTTAGGAATATACTTAACCATGGAAGTGAAAGAGCTCTACAAGGAAAACTAAAAAACTCTGCTGAAAGAAATCATAGATGACACAAACAAATGGAAACATATCCCATGCTCATGGATGGGCATAATCAATATTGTGAAAACGACCATATGGCCCAAAGCAATCTACAGATTCAATATAATTCCCATCAAAATACCATCATCATTCTATCACAGAACTAGAAAAAACAATTTTAAAATTCATATGGAACCAAAAATGAGCCCACAGAGCCAAAGCAATAGTAAGCAAAAAGAACAAATCTAGAGACATCACATTACCCAACTTCAAATTATACTATGAGGCTACAGTTACCAAAACACTATGCTACTGGTATAAAAGTAGGTAGGTAGACCAATGGAACAGAATAGAGAACCCAGAAATAAAGCCAAATACTCACAGCCAACTGATCTTCAACAAAGCAAACAAAAACATAAAGTGGGGAAAGGACACCCTATTCAACAAATGGTGTTGGAAAAACTAGCAAGCCACATGAAGAAGAATGGAAGTGGATCTTCATCTCTCGCCTTATACAAAAATCAACTCAAGATGGATCAAAGAGTTAAATCTAAGACCTGAAAACATAAAAATTCTAGAACATCACATCAGAAAATCTCTTCCAGACATTGGCTTAGGCAAGAAGTCATAACTAAGAACCCAAATGTAACAAAAACAAAAATAAATAAATGGTACCTAATTAAACTAAAAAGCTTCTGTTCAGCAAAAGAAATAATCAGCAGAGTAAACAGACAACCCACAAAGCGGGAGAAAATATTTGCAAACTATGCATTAGACAAAGGACTAATATCCAGAATCTACAAGGAACTCACACAAAGCAGTAAGAAAAAAACAATCCCATCAAAACGTGGGCAAAGGACATGAATAGACAATTCTCAAAAGAAGATATATGAACAGTCAACAAACCTATGAAAAAAATGCTCAACATCACTAATTATCAGGAAAATGCAAATTAAAACCACAATGCGATAGCACCTTACTCCTGCAAGAATGGCCATATTCAAAAAATAATAGATGGTAGTGTGGATGTGGTGAAAAGGGAACACTTTTACACTGCTGTTGGGAATGTAAACTAGTACAACCACTATGGAAAACAGTAAGGAGATTCCTTAAAGAACTGAAGGCAGAACTACCATTTGATCCAGCAATCCCACTACTGGGTATCTACCCAAAGAAAAAGAAGTCATTACATGAAAAAGACACATGCATACACATGTTTATAGCAGCACAATTTGCAGTTGCAAAAATAAGGAACCAACCTAAATGCCCATCAATGAATGAGCGGATAAAGAAAATGTGGTATATATACACCATGGAATACTACTCAGCCATAAAATAGAAAGCAATAATGGCCTTTGCAGCAACTTGGATGGAGCTGGAGGCCATTATTCTAAGTGAAGTAACTCAGGAATGGAAAACCAAATATCATATGTTCTCACTTGTAAGTGGGAACTAAGCTATGAGGATGCCAAGGTATAAGAATGATATAAAGGACTTTGGGGACTCAAGGGGATAAAAGACTACATACTGGATACAGTGTAACACTGCTCGGGTGACAGATATACCAAAATCTCAGAACTCACTACTAAAAAACTCATCCATGTAACCAAAAACCGCCTGTACTCCAAAAACTATTGAAATAAAAAACCAAAAAATGAATAGAATTATCTGCCCCATAGTGTTAACACTGCTGAGGCTGAGAAACCCTACATCACGATAAGTTCCTCCCATTCACTTTTCATCTTTTAATACAGCTTTATGAGGCACATATTATTATTATTCTACTTTACAGATGAGAAAACTGAGGGGTAGGGAAGTTAATTAAGTTAACCAGGTCACAAAGTTATAAAGTGGAGGGGCAGAATTTTGAATCTCTATCATCTGATTCTATGAATTTATTGAGTTTCCTTCCAAAATTTAACATGCACACAAAAAGCCTGTATTTTCTCCTTTTAAGGATACCAAACATTGTTCTGCAACTGGAATTTTTTTATATTACACACATCTTTGACATCTCTCTATATTAAATTTATAGGTTTATATCATTCTTAACAACAACGTATTCCAAAACATGTATACATATGTAACAAACCTGCACGTTGTGCACATGTACCCTATAACTTAAAATAAAAAGAAAAAAACAAAGTATTCTAAAAAATGTTTAATTCATCGGTATCCAACTTACGCACACTAATGTTGCTTTTAAAATTTACTAGCACGGTGGCTCATGCCCGTGATCCCAGCACTTTGGGAGGCTGAGAAAGGAGGATGGCTTAAGCCCAGGAGTTCAAGACCAGCCTGGGGAACAAAGTGAGACCCCATCTCTTTAAAAAAAAATTAAAAAATTAACCAGGTGTGGTGGTGCATGACTGTGGTCCCAGCTACACAGGAGGCTGAGGCAGGAGGAAGGCTAGAACCCAGGAGGTCATGGCTGCAGGGAGTCAAGATCACACCACTGCCTCCAGCCTAGGCGACAGTGAGACCTTGTCTCAAAATAACAACAACAAAAACAAACAAAAATGCTGTGGCCAGACACAGTGACTCACACCTGTAATTCCAGCACTTTGGGAGGCTGAGGTGGGAGGATCACCTGAGCCGAGGAATTCAAGACCAGCCTAAGAAACATAGCAAGACCTCGTCTCTCCAAAAAAAATTTTTTTAAACAATTAGCCAGGCATAGTGACACATGCCTGTAATCCCAGGTACTTGGGTGACTGAGGTAGGAGGACAGCTTGAGGCCAGAAAGTTGAGGCTGTAGTGAGCCATGATCGAGTCACTGCACTCTATCCTGGATGACAGAGCGAGACCCTGTCTCAACATTAAATAAATAAATAAATTTTTAAAACATAATAAAACAATGCTGTGATGCGTGTTTGGTTTGCAAGAATATTTGTAGAATTAATTCTTTTTTGAGATAGAGTCTCGCTCTGTCGCCAGACTGGAGTAGAGTGGCGGGATCTGGGCTCACTGCAACTTTCGACTCCCTGGTTCAAGTGATTCTCTTGCTTTAGCCTCTCAAGTAGCTGGGATTACAGGCACACGCCACCACATCCAGCTAATTTTTGTATTTTTAGTAGCGACTGGGTTTCATCATGTTGGGCAGGATGCTCTCGATCTCCTGACCTCATGATCCGCCCGCCTTGGCCTCCCAAAGTGCTGGGATTACAGGCGTGAGCCACTGTGCCCCGCCTAATTAATTGTTAAAAGTGGAAGTGCTGAGACAAAGGATATGTGCAATGTAAATTTTTACAAATATTACCAAATTATCCCTCCAAAAAGACTGCATTAACCTATATATTTCTATGGTTCTGCCCACATTGGGATTTATCAGCTTGAAAAATACTCAAGGCTGGACGCAGTGGCTCACGCCTGTAATCCCAGCACTTTGGAGGGCCAAGGCGGGTGGATCACGATGTCAGGAGTTCAAGACCAGCCTGGCCAATATGGTGAAACCCCATCTCTACTAAAAAATACAAAAATTAGCCAGCCATGGTGGCACCCGCCTGTGGTCCCAGCTACTCAGGGAGGCTGAGGCAGGAGAATCGCTGGAACCCAGGAGACGGAGGTTGCAGTGAGCCGAGATAGCGCTACTGCACTCCAGCCTGGCCGACAGAGCGAGACTCCATCTCAAAAAAGAAAAAAAAGAAGAAAAACACTTCAAAATTTGATAAGTGAAAAATATGTAACACTGTTTTTAAAGTTGCATTTCTGTTGTTACAAGTGAGAATGAGCATTTTTCCATACCTTCATTGGCTACTTTTCTTTTATCTGTAAATTATCTTTTTTCATTTTCTATTGAGTTTTTCATCCTTTTCCAGGTGTTTTGTAAAAGCTCCTTGCATAATATGGAAAACAGACTCAAATCAAATCCCAATCCAATTATTCATACTAAAAAATACTGCACTCACCAAAAAATTGCTTGTTGTCTTCATAGTATTTGTTTCCATATTTGTCTTCCCCCACTAATGTACCAACCCTCGCATCATTTGTCCTGTGAATACCCAAAAGAAAACAGACATTTTAGAATGATTCTTAGTTCAAAACATAAATGGAAATAAAGTGAGAGTAACAACTTTCTGACACAAGGGCTGCTGCATCAACTAGCAAAATGAAGTGCTAGGGATGGGAAAAGATGAATTGACAACTGATGTGCCCAAATTTTACACTAAAAATATAAATGTAGTCTCTTCAGATTACAGGACTACTTATATCTACTATCCATCAGCCAGGAGGCACTGGAATTAGCAAAACCTTCAGGAAATCAAAAAGTCAAAGTATTTCATCTTCTTACAATGATACGAAGGTCTCCAGGCTCTTTCATTCCACTCTGGGTCTCCATTTAGGTTTCCGCGAAACTATGCTGCTCGTGGGATCAGTGAATGTCAGGAAGAGAAGGGACCATTATTATTACCTTCAATGCCTTACAGAAAGGGAACCGTACGGCAGTGCAGGGAAAAAAACTTTACCAAGGTCACTGAGTTAATGTCTTGTAATGCTCAGTACTCTCCAGGGCGTGGGAAAGGAGGGGAGCCCAGATGCCCCTTCCTCCGTGTCACAGCTCTGACTCTACAGATAGCTTCGGTCTTGTCTTGGGGATATATGGGACAGAGACCAGCCTGGGGGTGGCAAGGCAGAGATTGGGGCGGTTGTCCTTGACAAGAGCTGTGGATTCTCCAAGGTGACCCGAGCCTGGGCCCCCTTCCCAGAAATCAGCCAGCGAAAGTCCAGCCCCAGAGGCCAAGAGCATGGCTCTGGCCGCCTACCTGAAAAAAACCCGTAGATAGCCTCGGAGACCGCCGTGGCCGGTGATCTGCTGCAGCCCGCGTTTCAGCACCTGCACTAACTCCATCTTGCCCCGCAGGCCCCGCCTCCCGGGTGCGCCAAGCAAAACCCACCGGGTGGAAGCTGCCACTCAGCCGCAGGAAGCCCACGCCCATAAGGTTCCCAAGCGAACGCCCGACGTGGTGGCTCTGCGCGTGCGCAGAGCTAGGTCTTGCCTACGCGGTCATGTTCTGGCTTCCCAAGTAGGCAGAATTGGTTTCCTCTGGAAGCAAAGGTACCTTAAAATTTAGAGTTTTCAGAGGTTAAATCTAGAAGGCGGGCATATGCTGGAAAGCTCACCTAGACGAGGCTTTCTCACACTGGGCTTCCTCCTTTGGGAATTTCAGTTTCCTCATCTAAAAATAATTGGCTCTGGTGGGCGCGGTGGCTCACTCCTGTAATCCCAGCACTTTGGGAGGCCGGGTTGGGAGAATCGCTTGAGCCCAGGAGTTCGAGACCAGCCTCGCCAACGCAGTGAGAACTCTGTCTCTACAAAAAAGAAAGAAAAAAAAATTAAAAATTAGCTGGATGTGGTGGCGCGTGCCCGTAGTCCCAGCTAGTCGGTAGGCTGAGGCTTAGATGGGAGCATCGCTTGAGCCTAAATAATTTCAATATTACTTTATTTGTTAACCACAATTCTTCTACAAAGAGAAACCTCCCTTCAACTATTTGGCTCCTGAGATACAAATTAATATAGGAAAGCCAGTATAGGTGCTTGATTCTCTTACCTTTTTTTTTTTTTTTTAAATTTTAGAGACAGGCTCTTACTCTGTTACCCAGGCTGAAATACAGTGGTGTGATCATAGCTCACTGCAGCCTCAAACTCCTGTGCTCAAGCAGTCCTCCCATTTAAGTATGTGCCACCACCCCTGGCTAATTTTTTTTTTTTTTTTTTTTTTTGGAGATGGGCGTCTTGCTATGTTGCCCAGGTAGGTCTTGAACTCTGGCCTCAAGTGATCCTCCTGCCTCAGCCTCTCAAAGTGCTGGGATTACAGGTGTAAGCCACCACACCCAGTCAATTCTTTCCCTTATGTATGTTTTCAAAATAACAATTTAGTTCCCTAGCTTTTTGTTTTGTTTTTTTTTTTTTTTGGTAGTGGTGGTTAAAAACACAAAATATAAAATTTACCATTTTAACCATTTTTAAGTGTACAGTAGTGTTAACCACATGCACATTGTCGCGCAACAGATCTCTAGAACTTCTTATTCTTGCAAAACAGAAACTTTATATCCATGGGACAACTTTTTCCTCTTTCTCCATCTCCTGCCAACCACCATTCTACTTCTAAGAGTTTAACTACTTTAGATACTTCATATAAGTAGAATCATGAGGTGTTTGTCTTTTAGGACCTGGCTTATTTCACTTAGCATGATATCCACAAGGTTCATCCATATTGTAGTATATGACAGGATTTTCTTCTTTTTATAAATGTTGAATAATATTCCACTGTATGTATATGCCACCCAGTTATCTGTCCATAAACATTTCTGCTGATTCCGCCTCTTGGCTATTGTGAATAATACTGCAGTGAACACGGGTGTGCAGATATCTCTTAAGATCCTGTTTTCAGTTCTTTTGGATATATACCCAGAAGTGGATTGCTAGATCATATGGAAATTTTATTTTTTATTTTTATAGGAATCCCCATACTGTTTTCCATGGCGGCAGCACCATTTTACATTACTAACAACAATGCACAAAGGTTCCAATTTCTCCACCTCCTCACCAACACTACATATTTTCTGTGTCTGTATGTATTTTTGTTTGTTTGTTCTGAGACGGAGTCTAACTCTGTTGCCCAGGCTGGAGTGCAGCGGTGTGATCCCGGCTCACTGCAACCTCCCCTTCCCAAGTTCAAGTGATTCTCCTGCCTCAGCCTCTCGAGTAGCTGGGATTACAGGCGCCCACCACCACCCCTGGCTAATTTTTGTATTTTTAGTAGAGACGAGGTTTCACCATGTTGGCCAAGCTGGTCTCGAACTCCTGACCTCAGGTGATCCACCTGCCTTGGCCTCCCAAAGTTCTGGGATTACAGGCGTGAACCACCACGCCCAGCCTGTGTTCATTTGTTTTTTACAGTGGCCATCCTAATGGATGATGAGGTGATACCTCATTGTGGTTTTGATTTGCATTTACCTGATTACTGATGTTAACCATGTTTTCATATGCTTGTTGGCCATCTGTATATCTTCTTTGGAGAAATGTTTATTCAAGTCCTTTGCCCATTTTTGAATTGGGTTTTTTTGTTGTTGTTGTTGAGTTGTAGGCATTCTTTATGTATCATGGATATTTTCTCCCATTCCCTAGGTCATCTTTTCATTCTGTTGATTGTGTCCTTTGCTATGCAGAAGTTCATAGGTTTGATGTAGCCCCAATTGTCTATTTTTACTTTGTCTGTGCTTTTGGTATCATATCTGAGAAATCACTGCTAAATCCAATGTCATGAAGCTTCCCCCCTGTTTTCTTCTAGGAGTTTTATAGTTTCAGGTCTTACATTTAGGTCTTTAGTCCATTTTGAGTTAATTTTGGTATATGGTGTAGGATAAAGGTTGAACGTCATTCTTTTGCTTGTGGATGTCCGGTTTTCCCAACACTATTCTCTCCCCACCATGTAGCTTTGGTACCCTTGTCAAAGATCACTTGACCAGATACTTGAGAGTTTAAATCTAGGTTCTCTATTCTGTTTCATTGGTCTATATGTCTGTTCTTATGCCAATACCACTCTGTTTTGATTACTGCATCTTTGCACAATGTTTTGAAGTCAGGAAGTGGGTTCTCTATTCTACTCCATCAGTCTATATGTCTGTTCTTATGCCAATACCACTCTGTTTTGATTACTGCATCTTTGTACAATGTTTGAAGTCAGGAAGTGGAAGGCCTCCAGCTTTATTTTTCTTAAGATTGTTTTGTCTATTCAGGGTCTTTTGAGATTGTGTATGAATTTTAGGACTTTTAAAAATCTGCAAAGGGCCGGGCACGGTGGCTCACGCTTGTAATCCCAGCACTTTGGGAGGCCGAGGTGGGTGGATCATGAGGTCAGGAGATCGAGACCACGGTGAAACCCTGTCTCTATTAAAAATACAAAAAAATTAGCCGGGCGTGGTGGTGGGCGCCTGTAGTCCCAGCTACTCAGAGAGGCTGAGGCAGGAGAATGGCGCGAACCCGGGAGGCGGAGCTTGCAGTGAGCTGAGATTGCGCCACTGCACTCCAGCCTGGGCAACACAGCAAGACTCCGTCTCAAAAAAAAAAAAAAAAAATCTGCAAAGAAAAATGGCACTGGGATTTTGACAGGTATTGCAATGAATCTGTAAACTTACTTTGGGTAGTATGGGATTTTAATTTTAACAATATTAAGTCTTCCAATCCACAAACACGAATGTCTTTCCATTTATTTGCATCTAATTTCTTTCAGCACTGTTTTGTAGTTTTCAGTATATAAGTCTTTTGCCTACTTGATTAAGTTATTCCTAAATATTTTATTCTTTTTGATGCTATTTTAAATTTGATTGTTTTCTTAATTTCCTTTTTGAGTTGTTCATTGTTAGTATTTAGAAGGCAACTGATTTTTGTGTGTTGATTTTGTACCTTGCAACTTTGTTGAATTTATTTATTAGTTCTAACCATTTTTTGATGGAATCCTTAGGGTTTTCCACATATAAGACCATATCATTTGTTAATGGAGATAATTTTACTTCTTTTCCTTTTTTTTTTTTAAGGCAAGGTTTCCCCCTTGTCACCCAAGCTGGGGCTCAGGTGATCCCCCTGCCTTAGCCTCATGCACAGCTGGGACTACAAGCATGCAATATCATGCCTGGCTAATTTTTAAAAAGTTTTTTGTAGAGATAGGGTCTTGCTGTGTTGCCCAGACTAATCTTGAAATTCTGGCTTCAAGCAAGCAATCTTCCTTTCTCAGCCTCCCAAAGTGATGGGATTACAGAATGAGCCACTGTACCTGGCCCTTCTTTTCCAATTTTCAGCTTTTATTTATTTATTTTTTGCCTAAGTGCTCTGGCAAGGGCTTTTAGTAATATGTTGAATAGAAGTAGCAAGAATGTACATACTTGCCTTGTTCCTGATCTTAGAAGAAAAGCTTTCAGTTTTTCACTATTGAATATGATGTTCGCTGTGGGCTTTTCAAACATGGCCTTTATTAGGTTGAGATAATTTCCTTTCATTCATAGTTTGTTGAGTGTTTTTGCCAAGTGCTTTTTCTGTATCAATTGAGATGATAATATGGTTTCTGTTCTTCATTCTGTTAATGTGCCTCTCAACTTAAAATGGCATTACATTCTGACATGCCCATTGTAAAAAAAAAATGCACCGAGGCCAGGTGTGGGGTGGCTCACACTTGTAATCCCAGCACTTTGGGAGGCTGAGTCAGGCAGATTGCTTTGAGCTTAGAAGTTCAAGACCAGCCTGGGTAACAAAGTGAAACCCCATCTCTACAAAAAATTAAAAAAAAATGGCTGGGCATGGTAGCATGCACCTGTGAGGCTGAGGCTGGAGAATTGCTTGAACCTGGGAAGCAAAGGTTGTAGTGAGCCAAGGTCATGCCACTGCATTCCAGCCTGGGTGACAGAGTAAGACCCTGTCTCAAAAACAAAACAAAACAAAAAACCAAAAAAAAAAAAAATGCATTGTAAACACCAATAAACCCATCATAAAACAAAAAAATTGTAAGTCAAGTCATGATCAGTTGCAAACCATTTGTAGTACATTACACTGATTGATAGTTGTATGTTGAACCATCCTTGCATTCCAGGAATAAGTCAAGTCCCACTTGGCCATGGTGTATGATCCATTTTTTTTTTTTTTTTTTGTGAGACAGAATCTCACTCTGTTGCCCAGGCTGGAGTGTAGTGGTGCTATCTCAGCTTATTGCAACCTCTGCCTCCTGGATTCAAGCGATTCTCCTGCCTCAGCCTCCCAGGTAGCTGGGATTACAGGCGCTTGCTGCTATGCTTGGCTAATTTTTGTATTTTTAGTAGAGACAGGGTTTTGCCTTGTTGGCCAGGCTGGTCTTGAACTCCTGACCTCAGGTGATCTGCCTGCCTGAGCCTCCCAAAGTGCTGGGATTACAGGAGTGAGCTACCATGCCCAGCCATATAATCCTTTTAATGTGCTGTTGAATTCAGTTTGTGAGTATTTTTGTTGAGGATTTTTACATGAATACCCGTCAGGGATATCTATAGTTTTCTTGTAGTATCTGTTGTGGTTTTGGTATCAGGGTAATGCTGGCCTCATAAAATGAGTTTAGGCTGGGCGTGGTGGCTCACACCTCTAATTCTAACACTTCAGGAGGCTGAGGCGGGTGGATCACTTGAGTCCAGGAGTTTAAAACCAGCCTGGCCAATGTGACGAAACGGTGTCTGTACTAAAAATACAAAAATTAGCTGGGCCTGGTGGTGTGTGCCTATAATCCCAGCTACTCAGGAGGTTGAGACATGAGAACTGCTTGAGCCTGGGAGGCAGACGTTGCAGTGAGCTGAGATTCCACCATCACACTCTGGCCTGGATGACAGAGGCGAAACTCTGTCTCAAAAAAACAAGAGTTTAAAAGAGTTACCTTGGCCAGGTGCAGTGGCTTATGCTGTAATCCCAGCATTTCGGGAGGCCGAGGCAGGTAGATCACCTGAGGTCAAGAGTTCAAGACCAGCCTGGCCAACATGGTGAAACCCTGTCTCTACTAAAAATACAAAAATTTAGCCAGGTGTGGTGGTGGGTGCCTGTAACCCCAGCTACTCGGGAGGCTGAGGCAGGAGAATCGCTTGTACCTGGGAGGTGGTGGTTGGAGTGGAGGTTGCAGTGCGCTGATTGCACCATTGCACTCCAGTCTGGGCAACAAGAGTGAAACTCCATGTCAAAAAAAAACCAAAAGTGTTACTTTCTCTCTTTCTTCTTTTTTTTTTCTTTTCTAATGAGATGGGGTCTCACTATGTTGTCCAGCCTGGTCTCAAACTCCTGGGCTTAAGTGATCTTCCCACCTTGGCCTCCCAAAGTGCTGGGATTACAGATGTGAGCCACTGTGCCCAGCCAAGTGTTACCTTCTCTTTAATGTTTTGGAAGAATTTGAGAAGGATTGGTATTAACTTTTCAATTAATTCAAATGTTTGCTAGAATTCTCCTGTGAAGTATCTATTCCTTGGCTTTTCTTTGTTGGGAGGTTTCTGATTACTGATTTAATCTCCTTACTAGTTATGAATCTGTTCAGATGGTTTTTTTTCTTTATTTAAATTTTTGTTTGTTTGTTTTGAGACAGAGTCTCACTCTGTTGCCAGGCTGGAGTGCAGTGGTGCGATCTCAGCTCATTGCAGCCTCTGCCTCCTGGGTTCAAGTGATTCTCCTGCCTCAGCCTCCCGAGTAGCTGGACTATAGTCATGCGCCACCATGCCCAGCTAATTTTTATATTTTTAGTAGAGACAGGTTTTTACCATGTTGGCCAGGATGGTCTCGATTTCTTGACCTTGTGATCCACCCGCCTCAGCTTCCCAAAGTGCTGGGATTACAAGTGTGAGCCACCATGCCTGGCCTCTTTTTCTTTATTTTTATAGATGGGATCTCACTCTGTTGCCCAGGCTGGAGTGCAGTCATTCAGTCATAGCTCACTGAAGCCTCAAACTCCCAGCCTCAAGCAGTCCTCCCACCTTGGCCTCCCAAAGTGCTTGGATTACTGGTGTGAGCCACCGTGCCTGCCCTGTGTTTTCTATTTGTCAAAGTATTTTCCTTTTAATTTCTTCTTTGTGGCATTGGTTACTCAAGACTCTTTTGTTTATCACTGCTGCTTGGTTGGTTGGTATTAAAAAAATGTATTGTTTCATTTCCACATATTTGTGGATTTTCCAGTTTTTGTTTTGCTTTTTACTTCTTTTTCTTTTCTTTTCTTTTTTCTTTTTTTTTTTTTTTTTTGAGATGGTGTCTCGCTCTATTGCCCAGGCTGGAGTGCAGTGGCGTGATCTTGGCTCACTGCAACCTCCACCTCCCTGGTTCAAACGATTCTCCTGCCTCGGCCTCCCGAGTAGCTGGAACTACAGGCACACACCACCACACTTGGTTAATTTTTGTATTTTAGTAGAGACGGGGTTTTACTATGTTGGCCAGGCTGGTCTCGAACTGCTGACCTTGTGATCAGCCCACCTTGGCCTCCCAAAGTGCTGGGATTACAGGCATGAGCCACTGTAATCCCAGCCCTTTGCTTTTGATTTCTCACTTTATTCCACTGTAGTCAGGAAAGATACTTGGTATGATATCAATCTTCTTAAAATTTGTTAAACCTTGTTTTGTGACCTAATATGTGATCTATCACAGACAATGTTGCATGTATGCTTGACAAGAATGTGTATTGTCTCATTGTTAGGTGGAATGTTCTCTGTATGTCTGTTAGGTCCAATTGCTCTAGAGCATTGTTCAAGTCCTCTGTTTCCTTTTTGATATCCTGTCTGGTTGTTATATCCATTATTGAAGGTGGGGTTTTGAAAACTACTTTTATTGTGTTACTATTGCTTTTATTTCTCCTTAATTCTGTCAGTGTTTGCTTCCTATATTTGAGTGTTCTGATGTTAGGTGCATATTTAATTGTTATATCTTCCTAGTGGATTAACCCTTTTATCATTTGGTAATCCCTTTCTTTGTCTCTTGTGACAGTTTTTGACCTAAAAGTCTATTTTGTTTGATATAAGTGTGGCCACTCCTCTTTTTTTGTTACCATTTGCATTAAAAATCCTTTCTCTGTCTTTTCACTTTCAACCTATGTGTGTCCTTACATTTACCCTACGTAAATCTCTTATAGAGAGCATATAGTTGGATTCTGGTGGGTTTTTTTTTTTCTTTTGGTCCATTTAGCTACCCTGTCTTTTGATTGGGGAGTTTAATTCTTGTACATTTAAAGTAATTACTGATAGGGAAGGATTTACTACCGGCATTTTGTTAATTGTTTTCTGTATTTTTTTGCTGTCGTTTTGTGTCTCTCTTTCCTCTCTTGCCACCTTCCCTTGTGTTTCATTGGGTTTTTGGTAGCAATTTGCCATTCCTTTTTCATTTTCTTTTGTGTATCTTTTTTTTTTTTTTGAGACGGAGTCTTGCTCTGTCGCCCAGGCTGGAGTGCAGTGGCGCAATCTCGGCTCACTGCAAGCTCCGCCTCCCGGGTTCACGCCATTCTTCTGCCTCAGCCTCTCTGAGTAGCTGGGACTACAGGCGCCCGCCACCATGCCCGGCTAATTTTTTTGTATTTTTAGTAGAGACGGGGTTTCACCGTGGTCTCGATCTCCTGACCTCGTGATCCACCCGCCTCGGCCTCCCAAAGTGCTGGGATTACAAGCATGAGCCACCGCGCCCGGCCTTGTGTATCTTTTATAGGTATTTTCTTAATGGTTATGTTGTCCCTAGCTTTTTTTTTTTTTTTTTTTTTTTTTCAAACTGAGGCGGGGTTTTAATATGTTGCCCAGGCTGGTCACATGCTCCTGGGCTCATGTGATCCTCCCATCTTAGCCTCCCAAGTAGCTGGGGTTATAGGCACATGCCACTGCACCTGGTGTCTCTAGCATTTTTAAAGTATAATATGTATTTATAGATTTAAATGTTCGATATGTTTCATCCCATTGCAGTTATTATTCTTATCAGTTACCAAATTGTTTTATCTTTGGTTAGTAGAGACCTCTTCAGGTTGGTTCCTGAGTTTCTGAGACACAATCTAGTCATCTTTGATAGTTTTATTATCATTATTTTATTTTTGGTGTGACAAGATGTTCCCAGCTCATCTTATACATTTCCTACCCTGGACCTGCAATCAGTCTTTCTTCTGGGGAGCCCTACTCCACGGTTTATGGTTGCTTAAATCTCAACTCTGTCACTGTATTAGTACCCTCTCACGCTGCTAATAAAGGCATAACTGATACTGGGTAATTTATAAAGGAAAGAGGTTTAATTGACTCCCAGTTCAGCATGGCTGGGGAGGCCTCAGGAAACTTACAATCAGGGTAGAAGGGGAAGCAAAATCATCCTTCTTCTCATGGTGGCAGAAACGAGAAGTGCAGAGGGAAAGGGAGAAAAGCCCCTTATAAAACCATCAGATCTCATGATAACTCACCCACTATTATGAGAACAGCATGAGGGTAACTGCTCCCATAATTAAAGCATCCTTTCCACAACATGTGGGGATTACAGGATTACAATTCAAGATGAGATTTGGGTGGGGACAAAGCCAAACCCTATCAATCACTAATTAGCTATATTGAGCAAGTTGCTTACGCCTTAGTTTACTCATTTGTAAAATGGGGTTAATAATATTACCCACCTCATGAGATCACTGTAGGCATTAAATAAGGCACATAAAAAACTTAACACAGTGCCTGGTGTATCATAAGTACTCAATAAAGGTTAGTTTGATAAATTACTTCTAAATAACAATAGAGACATATGTCTTCTTGAGCAAATTTTTCACAGAACATTCTGACTTCCTGTTCTAATTTTCATCAGTTGTCTTTAGGCCTCATGCATGAATGGATGATCATTGTGGGATTTCTTTTCATTGTGTTTCTAAATAAATGAGTCTTATTTTATCTTGGATCCTGCATATTTTTCTTTCTTAGAATTCTCTCATTTAGGGTTGCTTGTTTTTTTTTGTTTGTTTTGGTAAAGCACATTTTTGAGACTTTTTTCAAAAATGCATGTAGGAGATAACATTTCCCTTGATTGATCCTTTACCTGGTCATAAAACCCTAGGTTCAAGATAGTTTCCTCACAGAACTCTGAAAGCGTTCCTCCATTGTCCTCTAATATCTAACATTTAGATGGGTGTGGTGGTGCATGCCCATAGTCCCAGCCGCTTGGGAGGCTGAGGCAGGAGGATTGCTACAGCCCAGGAGTTTGAGGCTGCAGTGAGCTATGGTCGTGGCCACTGCACTCCAGCCTGGGTGTCAGAGTGAGACCCTGTCTCAAACAAAACCCCAAAACCTCTAACATAGTTGATGAGAATCCTGCTGCCAATCTGATACAAATTTGTTAAAAACCTGTTTTTCAATCTTTTGAAGTTTTTCAGATTTTTCTATTTGTCTTTAAAATTCTGAAATTCCATGAAAATTTATCTAGGGCTATTGTAGTTGATGTTTGTTGGAATTCAGCATCATCTTTGAATTTGGAGATGTGCCATTTTTAGCAGTAGAAATTGTTTTAAATAATTTTTCCCCTACATTTTCTGTTACTTCTTTCCGAAATCTGGGTATTAGGTGAACATTGGCCCTTCTGGATTGATCCCCTATATCTTTTTAATGTTACCTGTATATTTTGTTTTTTTCTGCGTATTTTCCATTTTGATCTTTGTGCTTTACATTCTGAACCATTTCTTGGCATTTATGTACCAGTTCACTAATTTGTTCCTTGTCTGGGTCCAGTCCATCAGTCCTGATATAGATTTTTTCAACATGATTTTCAGTTTAAAGAATGCTTACAAATAAAGAAAGAAAGAACTCTTTAATCTCTCTTCCTTTTTTTTTTTTTTTTTTTTTTTTTTTTTTTTTTGAGACAGGGTCTCACTCTGTTGCCCAGGCTGGAGTGCAGTGGCGCGATCTTGGCTTGCTGCAACTCCGCCTCCCAGGTTCAAGTGATTCTCCTGCCTCAGCCTCCCAAGTAGCTAAGACTACAGGCATGCGCCACCACACCCAGCTAATTTTTGTATTTTTAGTAGAGACAGGGTTTCACCATGTTGGTCAGGCTGGTCTTGAACTCCTGACCTTGTGATCCGCCTGCCTCAGCCTCCCAAAGTGTTAGGATTACAGGTGTGAGCCACTGTGCCCGGCCGGTCTCTCTTCTTTTTCATAGTATCCTGCTCTGATTTTTTTTTGTCATTAACTTGATATCAACATTGTTATTATAGAACAAACTAAAGTTAAAGAGATATACAGAATTCAGTTGGATAATACTGACATGTTCATGTGAACAAGCATTGCCAGAAACCTTAATTCTTTCTTCAATGATCTTAGCTTCAATTTAACTCATCCATTTTGAACATTTTCCCTCTTAAATTTAGTACATTGAACATATGTACCTCACTGAAGAAATCATATAGTTCCATTTTCTGAACTGATTTCCCACTCCTAGCAACAACTACTTCCAACCCTTTTAGCTTATTTTGTTATTCCCTACCATATTTCTAAATTACATGCTTATAATATTTCTAGATTTTTTCCAACTTTAGGCATTATTTGTTGACTTCTCAACATAGGTGAGGACTTTTAGGGCTTTCACACACTCCCCTCCTCACACCTAGCCCCCCCCCACTTCCTGTTCCATTTTTCATATATAGTTTACTAAATTTTCTGTTACATATCCATGTAAGGACAATTTAGTGTTTACAACTTTTCAAGGGCTTACTCCCCTCCCTTGGATACAGGGAATTGTGGAGGAGATCTGGAGATCTAACAGCACCTCATTTTTTCCACATAAGGATTTATTTTTCTATCAAATATTGCAGAATATACAAAAGTGCCTATTTGATCTTAAGAATCTACAGTCAGCTTAATAAGTAGAATAGTATCAGAGATTGAAGTTTTCAAAAAAGGGCTGAAAAAACAGCTTTGATTCCCTAAACTCTTCCAGAATCTTGCCACTTTCCTGTCAAAGGGCATAGTTTATCTTCCCTTGAATGCCGGTGGGATTTATTTATTGCATCAATAAATAAAATGACATGGAAAGCAGTGTTGCTTGGTTTCTGACGGTAGGTTAGAAAAGACCATCTGGCTTTTCCCTGGCACTTCCTCTCTCAACACTTCCTGCAGCAGCCACATGGAAATTACCCTTCATTGCCCACAAAATGGAGTCCAGTCTGTAGCTGAGTAGTTTTCTTAGCCATCTCCTGCCCATACAAGTTTGAAGGTCAAAGATGATACCCTCCTGCCTTTTTTTTTTTTTTTTTTCAAATTTTAGAGAGGGTCTCACTCTGTCACCTAGGCTGGACTGCAGTGGCACCATCATAGCTCACTGCATCCACCAACTCCTGGGCTCAAGCCATCTTCCCATCTCAGCCTCCAGACTAGCTAGGGCAGCCATGCACCACCATGCCCAGCTTAAGATGTTACAATCCTTTAAACTTCTTATGATTTCTTATGTATCACTTTGTAAACAATTCCATAAGATGAAAACCACCCCCGACCTCCCAGGCCCCAATCTTGTCCAGGTAAGCCTTCTCTACCTGGGTTTCCAAGTGAGGCTGCTGAGATGCAATATTTTTTCCCCCCAAGTGAGGGAAACATTTCTAGTATTTCTGGTTCCATATGCTCTTCCAGAAGCTTGCCACTTCATCATCAGGAGGTGGAGTCTATTTCCCCTCCTTTTCCATCAGCACAGACCTTTGTGACTTCTTCAATGAGTGGAATGCAGCAGAAGACACTGAATTAGTGTTTTTTTCATTTTTTTTTGAGACGTAGTCTCGCTCTGTCACCCAAGCTGGCGTGCAGTGGTGCAATCTTGGCTTACTGCAACCTCCACTTCCCAGGCTCAAGCGATTCTACCACCTCAGCCTCCTGAGTAGCTGGGACTGCAGGCACGTGCCACCAGGCCTGGCTTTTTTTTTTTTTTTTTTTTTTTTTTGTAGAGACAGGGTTTTGCCATGTTGTCCAGTCTGATCTTGAACTCTTGAGCTCAGGCAATCTGCCCGCCTTGGCCGAAGTGCTGGAATTACAGGCATGAGCCTGCATCCCCTGCCTGACACTGGATGAATTCTACTGCCAGGCAAGAAATGGTAACAGAGCTCCCACGTGGTCTTCTCAACCCTTGTTCTTGGAACCTAGCCTCCAGGTTGTGAGGAAAGGAAACAGGACTAGGTATGTGTTCTGGCTTCAGCTCCACCTGAAGTCCCAGCAAACAGTCACTATCAACTTCTAGACATGTGAGTGAATGATTACATAGATTCCAACCTCACTATTTGAGCTGACCTAGCTGTGGCTGAAAGGAGCAGAGACAAGCTGTCTCTCCCAAGTTCTGTCCATGTTGCATATTCATGAACACAATATATGTTGTTTTAAACCATTACGTTTTAGGGTGGCTTGTTTAAAAGCAAATAGAACTCTGTCAATACTTTTCAAGCCCCTTGTATTCGCTGTTTTTATCCTCTTCCTACCCCTTCAGAAGTAACTAGTATTCTAATTTAGTATTAAAATTTCCTTTGCTTTCACAAAATTAGCTTTCCCACATAAATACCTCTCAACAATGTATTTGCCTGTTTTCAGTAAACCAGTTAAATTATGGTTTTGTATACTTTTGGGCTTTTTTCATACAACATTGTATCTTGGGGATTAGCCCATGTTTACAGTTTATTCCTTTTTTAGTGTTGTATTCTATTGGGTGATTATACCACAATTAACTTATCCATTCTCCTGTCAATGGATATTTGAACAGTTTTCCTTTTTTGCTCTTACAATGCTGAGATGAATATTTTTGTATGCCCCCTGGTACATGTGTTTCTCTAGGATAATTTCATGCATGTTCAACTTTCTATTTAATGCAAAATCTTTCCTGAATTTATTGTACCGACACTCCCTCCATCAACACCCATAGTTTTACTCCACATACTCTACGTTTGGTTTCACCAGACTAAAATTTTATCATTCTGGTGGGTGTGTATTTACTTCCAAAATACTTTCAGCAAATCCTTCTTCTTCCCCTCCAGAGATGTCACAGTACAAGAGCATTTTGGAGGATCTGTGGTACAAATCAGATTGCTTTGCAGCTGTCCACAACTGCAGGATAAAAAGTCCTTCTCAGGTTTGCTAGGAGCATCACTACTAATCTATTTTTAGCTTTCAAAAAGTTGTGGTTATCATTTATTTGTCCCATTTTTTTGTCTTTGTAAGATGCATTAAAAAACAAACAAAAACCATAAAGCAAACCAGGTGTGGCAGTTCACACCTGTAGCCCAGCTAATCCGGAGGCTGGGAGACTAATCAGGAGGCTGAGGTGGGAGCATAGCTTGAGGCCGGCAGTTCCACCCTGGCCAACACATTGAGACTTGGTGTCTAAAACAAATAAAAACAACCCATAAACCTTTAGCTGTTTTAATGCAGTTTTAGAAGGAACTTAGGGTTAAATGTATGCATTCAAGGCATCTTTCACCAGGCATTAATTTTTTAATTTTAGTACATTTTTTCTAAATGTTTTTTGGCTTTTCAAATCTACTTGGTTATTTTTGCTGCTCCTGTTTCTTGTTTACTTTTAGATTCAATTTTTTTTCTCCTTAAAACATATCATATAGTTACATTCTGCATGTGACAATTTTAATACCTAATATTGTCTTTGAGGGTCTTTATGTATTGCTTATTTCCTTGTGAGTTTGATAATTTTGTGTACTCATATTTGGTTGAGCCTAATCTGTGAGAATATCAAGATTTTAAATTAAGGGTTGGTAAACTATACTCCAAGAGCCAAATCCAGTCCATTGCCTGTTTTTGTATATGTTTTATTGGACCACAGGTATGCCCACTCATTTATGTTGTGTATAGTTACTTTAGCACTTTTTGAGTCGTTTTAACAGCCATTGCATGGCCTATGAAGCCAAAAATATTTCCTTTCTCAACTTCTGATCTCAATTATGAATATTTTCTCCAGAAAAGATTTACACTTGCTTCTGCCACGACACAGGGGATACTACTGACCTGAAACAACCTTAGCCTTCTTTAGGAAGTTATCTCAATTTGGTGAACTCAGCTAATAGATCAAAGGCCTTCAGAGTATCTGTTCCTCTATACTGCTAAAAGTAGCAGTCGTCTTCTTTGACTATATTGTGATTTCAAGATGCTGTATCTTTTAAAATTTATAATGGTGGATCATTTCCACCCACAGACAGGCGTCCTTTTGTGGAACTTTTCTTACATTATTTAATAATTTCCTTTTCTGAAGTCTTTTCTATTTTCCCTTTCTTAAGCTCTTAGTGTTGAAAGTGTTAAGACCTTCGCCGGGCACGGTGGCTCACACCTATAATCCCAGCACTTTGGGAGGCCGAGGTGGGCAGATCACTTGAGGTCAGGAGTTTGAGACCAGCCTGGCCAACATGGTGAAGTCCTGTCTCTACGAAAAACAAAAAGAAATTAGCCGGGTGTGGTGGTGTGTGCCTGTAATCCCAGCTACTGGGGAGGCTGAGGCAGAATTGCTTGAAGCTGGGAGGTGGAGTCTGCAGTGAGCCGAGATCGCACCACTGCACTCCAGCCTAGGCAACACAGACTCAACCCCCCCGCCCCCTGCCAAAAAAAAAAGACCTTGTTTGATTCTCTAATTTTATAATTTCTATCCTATTTTCTATTCCTTTGTCTTTTGGGTTTATTTTCCGGGTGAATTCCTCAATTTTATCTCCCAATCCTTCTAATGAATTGCCTTGACTATCGTTTTTAATTTCTAGGGGCAATTCCTTGCTCCAAATTTTTTTTGGGAAAATTCTGTTCTCCTTTTATGGATACATCTGGTTTCTCTCAAGATATTAATTATATTTGGGGAATATTTTTCTGATCTTTGCGTTTTTTATCTGCTCCCCACCCCTCCTGTCTGGTCTCTCATGTAGAGATTTTCCTCAAGTATCTGGCTATCCTGGGCTGTAAGTTCACATTTAATAATAGGGCACTAAAGAGCTGAATGGAAACCCAATACATACACACATGACTTGGTAATTGGAGTGCTTCATTGAAGAGTGATAAGGTGGCAAACAGGCTTTATTTATTTTTTATCATTAAGGGATAACCAAAATGGAGATCTTTTCTCTGGGGCCATTTAGCTTCTCCAAAGAAAAAAAACCTGGCAGAGAAAACTGTACTTGATTGCCAGTATCCTGGGAAAAGGGTAGGAAGCCTACATATCAACCAAATGCAGACTTTTTTTTTTTTTTTGAAACAGAGTCTCGCTCTGTTGTTGCCCAGGCTGGAGTGCAGTGGTGCAATCTTGGCTCACTGCAACCTCTGCCTCCTGGGTTCAAGCAATTCTCCTGCCTCAGCCTCCTGAGTAGCTGGGATTACAGGCGTGTGCCACCATGCCCGGCTAGTTTTTGTATTTTTAGGAGAGATGGGGTTTCACCATGTTGGTCAGGCTGGTCTTGAACTCGTGACCTTGTGATCCACCCACCTTGACCTCCCAAAGTGCTGGGATTACAGGCGTGAGCCAACGCTCCCAGCCTCCAAATGCGGATTTTCACTTCCTCCACATTTTCAACCCTGTATCTTATTCACACCTTCTGTCATCCCTGGTATCCTGTAAGTCCTATGCTCTTCCAGTTCAGTTTCTCAGAAGAATTATCTCTGGCCTCCTCCTGCTTGAAAAGGGAGGAGAGAAAGTGGCCACCTTTTTTTTTTTTTTTGTAGAGATGAGGTTTCACTACATTACACAGGGTAGTCTCGAACTCCTGGACTCAAGCAATCTGCCTCGCTCGGCCTCCCAAAGTGCTGGGACTACAGGCATGAGCCACCGTGCCTGGCCTCCACCCAACTTAAGTAGGGCTGGGGAAAGACAGTCTAATTATTCTGTATCCAGACTTGCAACCAATCTATTTTTTTTTATGTCTCAAGCATCATCTCTGCATCTGAGCACTGGCTCCTTCAAGGTACTGAGCATCTTGTCTGGTATCCTGGCTTCTTTCTCATTGCATTGCCATTTGCAGTCACTCAGTTAAAGCTTCTTTAGTTCTGGTTCTACTAAATCAGTCATTCTTTCTCTATTTGCATTTTGTTTTCCAAAAATTTACTTTACTCTATCCTTTGATTTCTTCTCTCCTGTTCCATTTGTCATCGTGTAGTTATATTTTATGGACATTTTACTGAGATTTCAGGAAAGAAAACAAAAGCTAATCTGCAGTATTCAGCTGGGAGTCTTCAAATTGAATTGTAAATAATCCTAAAATATAGGACATAGAAATGTTTCCATGTTTTTCTCTTCCTGGAAGTACTTTAATTAAAATCACCCCACCTAAGAGTCATCTATTGTATCAGTGGCGATCTTAATATAGCAGATCTATACTTGCTATAGATGAAACCACAACGGAACAAACGAAGGATAAGCAATCACTGAAAAGGAAAATGAATAATATATTTACAAATATATTGGTAAGACACAGAAATTTGTAATGCATGTCACATTTTAATATAGTTTTAAAAAGTCTTCCAAATATAGTAACAAATTTAATCAGAAAAAACACCTGAAACATCTTAACTATTAGTACATTATTTTAAAGGATTATTTCCCTGATTCCTTGGCTTACTAAATTGTATTTATAAAGGTATAAACTACTGATTTTTCCATTTGAGTATTATACTAAATGTAATTTCTTTAGCTGAGAATTATAAATAAAATTGTTGACTAAGATCATGTTTTAAATAGGGAAAAAAGTTTTCCCTTAGTAAACTGGTAAAGACTGTAAGTTGATATTTTCAAACTTTTGATTACTATAAAGTAGTAAGCAATAAAATCCACATCCCCACAATAACTTCAGCTTTTCTTCTACTGCAAAAATCTTTACAAAAAATGTACTCTGAGTGCATTATCCGTGTTTACTTTAAAAATCAACAAACATACCAAAATAATTCATCAAGAAATCAAAGCAAAGAAACAGTTATATCAGGTTTGCTAAAAGAATAAATTACTGTGGAAGACATCCGAGGAGTCTAAAATGAATTTGTTGTAGCAGTAACAAGGCTTCAGGCTGATTCTTACACTGTTGTTAAAGCAGCCCTCCCATGCTTTACAGTGAAAAAAATCAGTGAATATTTATTTTAAAAAATTATCAATAGCTTCAAATAATGTTTAAACTTGCCTTGAGAACATGTACTGGCTATGATAAATCCATTATTTGACAAATTGGGTGAGTTTTTTTAGTGATCTAAAAGAAATTGGCTAAAACCCATACATGACAGGTTTGGGAAGCTCTAACTCAGCTCAGAAAAGTGGGAGAGAGATCAGATCCTTTTTATGGAATGAAAGAGCAACAATTTAAATATCTTTTTTGAAACAGTGAAACATTTTGGGCTCAATTAGTCTTTACTACTTACTTTCTTTTTACAGAGACGAGGTCTTGCTATATTGCCCAGGCTGGTCTCAAACTCCTGAGCTCAAGCAATCTGCCTGCCTCAACCTCCCAAAGTGCTGGGATTATAGGCATGAGCCACCACACCTGGCTAGTCTCTATTACTTTCAAAGACAGCAGTAGGCCAGGCACGGTGGCACGCGCCTGTAATCCCAGTACTTTGGGAGGCTGAGGCAGGATCACTTGAGCCTAGGAGTTTGAGACCAGCCTGGGCAACATAGTGAAACCCACCTCTATAAATGAAAACAAAAACAAAAACATGAGCAGTAAGTTAAAAATATTAAAATATCAACACTAGCTTATTCTCAAAAACAATTTTCTGCTATATAAAGTGCTTGTAACTAATAATATACATTAAAAATGTCAACTCTTAAGATCATGAATGGCCTATCTCACTGCCAGCAATGAGAGTGGTATATGCTAAGGGACACCATGATAGTTACAGAAGACAAAAAATATATATTCAATTATTTCCTATAGTTCTAATACTGTCATTATACCAGTAAGCATAAAATAATCTTATTTTGATACGGTAATTAAACAAAAATTATTATGGCAGAGTAAAATGCAAGGAACTAACTCCTCCTTAGGTATTTCTGACCATTAAGTATTTTTACTAGTTTGTAATGAAGTTAAATATGACTAGAACACAATTCAGAAAAAAGAGACTAATTTATTTGTTTTATAAAATAGAATGAGTGCTTAGATAATCAAGAGGTGACAGCTTCAGGTATCATCTTCACCAAGAATAAATTTGTAGTGTTTCATATTCATTTAAAGGAATCAGGAAGAAAAACTGATTTAATTTCTGCTGCCTGCCCAGTCACTTCAAGAATTCTTAAGGAAGCTAAAATAAAAATACCTTGGATTCTGGTTACTTTCTAAAGTAAAAATTTCCAGATGCCCCAAAAGCAATGAGTTCAATTTGGTGTCTCATGTTCTGGCAAAGAACAGTTAAGTTTACAGCACTGCAGTCGCAGCTTTCAAATGCTGTGACCAATTATTTGAGAATTATAATCTGCAGGCTCCATTTTCAAAATATGTGGGATAACACTGTCAATTCGTATGTTGCCAATGAGACCTTTGAAAAACAATTCTTCAGTGATGGTAGCATTCATTAGTCTTAAAGCTGGCAATCTGAGTAGTAGTCTGGATAACCTAAAAAAAGAAAGAAAAAAGGGAGAGGAACAAGGTTGTAAACCAGAAAGAAATTTAGTAGAAAAATATGAGTAATCTCTGCATGTGGCCTAATTTAATAAAGATATCATTTTCAAAAGTTAAAATCAAAACTTTAGTATTCTCAAGCCTTAGAACATATGGCAATTACCTGGGTATTAATGCAGTCTGACAGACTCCACAGGGGAAAGCCCTGCTCTTAATGCTACACTGTACTGCCTCCGCTTGGCTGTTAAGGACCATGGAACTGAGTTGTTAAACCATGCATCAAGTTATACAATTTTTTTTTTTTTTTTTTTTTTTTTGAGAGAGGGCCTTGGTCTGCTGCCCAAACTGGAGTGCAGTGGTGTGAGCTCACTGCAGCCTCAATTCCTTGGACTCAAGTGATCCTTCCCACCTCAGCCTCCCAAGTAGCTGTGGCTACAGGAGTATGCCACTATACCTGGCTAATTGTGTTTTTTTTTTGTAGAGACAGGGTCTCACTATGTTGCCCAGGCTGGTCTCACACTCTTGGGCTCAAGCAATCCTCCTGCCTTGGCTTCCCAAAGTACTGAGATTATAAGCGTGAGCCATTGTGCCGGGCCAAGTTATACATTTAAGAATGGCAGCTGGGTGCCAGTGGCTCACCTCTAGGAGGCTGAGGTGGGCAGATCACTTGAGGTCAGGAGTTCGAGACCAGCCTGGCCAACATGGTGAAACCTCATCTCTACTAAAAAAATAAAATAAAAAAATAAAATAAAATAAAATAAAATAAGCTGGGCATGACCAGCCTGGCCAACATGGTAAACCTTGTTTCTACTAAAAATACAAAAAATAATTAGCCAGGCATGGTGGCACGTGCCTATAACCCCAGCCACTTGGGAGGCTGAGAGGCAAGAGAATCATGAGAATCGCTTGAACCTAGAAGGCGGAGGTTGCAGTGAGTCGAGATCATGCCACTGCACTCCAGCCTGGGTGACAGACCAATATTCTATCTAAAAAAGAAAAGAAAAGAAAAGAAAAAGAATGGCTTAGCAACTCATTTCAGGTTTTAAAAATGGCAGTGTTTTGTGTTATCAGGACATAAGACATTTTCTTGGTTTTGCTCTGCAAAAAACTACTGAAGTAGGCAATAGTTGCTATTACTGGGAAAAGCACAGAATGTGGAATCAAGACCGCTGGGTTCAAATCTTGATTGAACTGCCCACTACATATATAAATGTGTGCTTGCCACTTACTGTCTCTCACAGTGCTGTTGTGAGGATGAATGAAATGATCTCTGCCAGTTTCTGTACCAGGTAGTGAGGTTCCTTAGGGTAAGACCCTATCTTGTGTCAAAGTGCCTTGTAAGTTGAAAACTACTATCCAAGCATAATGTATTATTTTTAAGTAACCAAAAATGTAAAAAACTGAGAAAGTTTTTCCTTTGCAGTCACAAAGGAAAAAAATTTAAATACTGTATTTATTTGTATAATGAGGCATAGAGTAACTTTTAAAACTTAAAGATGCTGAAAAACAACCACAACAAAACCACCTTTCCAAAAAGACTGTGGTGGGTTTATCCTTCTGTCCTAACGCCTTGCACTCTAACACCTCAGACCAAATTAGACCAGCAGCCCCCAGGATTATCTTCCTGGAGTTGTGTGCTCTACTCCTCAAATTACTCAGCATCCACATCAAATTACTCAGCTTTTACAGAACTGGTAGAAATCAGAATAGGAAAACGAGTTAGATAAAGTAAGGCTGATATTTGAGATGAGACTGGCTTATAAATCTACTTTAATATATGTAAAAAATTATTATATGTAAAAATGTTATTTTACTAGTTTGAAGTATGCTAAACTAATAAAATGTTTTATTATAAGCAAACACACTTATATAGCCCTTACTATATCATAGGCACAGTCCTAAGCACTGTACATATATTAACTGATTTAATCCTTAAAATAATTGTAAAAAGTGGATACTATTATTATCTCCATTTATAGGTGAGGAAACATGCCCAAGGTTATGAAGCCAGCAAGTGCAGGCGTCAGAATTCAAATCCAGGTACTCTGGCTCTATAACCAGGTGATTAACTCCTCGGCTATAATGTCCCTCTTTAAAGAAAGTGGCTCTTATAAAAAAAGAATTTTTCTCAAAGAACACTGGCGAGAAATAGCTTGGAGCGAATTTCATAAACCATGTTTCAAAATTAATTATAAAACAATTAATGGTAGTTGATTTTTTTTTAATTATTATTTTTTAGACAGGGTCTTGCTCTGTCACCCAGACTGGAGTGTAGCAGTATGATCACAGCTCACTGCAGTCTCACCTCAGCTTCCTGAGTAGCTGGGACTTCAGGCATGTGCCACCACGCCGGGCTAATTTTTGTATTTTTTGTAGAAACAGGGTTTCACCATGTTGTCCAGGCTGGTCTCTTGATTATTTTTTATCCTCCTTTTACTAACAGAATTCATTATTTTATCCAAAGAAAAAGAGTTTGGATTTTGGAGTCAGACTACCTGGGTTCACAGTCAGGTGCTATCATTTACTGTGTGACCCTGAGCAAAGTTAACCTCTCTGTGCTGAAGTCTCCTCTTATATAAAATGTAAGAACTGGATGAAATATTTTATGTAACGTACTTGCAACAATGCAATACTGCTTTTTATAGCATTAGTATTTCAAGGTAAAGGTTGCCTAAAACATTTAATTATTCTGAGAGTAGAAATAATGAGATAACAGATCCACAAAAGGTTTTTCAATTGTTTTAATTATATAGAATTTAACTCTACATACCTGTAGGTGTCATCTGGATATGTTTTGGTTATATAATCTTGGAATTCCACATAAGCCTTTTCCTGAAATTTCTCTATCTGTTCCATGTTTTCTAGGCCTGGATGATCTGAAACATTAAAGAAAACATTGGTACCCTAGTTCTGAATGTTCATTTAAGACGGAGTGGATACGAAAAGAGACAGAAAGAACAGTCAAAACAGAAGCCCCATCATAAAATGTGTGGCTCAGGCCGGGCGTGGTGGCTCACGCCTGTAATCCTAGCACTTTGGGAGGCTGAGGAGGGTGAATCATCTGAGGTCAGGAGTTCAAGACCAGCCTGACCAACATGGAGAAACCCCGTCTCTACTAAAAATACAAAATTAGCCAGGTGTGGTGGCACATGCCTGTAATCCCAGCTACTCAGGAGGCTGAGGCAGGAGAATCACTTAAACCTGGGAGGCGGAGGTTGTGGTGAGCTGAGACAGTGCCATTGCACTCCAGCCTGGGCAACAACAGTGAAACTCTGTCTTAAAAAAAAAAAAAAAAAAAAGTATGGCTCATTCATTCCACAAATATTGATTGAGCCCACCTACTATATACCAAGCACTATATTTTACATATTTAAAATTATTTTTTATCTCATATACATATGCTAACAACTAATAAAAAATAAGTCAGTGTTACCAAAATAAACAGCTTTCTCTCCATTCCAAAAGTAGTAGGAAGGCATTTGATAACTTTGCCTTTAACAGGAGCAAAAGGTAAATGACTCAGCTTAAAAAGACATTTTAAGGCTGGGTGTGGTGGCTCACGCCTGTAGTCCCAGCACTTTGGGAGACTGAGGTGGGCGGATCACAAGGTCAGGGGTTCAAGACCAGCCTGGCCAACATGGTGAAACTCCGTCTCTACTAAAAATACAAAAAATTAGCTGGGTGTGGTGGCAGGCACCTGTAATCCCAGCTACTTGGGAGGTTGAGGCAGGAGAATCACTTGAAACCAGGAGGCAGAGGTTGCAGTGAGCCGAGATTGTGCCACTGCACTCCAGCCTGGGCAACAGAGCGAGACTCTGTCTCAAAAAAAAAAAAAAAAAAAAAAAAAAAAAGGGCATTATAAATCCATGGAATATTTGCAGATTATATTCTATGCCATATTTTTATAAGTCAAAAATTCTATTATTTTTAGGGAAAAAGGTATATAAGAATTATGAAACCATAAATATCATCTCTATCAGAAAAATAACAAATATGAAAAAATCTATATAAGCATTTCAATGGTCGCTATAACATTATACAAAAACAGAAATATTAAAAGAACTTCATAAAAATTATGCATAGCTTAAGAAATGTTGAATATGGAAAGCTCTGTTCTCATGGATGAAAATTTTAAAAAGTAATAAATGGAAAATCCTAAAAATACTTAGTAAAATAAAATTACATTAGAATTTAAACTTCAAATCTATGTTCTTTCAATTTTCACCTAAGGAAAATGAAGGTGACAAATTGTGCTAAGAATAGAGACATACGTTACTAACTCATAAGAAACATTAGAAGAAATAGTACAAGTTTTCATGTTCTTACTAGTATTACTGACAGAAAGAGGCAGGTTTCCTCAGATAATTTTATTATGATGCACAAGAACAGAAACATATCAGAATGAAAAATACAGAACCTAAGAGAACAGTCAATTTCTCTTATTCAGAAATTGATCACTGAGAGCTTACCGTCATTTTACCATCTGTGAAAACTGTAAACTGGCAGGAAAACAAGAAACCAATTTTTTTTATTTGTTGGTAACTCATATAAGATGTTTGGAAATCTAGCCCATCAACATAGCAATAGTCATCTCTCATTCTGCCATTTAGTAATGTCTAAAAAAATACACCTAAGAATTCAAATGTTGACGTGACAACAGAAATAAAGGTCTATAATATTTTTTACATTTTCATTTATTTTTGAGACAGGGTGTCCCTCTGTCACCCAGGCTAGAATGCAGTGGCGTGATTAGAGTTCACTGCAGCCTCAAACTCTCAGGCTGCAGTGATCCTCCCACCTAAGCCTCCCAAGTAGTTGAAACCACAGGTGTGCACCAGCACATCCAGCTAATTTTTTCTATTTTGATTTTTGTAGAGAAGAGGTCTCATTATGTTGCCCAGGCTCGTCTTAAACTCCCTGACCAATCCTCTCATCTCGGCCTCCCAAAATGTGAGGATTACAGGCATGGGCTACTGCGCCCTGCCAAGGTCTATCATATTATTTCACTGACTTCTCCACCTCCCTCTTCATACCCATATAAATGTCTAACATCCTTAAAATTCACCAATTTAAAGTATACAATTCAGGCCAGGCGGGTGGTTCACTCCTGTAATCCCAGCACTTTGGGAGGCCGAGGCAGGTAGATCACCTTAGGTCAGGAGTTCAACACCAGCATGGCCAACATAGTGAAACTCGTCTCTACTAAAAATACAAAAATGAGCCGGGTGTGGTGGTACATGCCTGTAATCCCAGCTACTGGGGAGGCTGAGGCAGGAGAATTGTTTGAACACAGGAGGCGGAGGTTGCAGTGAGCTGAGATTCCACCACTACATTCCAGCCTGGGCGACAGAGCGAGACTCAGTCTTAAAAAAAAAAAGTATACAATTCAATAGTTTTTAGTATGAATATACTGATAGTTGTACAACTATCACCACAATCTAATTTTGGAACATTTTTGTCACTCCAAAAAAAAACCACTCTACCCATTAGCAGTCACTTCCCATTTCTTCCTTCTCCTTAGTCCCTGGCAACCACTTATCTATTTTATGTCTATACAGGTTTGCCTCGCATATTTTATATAAATGAAATCAAACAATGTGACTGGCTTCTTTCATTTAGCAGAACTTTTAAAGGCTCATCTGTGTTGTAGTATGTGTTAGAATTTCCTTCCTTTTATCGCTGAATGATATTCCATCGTATGTATATATTAATTTGTTCATCTGTTGACCGACATTTGGGTTGTCTCCACTTTTTGACTATTATAAATAATGCTGCTATGACTATTTATATACTCATTCTTGCATAGATATATATTTTTCATTTCTCTTGGGCTGACAAGAGTGAAGCTGCTGAGTCATATGATAACTCCATGTTTAACCTTTTGAAGAACTACTGAACTCTTTTCCAAAGCAACTGCACCATTTTACATCCCCACTTGCAACACATGAGGGCTTCTATTTCTCCACATCGTGAAACATTTTATTTTGAATAAGAAGTAAATGTTTATATACCTGGACTGAAGAGTACTATTGCCTTCAGGTAGGCATATTCATATCCATCAATGCAGAGTTTAACCATGCTGTTACAAAACTCCTGTAGTTTGAAGATGTGCTCCATCAATAATTTTCTTCTTTCTGTTGACATTTTATCTTTAATTAAAAATAAACAAATGCTTCTAGTGTTTGTCTAAAATGAACAACTACTTTCATCCAATATATTTCCCTCTCAGGAATTTTGAAATTTTAATTCTGAAATATTTTTTGAGACAGGGTTTTACCCCTGTCGCCCAGGTGGCAGTGCAGTGGGGTGATCTTGGCTCACTGCAACCTCTGCCTCCTGGACTCAAGCAGTTCTCCTGCCTCAGCCTGCCAAGTAGCTGGGACTAGAGGCGCATGCCATCATGCCCAGCTAATTTTCATATTTTTTGTAGGATAGAGTTTCACTATGTTGCCCTGGCTGGTCTTGAACTCCTGGGCTCAAGTGATTAGCCCACCAATGCCTCCCAAAGTGTTGGGATTACAGGCGTGAGCCACTGTGCCTGGCCTTCCTCTCATGAATTTCAAGCTTTGAGTATAACCAATGTAGAATGTTTAAAATTAAGTATGTCTGCAATTATAGCTAAAACTAATCATCTTAAGATATTGTTCATTCAAGAGCAACAAGCTGTTAGTATAATCTGTATAAAAATATAAGTAGAAAGGTTTATATTTATTTTTCTTGAGACAGGGTCTCGCTCTGTTGCCCAAGGCTGGAGTGCAGTGGTGCAATCTCAACTCACTGCAACTCTGCCTCCTGGGTTCAAGCAATCCTCCCACCTCAGCCTCCTGAGTAGTTGGGACTACAGGTTAGCGCCACCATGAATGGCTACATTTTGTATTTTAGTAGAGATGGGGTTTCACCATGTTGGCCAGGCTGGTCTTGAACCCCTGACCTCAAGTGATCTGCCTGCCTCAGCCTCCCAAAGTGTGAGCCACTGTGCCCAGCCAGGTTTATATTTCATCTTAATTCTTTTGATGTTGTAAAAGTACTTTTAAAAAATGAATTATTTTCTCATGGTAATTGCTTTTGGGGGAAAAACTATATATAAAAAATGCATTTGGATGTTTATGGCACTTGGCTTGTTAAAAAAACAACAACAAACAAAAAAAGAAAACTAAACATAATGGTTCCTTTTTTTTTTTTTTTTTGACATGGAGTCTCGGTCTGTCGCCCAGGCTGGAGTGCAGTGGCACAATCTCGGCTCACTGCAACCTCTGCCTCCCAGGTTCAAGCAATTCTCTGCCTCAGCCTCCTGAGTAGCTGGGATTACAGGCGCCTGCCACCACGCCTGGCTAATTTTTTTGTATTTTTAGTAGAGACGGAGTTTCACTATGTTTGCCAGGCTGGTCTTGAACTCCTGACCTTGTGATCCACCCACCTAGGCATCTCAAAGTGCTGGGATTACAGGCGTGAGCTACCGCGCCCAACACCCCCCTCCCCACCCTTTTTTTTTTTTTTTTTTTTTTTTTTTTTTTTTTTTTTAAGAAATGGTTCTCACTCTGTTGTCCAGGCTAGGGTGTAGTGGTGCTGTCATAGCTCACTGCAACCTCAAATTCCTGGGTTCAAGTTATCCTCTGCCTCAGGTTCCTAAGTAGCTGGGGCTATGACTATAGGCATGCGCCACCATGGCCAGCTAATTTTTAAAAAATTTCTGTAGAGGTGGGGTACCACAGTGTTGTCCAGGCTAGTCTTGAACTTCTAGGCTCAAGCTGTCTCACCTCAGCCTCCCAAGTGCTGGAATCACAGGTGTGAACCACCCCACCTGGCTGAAATGTTTGCTTTCAAGATATACCTTTGATAAGATAGGATGTAAAGATAACCATCTGAAACACTAGACAACTAAAAGTACATAAGACTCAAATTTTGGTAATAGGATTTTATTTAAGCTTATATTGGTTGGGAAAAAATGAGCAAAACCATCTACATGTTTCACTACCAAGACTACTATAATAAAAACAAATATTTAGTAAAAACACTGTTAAGAAGAAAAAAACTGAAGCAGAATAAAGTTTTACAACAAAGATTTTAATTTATTGTAGAGGGACATGTTTAAAACCCATCCATTAGTAATTAGTCAACCATAGCTTTCCTGAAGGTAGGCTTTATAACCATTACAGGCATATAAGACATGAACCAGGGGTAGGAGTCCATAAGTAAGATGGGAATGGGATGCTGCCTTCTAGTAGATCTATTTTTTATGACATTTTAAGGTGATTACCCCTCTGCTGTTATAAGAAGGAAGCAAATGATTTAAAAATAATATAAAACAATAAAAAATAGAATATGCTAAGGAACTAAAAGGTAGTCCCCAATTTATAAATTATTTCTGAGCTCAAAAGGCAATTTTCCCCATTTGTTGATGGGGCACTGTTTTGGGTAGTCATAAGCCATTCTATAGTTAAGCATTTATAAATCAGTGATTGCTCGTCTTGTGAAATGAATGAGGGCTGCAATTACCTTAGCATCTAGGAAAGGAAAAACAGAATGAAAAGGATTGTTCTGACTCTTCAGAACTATTTAGGCGAGAGAATACACCCTGATGAATTGATACAAAATCAACCTATCTTAGGATTCAAAGGGCTATAATAAAGAAAGGTCATTTGAAAATTGCTGGGTAGTATTATGTTTTAAAATATTTGACCACCTCTACATAAGCTCACCCTGGATTCTTTGATAGTTGCACAAAAATTCACAAGGCCTGGTCAGAAATAGCCTGCCAGACTTAAGTATACTGTTTTCAATTTTGTTGCATTCTATTTAAAAAATATTTTTAGAGGATTAGTAAATTTATAAAATTGTAAAAATTATCTAAGAAGAGCACTGGTACCTAAAACACTAATATAATAATTATTAGATATCTAACTTTAGTCATAACATTAATGAAACTCATGCCTCCTCCTACATCCTGGAAAAGGTAAGGAAGGTGGTTTTTACCTTGTTGAAGACTACTGTGAAGACAATTGACAAATGTTGCTAATATAGTTGCTACATTCATCACTTGCCAGCACTGGGCAAGACCAAGAGTAAAAAGTTCATTCCAGTAAGCTTTCACCAGTGATATGCTGTTTTCTTGCCTATTAAAAACAGTAATAAAAGCACAAAACAGATATTATTAAAATAAGTTTTATAAACCTTACAGCTAGTCCAAATACTTAAAAACAGCATATTACTAAATTAAAATTACTCTAGAAAGATTTGAGCAAGTCTGTGTTTTGTATAGCTGATAACAAAATGAGAAATGAGGAATGCTTAGACATTTAAATAGTAGCTAGCTCATCAATCAGCCAGTTTATAAGAACAACTGCAAGTAATATTCAAACTAAAAAAGTTGGGGCTTTAACTTCACATTTCATAGAAATGGAATAAAGATTGTTCTTCAAAAGCATATATTAAAAAAAACTTTTGTTTTGAATACAGGTAAATACCTTTTAAAAGAAAGGGCAATTCAAATTATTTTATTGTTTTGAGACAGAGTCTTGCTCTGTCGCCCAGGCTGGAATGCAATGGCGTGATCTCTGCTCACTGCAACCTCCACCTCCTGGGTTAAAGCGATTCTCCTGCCTTAGCCTCCCCAGTAGCTGGGATTACAGGCATGCACCACCACATGCAGCTAATTTTTGTATTTTTAGTAGAGACAAGGTTTTGCCATGTTGACCAGGCTGGTCTTGAACTCCTGACCTCAGTTGATCCGCCTGCCTTGGCCTCCCAAAGTGTTGGCATTACAGGCGTGAGCCACTGCTCCCAGCCTCTAGAATTATTTTATAGTAGGAAAGCAACCAATTTTAGGAGAAAAATGGTTCATTGTATGTTTCAGAGGAGATATTAGTATCCCTATAAATGAGATACCCAGGATTTTACTATGAATAACAAGAGATTAGAAAGGTCAAAAGTTCTTTCCTGAATTTCTAAGTAAGTGATCTCAGCAGCATAAGGAGGCTGAGGCAGGAGAATGGTGTGAACCCGGGAGGCAGAGCTTGCAATAAGCAGAGATCGCACCACTGCACTCCAGCCTAGGTGATAGAGCGAGACTCCGTCTCAAAAAAAAAAAAAAAAAAGAAAAAAAAAAGACCCCCATCTCTACAAAAAATGAAAACATTAGCCGAGCATAGTGGCATTTGCCTGCCGTCCCAGCTACTTAAACCTATTTATCCATTTGAAATTAGGCAAATAAACTTCCCAGGTCTCAGGTTGTCTAATGATATAAAATGCAGAGACACTATACGTCCTATATCTTGCTCAGAGTTATTAAGAGGTGAAATGTAAGAATTAGCTGGGGCTGGGTGCAGTAGCTCACGCCTGTAATCCCAGCACTTTGGGAGGCTGAGGCAGATGCATCACTTGAGCCCAGGAGTTGCAGACCAGCCTGGGCAACATGGCAAAACCTTATCTCTACAAAAAATACAAAAATTAGCTGGGTGTGGAGGTGCACACCTACAGTCTCAGCTACTCGCAGGCTGAGGTGGGAGGATCTTCCCCCTAAGCCTGGGGAAGTCGAGGCTTCGGTGAGCTGTGATCACGCCACTGCACTCCAGCTTGGGTGACAGAGTAAGACCCTGTCTCAAAAAAAAAAAAGAAAAAGACAGAGAATTAGCTGGGTGCTGTGGCACATGCCTGTAGTCCCAGCTACTCAGGTGGGTTGAGGTGGGAGGATTGCTTGAGGCCAGGAGTTTAAAGGGGTAGCACACCATGATTGCATCTGTGAAGAGGCCTGCACTCCAGCCTCTAACCTGGCACGGGAAGACCCTGTCTCAAAAAAAAAAAAAATTGAGAAAGTATATGCCAGGTACTGGAGAAATAGCAATTAAGAGATTAAGTTTGCCTTCATGAAAAAGAGGGGAAATAACAAATATATAATTTTAAATATTTTATATAAATATACATATATGATTATACATAATTTTAGGTAATAAAAATTCTACATTAATATAAAGTTATGTATATTAGAAAATGGGAAGGTTCAGGTAAGGTGGTTAGAAAAGGCATTTCTGAGGTGGTGACATTTGAGTGGAGAAAGATGGCAGAGAATTAAAACAAACAAAAAAACCAAAAATCAGATCTAGGGGAACAGTATCCCAGGGAGAACAAGGGCAAATGTGCTAAGGTGAGAACAAGCATACAATAGATATTCAATAAAAATTGTTGAGTGAATTACTAAATGCTATCCTATTGTCTTGGAAGGTCCTTTCCTAGCCTTGTTTTCCTGGCTAATACCTACTGATCCCTTAAAATACAGCTCAGAGTTCACTTTCTAGAAGGAACATTATTCCTCTCTCAACATAGTTTATCATTCCCCCTTCAGTGTCACGCACACACGTATCCTCACTGAAGGCAGAGACCCCCTTGTGCATTTCTGTATCTCAGAGACCAATGCAGCACATGGTACACAGAAGTAATTCTGCAAATGATTTCTGATCTTAGGGAGTACAGAACAGGCAGAAGTGAGAACTTTGATGAAAAGAGCTGTGGGCACAGGCCCTTTTACAATTACACATACAATTAAACAATCTTTAACCAAACCTACAGACTTTATTATAAATGAGATGATGAAACTATAAGTTTTCTTTCCTTAAATCTCTGGAGAGATATAAGTTGGTAAGAACATCCTGATAGGAAGTATGTCCAACCTAATGAATGGTACTTGTATATTTTTCTTCTTAATAAAGCTTTAAAATTAGGATAATCAGCGTGTTTAACAGAAATCATTTGTTAAGGATCACAGCCTTCTTTATGACATTACATTTTATTAAATAATTGAACATACTTGAAACAAATGCTAATACTGTCAACTCAGTCACAGCAAGTTTTTTTTCTGAGAATTATTAATGTGAAATTTTAACTTCAGGCTGATCTCTTTTCCATTCAGTATCTGAGAAGGATCAATGGCCACAAGAAAATGCCTACCATTTGAAAGTAAAGTTTAAATGCAAAGAAAACCAGTATTTTATAATATTCATATAGAAAATGCTTAAAAATATCAATCTTAAACAAAATCAAAGGAGATAAAAATAAAGGATACTATTTTCATTAAAGATGGATAAAATTCAGAATTGAGGAAGAGGTGAGGAAATAAGTATTCATTCTCATACGCTGCTGACGTGAGCATAAACTGGATCAACATCATCTCAGAGAACAGTTTGGTAGTACCCATCGAAAGTTAAAATGTACACCTTCTTAGACCCAGCAAATTCACCTCTAAGAAACTATTTTATAGAAATACAGTCATGCATAGCACAACGTTTTAGTCAACAGTGTACCACATATGCAATGGTGGTCCCATAAGATTACAATACCATATTTTTATGGACACTTCTCTATGTTTAGATACACAAATATTTACTATTGTGTTACAACTGCCTATGGTATTCAGTACAGTAACATGCTATACAGGTTTGTCTTAGGTTTGTAGCCTAGGAACACTAGGCTGTAGCATATACCCTTGATGTGTAGTAGGTTTGTGTAAGTACATTCTATGATGTTCACAATCACAAAATTGCCTAATGATGCATTTCTCAGATTACATAGCCATCATTAAATGGGCAACGCATGCCTATACTAACATGACTATACTAACAAAAGTGGGCAAAAATACATACACAATGCCACAAAATGCACACTGTAGCACTGGATATAATAACAAAGAAAACTGGCAACAATCCAAATGTCTACTAATAAGGAATGAGTAAGTGCATAAAATAGAATACTATAATAGAAGCCATAAGGACAGATGGGGTAAATTTACATGTACTAACACAGGAAGAAGTCTATGAGTGTAAAAAGCAAGGCAAAGAATAGGATGTGTAAATATGTGTATGTATTTAATTGTCTAATAAGTATCTCACGGAAAAATTCTAGTAGGACACGAAACTGTTAACAGTGGGGTTAGTTACCTCTGGTGAGTGAGGTTTTACTTTATAATCCTATACTTCAATATTACTTTAAACATTAAAAAAAATAAAAGCTAACATGAAGGAAGTTAAACTCAGTTTCACTTTTAACCTCTGATTCTGAAGTTTTAAGGAGGAAACAGCTAACCAGTTTACTACTAAACACAGGAAAGGAAAAATAAATGGAAAAAAATCAGAGCTGGCTTGTGCTATGCATCTTGTAGTAAGAAAGTACCTTGGCATTGCTGGAGAAGCTCAGAAAAAAAGGAGTATAAGTGCAAAGGATAAGAATACCAAAATTATTACTAAGGAAAAAAGACACAAGTGGCAGATGAGAAATAACCTACCAGATTGTTGTGTTTCCAAAAGAAAAGTGAAAGGACTGTAGAAACCAACTATAGAAAGATTATCTATTTACATTTATCCAAATCCCAAACCAAAAACCCTGATGGTATAGCTAGCTATGTTTTTAAAAGTTCAATTATGTTAGGAAAGAAAAACAGCAAGGCTACTCTAAAAAGATGGTCTTTAAGAGAATGAAGAAGAATGACCTTTTATTATCTACTTTGCAGCAGGCAATGGCTTAGATACATTTACATTCATTATCTCACCTATGTGATGTAGTTCATAATCAAGTGTTTCTGCTCCTAATTTACAGACACTGAGCCTCATTTAGGTTACTCGGTCCAAAGACACAAAGCCAGCAGATGCATAAAAACAGAATTTGAAACTTTATGCTCCTTTAAACCTCATTACACAATTTAGCAAGTAAAATGCTAAAGTCAGTAAATTTCTCAGTAGAGACTCCTCCATTTAAGGTTAATATTTTGGGATGGTAAGGGCATGTTTGCTACCAGGTTAGGAAAATAAATGACTATTGTAGTTTATGTTCAAAACATCTTTCCTTTAAGAAGCAAAAAGAGCTGAGTAGAGACTATAGTTAAGGTTATCACTAAGGCATTTAAAAAGCAACACAAATGGGCCGGGCGCGGTGGCTTAAGCCTGTAATCCCAGCACTTTGGGAGGCCGAGGCGGGCGGATCACGAGGTCAGGAGATCGAGACCATCCTGGCTAACACAGTGAAACCCCGTCTCTACTAAAAATACAAAAAATTAGCCGGGTGTGTTGGCGGGCGCCTGTAGTCCCAGCTACTCGGGAGGCTGAGGCAGGAGAATGGTGTGAACCCGGGAGGCGGAGCTTGCAGTGAGCCGAGATCGCGCCACTGCACTCCAGCCTGGGCCACAGAGCAAGACTCCGTCTCAAAAAAAAAAAAAAAAAAAAGCAACACAAATGTTGAGGTTAAAAAAAAAAAAGGCCGGATATGATGGCTCATGCCTATAATCCCAGTACTTTGGGAGGCTCAGCTGGGAGAATCGCTTGAGGCAACGAGTTCAAGATCAGCCTGGACAACATAGTGAGACTTCCATCTCTAGTTTTTAAAAAAGCATTAACTTGCAAAATAGTAAATATGTTAATTTCTTTTACAAACAGGTACAGGTATTTTTCTCTAATTACTACACTATATTGTGAGTTTTTTTTTTTTTTTTGAAGCGGAGTCTCACTCTGTCACCCAGGCTGGAGTACAGTGGCATGATCTCAGCTCACTACAACCTCCGTCTCCTGGATTCAGGTGATTCTCCTGCCTCAGCCTTCCGTGTAGCTGGGATTACAGGTGGCTGCCACCATGCCTGGCTAATTTTTGAATTTTTAGTAGAGACAGGGTTTTGCTGTGTTGGCCAGGCTGGTCTTGAACTCCTGGCCTCAAGTGATCTGCCTGCTTTGGCCTCCCAAAGTGCTGAGATTACAGGCATGAGCCACCACGCCTAGCCTATATTGTTAATATTCATTAAAATATGAATATAGGACTCACAATTAGAGGTTATATAATTGTTTATACTATTTATTTTCATAAAGGAATATAACTTTTTAGCCCCTCATATCTGGTAGTACTGAAGGCACCAGTCCTCAGGGAAAAGTATCAGTGATATGTCAAAATGAACCCAAAAAATTACAGGTTTCAAAACTACAAAGTTACAGGAAACATTACATCATGTTTCAGTGGTAATTTAAAAGATTCAGCTTTCTGGCTTAGCATTTAATGGAAGGCTATTGATTACATTGTTCAATAAATAAAATCTCCTTGGTAAATGGTGGTGGCTTGGAGCTTTTGGTTATATTTTAAGAATCTAGGTAGAGATGACTGCTGCCATACTTACTCCAGGCAAATTATGACAAGTACTCTCTACTACCCCGCAATGGAATCTACCACTACTCATATAGTCACTTAACCTGAATTTTACAGGGAGAGCTTAAAACCAACAACTGAATTACTCTAAGTACTGAAACTACAAATCTTAAAATGGAAAATCAATACCTTTGTAAAATACAGAAGCCTTGTAAAATATTAGTAGTATTAACTGTATACTGACAATCAACACCTTTGTAAAATACAGAAGCCTTGTAAAATATGAAGGTACTATAACCATGCACTGTTTAGTAAAATTATTTAAGTTACTGTTCCCTTCAATTAAAGTGATCAAAACAATCTTGATTTCAGAAAATGATTAATGTTGCTTATCTGTTTCTCTCTGTAAAATTAGGACTTTGTCACCAACTTTTATATTTTTAGATAAAAATGCAACCTAATGCCAGTTTCTACTTTTAGAATAGCTTTTATTTCCATATAATAGAATTTTTCCATCATTAGCACTTTGTCCTTATCCGTATGATTAATTAACACATAAATAAGATCTATGAATCATCCAGATAGGGATAAAAAATAAGAGTTTGCATAATGGCCTTGATTGCTAGATCAAGTTTTTCTAATTACAAAGAACCTTGTGGTTGTTACATTGAAACTGATTCTCAATACAGATCACAGGAAAATGTGGCTACCACTATAAAAATGACTTATTTTATAAACAGAAACCTCCTGAGGCCTTATTTTTGGTTTCTTCAACATCTGCGTTATTTCCATAGGATAATTATACTCAATTTAATAGAAGTACTTAAAATCAATGGTGGTGTAAATAATTCAAGGAGTTCAAACCACTCCCCCAAATTCCTCCCTTTTGTTGTTTTATTATAATAACTGATAGCCTATCATGAAAAATATCACCAGGTTACTTTTTAGACACATGAATGTGAGTTACAAGATGAGTGAACTACACTTAATATTTAAAAATTAGTCAATTGCTGGCTAGGCACAGAGGCTCATGCCTATAACACCAGCACTTTGGGAGGCTGAAGTGAGCAGATCACTTGAGGCCAGGAGTTTGAGACCTGCCTGGCCAACATGGCGAAATCCCATCTCTACTAAAAATACGAAAATTAGCTGGGCTTGGTGGTGCACAACTGTAGTCCCAGATACTCAGGAGGCTGAGGCATAAGAATTGCTTGAAACTGAGAGGTGGAGATTGCAGTGAGCCGAGATCATGCTACTGCACTCCAGTATAAGTACTTATTTTAAAAATTTTGGTAGATAATAGACTAATTGTTCTCCAGATTACCCCACCCTCGGTAGTGTGTACTTGGTTTTCTGTATCCTCACTATATTTGATACTATTGATCATTTCAGTAATTACAAAGTAGAAAAAAGACTCTATCCCAACTAAATAAAAAAAATTAATCAATTGCCAATATGCAAATTTACATTTTTAATACAAACAAACACACTGGACGTTGGGCGAGGTGGTGCACGCCTGTATGGGAGGCATCCATATAGGAGTATTGCTTGATCCCAGGAGTTCCAGATCAGTCTCAATGACAGAGGAAGAACTCATCTCTTAAAACAAAAAAAACCCCAGAAAACTAGAGAAATTCTGAAAATTGAATGTTAAAAAAGGACTAACAATCTTTAAAAGTTAACCATTCTAAATCAGGCTTTTAGTCTATGTAACTATAATATCTGAGCACATGATTTAATGCATAGTATAATGCTGATTAATAAACCAAATTATAATGTTAAATATGCCTTTATTCAATTCTCTGTATGCCTTTTACAATCATGTTCGCATATTTCTTTGTTGTATTCACAATAGTCTCTGAGGATAAGAGGTGGGCAATTATTATTCCCATTTGGCAAATGGAAGAACAGGTATACAGGATGTGAAACTGAATTGTTTACAAAATCATACTGGTGAATAGGGTCCTAGGAGTTGAATAAAAACTTTCTAACTTTGAATAAAAACTTTCTAACTATGGGCTTAACTTTTTCCATTGTTTTGCCTTTAGACACACCAGTTATTTTAAAACAATTTAAATACATTTGGCAAACTTTAGGTAAAGCTTGAGTTTCTTACAGTAGGCCATCTTCTATCTCATCTGATTTCTTCAGAACAGAATACAGATATACTCTTTTTTAAAAGACAGGGTCTAGCTCCATCCCAGGCTGGAGTGCAGTAAGCAATGTGATCATGGCTTACTTCAGCCTCAGACTTCTGGGCTAAAGTGATTGGCCCCCCTTAGCCTCTAGAGTAGCTGGAACTACTAGTGTGCATGACCATGCCCAGCTAATTAAAACTTTTTTTTTTTTTTTTTGTAGAGACAGGGTCTCACTCTGTTGCCCAGACTGGTCTTAAACTCCTGGCCTCAAGCCATCCTCCTGCCTTGACCTCCCAAAATGCTGGGATTACAGGCGTTAGTTACCATGCTCAACCTCAGATGTACTCTTGAGTGGTTAAGACTAACCCTCTAAGTCATTGTAGTGGTACTATGGGGGTTTACATTTTCTTTTTTTTTTTGAACCACATGATTGGAAAACAATTATCTCTACTTTTAACATAACCACTGTAGGCAAAATTCAGCTCTTTAGTAACATGCCTGGGATGAACACTGAAATGGTAGTGATGAGAGAGAAACAAGAACCTAGGGCAGTCTTACAGTCTATCTTTGAGCCAATGAAAGATGAGGCCTGCTACAAATGCTAGCCATAATCTATCAATTCTACTGATCATATTCCATCCAAATTCTTAACTTAGTCAAACTACAAAATATGGATACTCTTCCACGTAAATACAGAGAACATACTAGTTAACTGCTGTGATTTGTCATATGAATGACACAACTTAAAGCTATAATGTTATACTGTTTTTTCCTTTAATGCAAATCTTCCCAAAATAAAAAGTTTTGTTTAATGTACATTTGTGCTACAAAATCACATTTATATTCAAGATTTCAAAACACTCACCCTAGAGCCTGGAAAGAAGGAATCGAAAGTGCCCAGTGCATTGATAAGAACAGCAGTCTGGAGGCAGACTCCCCAATGTAGTGCACATTCAGGTACTCAGGCATAGGAGAAGGCATGGTGAGCTAGTATGAACAAGGATTTAGGTAAATTATCTTATGACTGAAAAGTTCTAAATTATCATTTCTTTGAAAAAGTTTAATGTAAACATAACACATCAAATGAGAGCTAATATATTCACAAAAAAAGCTAATCTTGAAATAATCCAAGTCACTAGAATTTACAGCTAACAGGGCTTAGAATAAATAAGTAGCCCATAGTTTCTAACAAGCCAATATTCAGACAAGCAGAACCTCAACAAATATCAACGATGATATTATCTGGTTATGTTACTTCCTGTCTTGGTCTAACAATATGTTTCTTTTCCTTCCTTCTCTCCATTAATGATAGCATACAACAAATTCAGTTTAAGGAGAAATCCTGTCTGCTAAATGTTTCTTTCATTTAGGCTAAGGGGTTAATAAATTCAAATACTTACAAAGCCAGGAGAGTAAGGAGTGGAACAGGCTTGCTGGTGCCAAGTGGGAAGAGCATATTTATTCCCAGATAAAGGGCACAGCTGGTGAATTGAATTCAGTGCAGTGAAAACATATGGAATTGTGGGCTCAGCACTGCCAGCTCTTCCAGTTTTTCAAAGAGCACATTCTGTGTGAAACCTCCCTATTTAAAAAAACTGGCAGGCTGGGCATGGTGGCTCATGCCTGTAATCCCAGCACTTTGGGAGATGGAGACAGGTGGATCACGGTGTCGACAGATCGAGACCATCCTGGCCAACATGGTTAAACCTCATCTTTACTAAAATACCAAAAAATATTGAGCCATGTGTGGTGAGTAGTCCCAGCTACTCGGGAGGCTGAGGCAGGGGAATTGCTTGAACCCAGGAAGTGGAGGTTGCAGTGAGCTGAGATCGAGCCACTGCACTCCAGCCTGGGCAAGAGAGTGAGACTCCATCTCAAAACAAAACAAAACAAAACAACCCAAACTGGCACTAAATAAAAAAAAAAGTTTTAAAAATTACAGGTATGCCTGTGGACATACTACTATTAAGTGGTCAGTTTATACTGCTGATCCAGTTCTTTAATATGTCTGACCACTGTTGAAACTTTTCTACTTTGTAATTACTGAAATGACCAATAGTATCAAGTATAATGAGGATACAGAAAACCAAGTACACACTACCAAGGGTGGGGTAATCTGGAGAACAATTAGTCTACTATCTACCAAAATTTTTAAAGTAAGTACGTGCAATAATACCACTTCCAAATCTCTGTTCCAGCAAAAAACTTCCATACATGCACAAAAAAGCATGTGTAAGGATGTCCATTGCAGCTCTACGTCTAATAATGAAATTAAATGCTGGCAACAACCCAAATTTCTATCACTAGAGAAAAGAATAATCCATGCTATAGAATATATGTGGGCATTAAAATTGGAAAGGTAAACTGAGATGTAATGGTATACAAAAAATCTCACAGACATCCAAGTGGAAAAAACTGTAAAACAGTATGTATTAAATAGATGACCCAATTTATGTTAAAGAGTACATATATATATGTATACCTAAAAAGTACAGAAGGAAACACGCCATACAGTTAACAGTGGCTACCTGTGGGTGGGGTAGGTAGATGTGCCCATATGTATTTTTCTAGGGAATGACTATTACAGCTTTCATTAGATTCTCAAAGGTATCTTTTTTTTTTTTTTTGAGATGGAGTCTCGCTCTGTCACCAGGCTGGAGTGCAGTGGCGTGATCTCAGCTCTCTGCCCAGGTTCAAGTGAATGTCCTTTCTCAGCCTCCCCAGCAGCTGGGACTACAGGCATGTGCCACCAGGCTTGGCTAATTTTTTTGTATTTTTAGTAGAGACGAGGTTTTACCATGTTGGCCAGGCTCGTCTCAAACTCCTGACCTCAGGTGATCCACCCGCCTCGGCCTCCTAAAGTGCTGGGATTACAGGCATGAGCCACCGCACCTGGCCCGTCAAAGGTATCTGCTATATAAAATACCGCACCTGGCCCCTCAAAGGTATCGTCTATCTAAAAGGCTTGAGGTTTGAAACAAAGAAAAGTTATATAAAAATGTAAAAAAAACCCCTGATTTTGTTCATTATTAGCCAAGAATGGTTTACCTATTTATAAATGGTACCAAGTAATAAAACAAAAGGGCAATTAATAGTTGAAATTCTGTAAGTGAGAAGAAAATTTTTTACATATTTAAGAATGTTTGAGAAAGGTTTACTACAGCAGTAAGTTAAAATACAATTATTTAAGACAATTCTTGGCTGGGCACAGTGGCTCGTGCCTGTAATTCCAGCACTTTGGGAGGCCAAGGTGAGAGGACTGCTTGAAGCCAGTAGTTCAAGACCAGCCTGGGCAACATAACGAGACCCATTTCTACAAAAAAAAAACCAAAAAAAAAAAAAACCCCACACACAAAACAAAAAATTAAAAATTTAGCCAGGAGTGATGGCTCACACCTGTATCCCAGCAACTCGGGAGGCTGAGGTGGAAGAGCTGCTTGAACCTAGGAATTTTGAGACCAACCTGGGAAACACAGTGAGACCTCATCTCCAAAAATAAAAAAATTAGCTAGGCATGGTGGTGTGCACCTATAATCCCAGTTACTTAGCAGAATGAGGCAGCAGAATCCCTTTAGCCCAGGAGGTAGAGGTTGCAGTGAGCCAGGATTGTGCCACTGAACTCCAGCCTGGGTGACAAAGCAAGACCACATCTTAAAAAACAAAATATATCATATCTTTTCAGAATTACCCAAGATGAGTAAAAAGAAAGTCTGAAAAACTAAGGGAATTACCAAAAATTACTAGTTTTGGGGGAAGGGGCAAGTAAGATGCAAAACAACAAAAAGTCCTTTGTAGGGCTGGGTGTGGTGGCTCAGGCCTGTAATCCCAGCACTCTGGGAGGCCAGGGCAGGCAGATCACTTGAGGTCAGGAGTTCAAGACCAGCCTGCCAAAGAGATAAAACCAGGTCTCTACCAAAAATACAAAAAATTAGCCAGGCATGGCGGTGTGCGCCTGTAATCCCAGCTATTCGGGAGGCTGAGGTGCCGAAAATAGCTGGAACCCAGGGGATGGAGGTTGCAGTGAGCCAAGATTGTGCCACTGTACTCTAGCCTGGGAGACAGAGCAAGACTCTGTCTCAAAAAAAAAAAAAAAAAAAAAAAAAAAAAAAACTCCTTTGCAAGATGGTTTAAAATTGCATTTAAATATTAATACTTGTAATGTGTAAACACTGGATATAATGGTTTTGCTTTACACAACAGTGGTGGTAACTGAAAACTTTCTGCTGCTTTAATCATAAAATGGAAATAGTTTACAACACACACTAAAGGGACTCATTATTTAAAATATTACTACACCATGTTAACTTATAAAGAGAGAAAATGTTTCATAATCTTTTCTACATGCTCAATAAAACTCTAGTATTCTGAATCAGAAAGCTAATGCTGGCTGAAGAAACAATAGTCCATTTCACAAGTCTTTGAGACTGAAAAGACAAAGATTTATTCCTATATAGAGAGTGAGCTTCCCCAAAATGCCTGTAGATCTTTAGGTTTATAAATTGAATTATACACATTTTTCAAATTAGAAAAGTTCAATATACTGAGCTGAATTTTTAAAGAGCATTGACAAGAACTAAACCTGACCAATCTGTTTTAGAAGTTATTAGTTGCTTCTACAATTATCTTTCTAGCAGTTTCTGTATTGAAATCTTGTAACAGCCTGCATGATATAGCTTTTTTTTTTTTTTTTTTGAGATGGAGTCTTGCTCTGTCGCCCAGGCTGCAGTGCAGTGGTGCCATCTTGGCTCACTGCAACCTCTGCCTCCCGGGTTCAAGCAATTCTCCTGCCTGAGCCTCCTGAGTAGCTGGGATTACAGGCGCCCGCCACCACACCCGGCTAATTTTTTTTTTTTTTTTTTTTGTATTTTTAGTAGAGACGGGGTTTCACCATGTTGGTCAGGCTGGTCTTAACTCCTGACCTCGTGATCCACCCACCTCAGCCTCCCAAAGTGCTGAGATTACAGGCGCGAGCCACCCCGCCCAGCTGATACAGCTTTTAAAAAATCACTGGACGGCCGGGTGTGATGGCTCACGCTTATAATCCCAGCACTTTGGGACGCCGAGGTTGGCGGATCATTGGAGCTCATGAGTTAGCATGGGCAACATGATGAAACTTCGTCTGTATTAAAAAAATACAAAAATCAGCTGGGAGTGGTGGTGCATGCCTGTACTCTCAGCTACTCAGGAGGCTGAGGTGGGAGGATGGCTTGAGTCTGGGAGGCAGAGGTTGCAGTGAGTCAAGATCACGCCACTGCACTCCAGCCTGGGCTATAGAGCCAGTCTGTCTCAAAAAAAAAAAAAAACAAAAAACAAAAACAAAATCCTTGGAGGCTGAGCACAAGCACAGTGGCTCAGGCCTATAATCTCAGCACTTTGGGAGGTCGAGGTGGGAAGATCATTGCTTGTGGCCAGGAGTTTGAGACCAGCCTGGGCAACATAGTGAAACCTCATCTCCACACAAATACAAAAAAATCATTTGAGTTAGGAGATCTGGATTCTGCTTCCAACTTTTTGTTAATCACTTTGCCTAATTACCAGTATGACCCTAGATTATATATTCATTCAGTAACTATTTACTTAGAGTTCACTGGGAACCAGTAAGTGCTACTGTCTCAGTGGAAGAATAAAATAAAAACTGAATGAGCTATAGAAAAGGGCTAAGAAAGCTAATGGCATGTGTGAGAAATGATGGGCAGCTGGGTCAGAATGTGGAGGGCCCTAAAAGGTCAAGTTATAGAGACCGGACTTAATTTCATAACATATGGGCAATGGGAAGCTACTGAAGGCTGGTAAGTAGCAGAGTGACATAATTTGATTTTTAACAAATATAACGCTGGTACCAGCACACAGGACGAGATGGAAAAGAAAGACTGGAAGCGAAGATATTAGGGTAACAAATCAAGAAAGGAATTTTAAAAGGCCTAAAATATGGTGAAGGAAATGAAGAGGAAGGGAGAAATTCAAGCAATGGAATGGTTAAAATTCAGTTACGGAATGAGAGGAGTGAGGCTTAGGGAGAATAACTGCCTCTAAAGTTGCAAACATGGGTGACCAGAAAGACTGATTCTAATATGAAGATAATAAAATTTTAGAAATAAGTATATGCAATTTCCAAAACCACCTCACTTCTGTTGCATGTATATAATTTCTAAAATGGGAATATGATCTACCATATTCTTAAAATCTTCTAAGGAGATTTTAAGAATCAAGTAAAATAAAGTACATGAAATCATACCAAAAATTATGAAGCTTAATAAAAATCTTTTTCTTTTTTTTAAGATGGAGTATCGCTCTATCACTTAGGCTGGAATGCAGCGATGCAATCCTGGCTCATGGCAACCTCCAACTCCCCGGGTTCAAGCAATTCTTCTGCCTCAGCCTCCTGAGTAGCTGGGGTTATGGGCATGCGCCACTACGCCTGGCTAATTTTTGTATTTTTAGTAAACACGGGATTTCATCATGTTGGCCAGGCTGGTCTCGAACTCCTGACCTCAGGTGATCTGCCCGCGTAGGCCTCCCAAAGTGCTAGGATTACAGGCGTGAGCCACCACACCCGGCCAATAAAAATCTTAAATATTACTACTGCCCTTGATTTTTCAAAATCAAACTTCAAGTTTCATTATTAGACTATTTCTCCTTACTACCAAGATTGCTTTGAACAAGACACTAAAAATCTCTACATCTCTTTCTTTATCCACCAAATGAAAATAAAAATTCTAACCCTGCCAGATATGGTGGGTCATGCTTGTAATCCCAGCACTTCAGGAGGCCAAGGTGAGAGGATCACTTGAGGCCTGGAGTATAAGATAAGCCCGGACAACAAAGTGAGAGCCCATCTCTACAAAAAAATTTTTTAAATTAGCTGGGTGTGGTGGCACATGCCTGTGATCTCAGCAACATGAAAGACTGAAGCAGGAGGATCCCTTGAGCCCAGGAGGTCGAGGCTGCAGTGAGCTGTGATTATGCCACTGCACTCCAGCCTGGGTGCAGTGCTGACTGTGAGGATACTTAGGAAGACAAAGATGGAATGACAAAAGCCAATCCTAGGAAGAAAAAAAAGTTGTAATTTGCAAAATTCTTCTGTCCAAAACATTTCAAGGAATCAAAAACTTTGAGGACCAACATCAACAATAAACAGGTAAACTACCCCTACTTTCTAAAGAGCACTCTGGTCCTTTTCCCTCACAATGGGTCCTGTTCCTACATCTGTCTCATTTCATCCTTCCTCCCATTTAAATCCAAAGCAGAACATAAACCTAAGAAAACAAAAGAGTATCTTTCATTTAGAATAAGAAAGAACAATGGGAAAAATCAAGTTTTGCCTTGCTCCACCCTTGTCCATAAATCTTACCATAATTTTTTAGAATGATACTGATTATTCCAATTACTTTTTCTTATAGCATTCATAAAAAATTTTCCTGTAGAGTGTAGAAAAAAAATTTCTAATTTTTTCCATGTAAATTATCTTTGGTAAAATTTTACATAAAAATTGGCTTCACTGATATATTTTATTGACTACATCAAATTACACTATTTTAAGCCACTGAGTTTTTCTCTGTGGCTATTTCTACCAAGTCAAATTTTATAGATACAAATATTACTTTGCACTCATAATTTCTACTGATACACATATTTACTTGATAGCTATACATATTTTCCTAAAAAATCTATGGAATTTTATAATCTATAGTAAAAGTATGAGCAGTCACCCTCAGGTATTCCAGGACTGCTATATATTGCTAAGTGAAATCTGTATGCATTCAATCCCTTTGCATACATCTTGCTAAGAGTATCCACAGCTGAGTGGTTAAAATGGAGGAGTCAAAACAACAGGATCTTAATGTAGGGTCTCCAGTGAGCATGGCTATAACTCTGTCCAAGCATTATTTGAATGACAAATCAAATAGTAGAAAGTGATTTTCTAGTTTTCTACATGTATTATTTCTAGTGTTCTGCATGTATTGTTTCTGTCATAAATAAATTAGGTTGGTGAAAAAGTAATTGCAGCCTTAAAAATAATGGCAAGGCCGGGCGCGGTGGCTCAAGCTTGTAATCCCAGCACTTTGGGAGGCCGAGGTGGGCGAATCACGAGGTCAGGAGATCGAGACCACGGTGAAACCCCGTCTCTACTAAAAATACAAAAAATTAGCCGGGCGTGGTGGCGGGCACCTGTAGTCCCAGCTACTCAGAGAGGCTGAGGCAGGAGAATGGTGTGAACCCGGGAGGCGGAGCTTGCAGTGAGCCGAGATTGCACCACTGCACTCCAGCCTGGGCGACAGAGCGAGACTCTGTCTCAAAAAAAAAAAAGTAATGGCAAAACCCACAATTATTTATAGGAACAAAATAAATTATAAATGTACCTTCTCCAAAATGGCTAAAAAGTGTAAGTTAAAAACTAAAAGTTAAAATATATTATATAATTTGTATCTTTTTAGATTTTATTATGTAATTTTAATTTATAATAGAGATGAGGTCTTGGCATGTTGCCCAGGCTGGTCTCCAACTCCTGGACTCATGCAATCCTCTGGCCTCAGCCTCCCAAAGTACTGGGATGACAGGTGGGAGAAGCTGCACCTGGCCAATTTGTATCTTATAATAATGCTGGAAGCCGGCTAATTAAGGTGATACATAACAAATGGAGTTCTTTGTAGTTACTATGGTAAGAGCAAACTATCTGGGTCTTATTGATTTATGATATAGTAGCAGCTAGGCATTGAACAAAAGCAGTCCATTCAACACATCATGAATGCCAATACTTAAAGTTTAACAAAATGTGCTGAAAAGTTATAAAAGCTTTTATAGATTTAAATGCAATAACTGCTATTATAACTGACTTAATAACAGGATGCTTTATTAAGCCATTATCTTATCTACATAAGGCTTTAGCCTCCTGCATAGATGCCCGCTAACATGCCCAGCTTATTCAGTATCTTGACAAACAAAAGAGAAAAGCCTAAAGATATTTTGTTTCTATATGCAGATAAGTATTTTTTTTTTTTTTTTTTTTTTTTTGAGACAGAGTTTTGCTTGTTGCCCATGCTGGAGTGCAATGGCATGATCTCGGTTCACCATAACCTCCTCCTCCCGGGTTCAACCGATTGTCCTGCCTCAGCCTCCTGAGTAGCTGGGATTACAGGCATGCGCCATCACGCCTGGCTAATTTTGTATTTTTAGTAGAGACGCGGTTTCTCCATGTTGGTCTCGAACTCCTGACCTCAGGTGATCTGCCCACCTCGGCCTCCCAAAATGCTAGGATTACAGGCATAAGCCACTGTGCTTGGCCCAGATGAGTATGTTTTAGCTGCTGTTTTGAAATTCTATCAGGGATATTTCTGACTTTAAAAGCACAACAAACATACTTTGATTTTTGAAAGGGAGATCAAAATCAAGCAACACAACATACAAGTTAAAAAAAACATATAGAAATACCCTGAAAGCTACATGTGAATCGCTGAGAAGTGGCCCCTCTTTTTCGGTGTAATTTATGCTTGAATCTCCAGTGATTAGGTGTACACTTCCTTCCATGCCCGCTACTGAGCTCTGGCATGCTGTGCTCTCTCCAGGATTCAGTGCTTTTGCAAGAGTGTCAAATGCCCTGTATGAAGACATCAGAAGCTGTGAGCTTGACCAAACACTGCAATAAAATAACAATTCTACACAGGATTCTGGAATTAAGATTTAAGCCTAAAAAACTGGCCAGGCTGGTCTAGAACTCAAGTGATATGCCCGCCTCAGCCTTCCAAAGTGCTGGGATTACAAGCATGAGCCACATGCCTGGCCTAAAGTCTCTTTTTAAAATCTTGCATAATTAAGGGGGAGAAGCATCTTCATATTTTCATATAATAATATGTTTTTAAAAGTTATATATTTTATCGCTTGAGCCCAGGAGGGCAGGGCTGCAGTAAGCTATGATCACACCACTGTACTCCAGCCTGGGTGACACAGCAAGACCCTGTCTCAAACGAAATTCTTTTTAATGAATTATTTTTTAAAAACATTATATATATGATATATATATATGATACTACAAGACTATCAGCCTATTTATTTTGTATACAAAAGTTACTTAGGACAAGGGTAAGAACTTATGTTGACTTTATTATACACAGTACAATAGGTCTTAAATTTTATTTAAAAATTCAGAAAACATTTTACTCATACTTATTTTTGAAACACATTCTCCGTCAGCAAGGCTGGAGTGCAGTGGCATGATCATGGCTCACTGTAATCCTGAACTGCTGGGTTCAAGCAAGCAATCCTCGCACCTCAACCTCCTGAGTAGCTGGGACTACATGTGCACACCACCATGCTCAGCTAATTTTTAAATTATCTGTAGAAACTGGGCCTATGTTGCTAAGGCTGGTCTCCCAACTCCTGGACTCAAGCAATCCTGCCACCTTGGCCTCCCAAAGTGCTGAGATTACAGGCATGAGCTACTGCACCCAGGCAAAGAGTATTTTAAAATGTGTGGTCACACAGCTAAATCTAAACTGTAACAATTTAATGTTAGAATAATAAACTAATGTTAGCAAATAATTACTCAAAATAGTTCCCCATATTTTTCAACAGGCCTCCTACAGTTACTTAAAGTCTCATGTTCAACAAAGTATTACTTATTGTGACTCTTAAATGTAGTTTATTCAGTACATATATTATATTTTGTTGTTGTTTGAGACAGACTCTCGTTCTGTCACCCAGGCTAGAGTACAGTGGCGTGATCTCGACTCACCGCAACCTCCACCTCCAGGGTTCAAGCGATTCTCCTGCCTCAGCCTCCCAAGTAGCTGGGATTACAGGCATGCGCCACCACACCGAACTAATTTTTTCATTTTTAGTAGAGATGGGGTTTCACCATGTTGGCCAGGCTGGTCTCAAACTCCTGACCTCAGGTGACCCACCCCCCTCGGCCTCCTAAAGTGGTAGGATTACAGGCATGAGCCACCGCGCCCGGCCAATTCAACGTATTTTTATCATATCTTTTTTTTTTCCTTTAGAGATGGGGTCTATTTGCCGGTTGACTCAAAATCCCAGGCTGAAGTCATCTTCCCGCCTCAGCCTCCTATACACTAATGTGTTCAGCTTATTCAATATTTTAAATGATAAACATAGTGTAGGAAAAGCCTGAATAAATTGTTTCTATATCCTAGGCATTAATATTTACAGAATGAAAAACAATTCTGATACTACTTGCTTCAAGTGTAACTTAAAACTGTAGTTGATTAAACTAAATCTTTTACATTAATTTTCATCACTAGAAATTGAGGAGCAGGATCAATATGATTGCCTAGAAAGACAAATATTTGATTCTCCCTACACATCTTCATTTTTAGAAGAAAAAAATTCCCAAGTTTTAAGACTACATTTCTAATCTTCTAATATTCACTTACTGATTTTGTCATTTAGAATATAACTTTTCATAATGAATGCAGGTTTTCAGTTAAAACTTACTATGCCTTAAATTTTCTAAGTGAAAACAGAAATGTAGGTTAAGCATTCCCAATACTAAAATCCAAAATGCTCTAAAATCAGAAACTTTTTGAGCACCAACATGATGCCACAAGTGGAAATTTCACCCCTGACCTCTCATGATGGGTTGCAGTCAAAATGCAGATGTTTAACAGTTTATTCAGTGTTTATTCCCTGTCCCCAAGGGAAAAAAGATCCTCCCAGCTGAGATAAATCTTTTCTGCAAACGCCCAGATTCCCCCAAGCAAGCATGCCCACTAAGGATGATAAAATGGCACATGTACAGGCCAGACATGCCAATGGCAGGTTCCCCCGATTCCCCATAAGGAGCCAAGACCTATGTGCATTACACTCACTGTGGATTTTTGCATATTCTCTTCTTTGTGGTGTAAAGATATTTTTGAAAAGGTCAGAAAGGACTGCATGGTACCCAGAGTAATGCAAACATTCCAAAATCCGAAATCTGAAATGTTTCTGGTCTGAACAAAACATTTTGGGGATAAGGGATAATCAACCTGTATTTGTTTTCTGAAACTTTTATAAATAGCATTTAACATAAAAATGTTTTAAGAGATACTGAAAGACATGTAAAGAAAAGGACATTGATAAACAAAAGAGACCTTACCTTGAAACATCACCGTTGGTCTGCATTTCTTGAAATTCACACAAAGAGGTATCATCATTGCTTAAGCTTTCAATCATAGACATTTCATTACTATTTTGAGAAAGATCTTTAGTTTTTCCAAGATTCGCTAATGATGTAACCACACTGGCCAATGTACTTAAATCTCCCTGACATGATTCAGCCTTTAAAAAAAAGGGTATTAAAATTCTGTGAATTGGTATCACTATTTTTTTTCAATCTGAACTATCCAATTATAGATTATGATATGCCAACAAAAGAACAGTATGATAAATGAAACCTGGAAAGTTAAAGGGCTGAGCTTTCAGAAATTTCTTGATGAAAATACAAGTTTAAAAACATCAGGTATATTTCTTAAGAAATGTTTATATGTTACTTTTTTTTTTTTTTTTTTTTTGGGACGGAGTCTCGCTCTGTCACCAGGCTAGAGTGCAGTGGCATGATCTCAGCTCACCGCAACCTCTGCCTGCTGGGTTCAAGCCATTCCCCTGCCTTAGTCTCCCAAGTATCTGGGATTACAGGCACATGCTACCATGCCCAGCCAATTTTTTGTATTTTAGCTGAGACAGGGTTTCACCATGTTGGCTAAGATGGTCTTGATCTCCTGACCTCGTGATCTGCCCGTCTCAGCCTCCCAAAGTGTTGGGATTACAGGCGTGAGCCATCGCGCCCGGCTGTATATGTTACTTTTTTTTTAAGAGACGAGGTCTCCCTTTATCACCCAGACTGGAGTACAGTGGCATGACCACAGATCACTGCATCCTTAAATTTCTGGGCTCACATGATCCTCCTACCTCAGCCTCCTGAGCAGCTGAGCCTGCAGGTGTGCACTGCTATGCCTGGGTCGTTTTTTCATTTTTAGAGATGGGGTCTTGCTGTGTTGCCCAGGCTGGTCTTGAACTCCTGGTATCAAGTGATCCTCCCTGCCTCAGCCTCCTGAGTACAATTTCTAAAACTTACTATACAAACTATAAACTTGTATGGAAGATAAAGAATACTAGTGAAGAGTGGGGGAAAAAAGGGCAAATGAATTGTTGAACAGACTTCCTAGGATGCCAACTTTCGCCAGACACTGTGTTAATTAAATGTGTTAAAAGGCACTGTGTTAAACACAAACATTAAAAGAAATAGATCAGTTACCCATTATTATTCTCTTCACTTTTTTGTTACTGGAGTTGAAAACTCTCTTTATATAGGTAAGATACTGATCTTTCGATTTGTCTTTTTTTTTTTTTGAGACAGAGTCTCACTCTGTCACCCAGGCTGGAGTACAGCTCACTACAACCTCCAACTCCTGGGTTCAAGTGATCCTCCCACCTCAGCCTCCTGACTACGGGTGCACACCACCATGTCCAGCTAATTTTTAAATTTTTTGTAGAGATGGGGTTTCATCATGTTGCCCAGGCTGGTCTCAAACTCCTGGGCTCAAGTGATCTACCTGCCACAGTCTCCCAAAGTGCTGGGATTACAGACATGAGCCACCATGCCTGGCTTGTCTTCATTTTTTAATGTTTGTTGAAAATGTGTATATTATTTGTGCATTAGCTACAATTCTTTTATAAAAAAGAATTTCCTCTCAACTCTTTGACAACTCAGAAATATAATTTGTACAGGAAAGGCAGGTACTTTATTTTGCTTTTACTTTGTTATCAATTTTCAGAGTAAGAAGTTGATATCCTAGCAATTTCTAATTGTGATAGATGAGTTTTTCTGAGTATAATTTTTAATTCATAGATTTTCATATATTTGATGCTTTATATATTTAAATTTATTAAAATCTTTTGTAAATCCTTTCCCATCCTAACCTAATGAGAAGCCTTTTAAGTTGCCTTCTATGGCCTACTGGGCCAACCGCTTGATGGTATCTTTTTATTAATACTTTCTTCGTGGTTTTTCTTTTTGGTGTTTTTGTTTTTTTTTTGAGATAGAGTCTCGCTCTGTTGCCAGGCTGGAGTGCAGTGGCGCGATCTCGGCTCACTGCAAGCTCCGCCTCCCGGGTTCACACCATTCTCCTGCTTCAGCCTCCTGAGTAGCTGGGACTACAGGCGCCCGCCATCATGCCCGGCTAATTTTTTGTATTTTTAGTAGAGACGGGGTTTCACTGTGTTACCAGGACGGTCTCCTAACCTCGTGATCTGCCTGCCTTAGCCTCCCAAAGTGCTGGGATTACAGGCGCGAGCCACCGCACCTGGCCCTTTTTGGTGTTCTTAATACTAAAATAACACATATGTTCCCATGATGCTTCATTTATGATAACAATCAGTTTCTGTGAGATTTATTTTGGTGAATCAGTAGAATAAAACAATTTTTGTGCCTTCTGCAAATTAATCAATGGTCCAAAAATCATTTACGGAAAACTCTACCAGTTATCATGTTCTTACATAATTAATACCTATATATGCATTTTATTTAAATCCCATAAAAACTCTGTGAAATAGAAATCATCATTCCTCTATCGCCAACCAGAAGAATGACCCAAATAGTAGAGGTGGGACTGGCTGACTGCCAAAGTCTATGCTTTTTTTTTTTTAAGAGACAGTGTTTTTTAGAGACACTCTATCGCCTAGACTGGAGTGCAGTGCCAGGATCATAGCTCACTGCAGCCTTGAACTCCTAGGCTCAAGTAATCCTCTGCCTCAGCCTCCCAAATAGCTGGGACTACAGGCATGTACCATCATGCCTGGGTAATTTTTTTATTTTTAGAGACAGGGTCTTGCTATGTTTCCCAGGTTGGTCTCAAATTCCTAGCCTCAAGGAACTCTTCGACTTCAGCCTCCCGAGTTGCTGGGATACAGGCTTGAGCCACTGTGCCCAGAAAAGCCAATAATGTTAAGCACTGCCCCAAGAAATTTTCTTATATTTGAATAAAAAGTACATTAAAATTTTAAATGCTTTAATATTCACCTAAAACTTAGAAGCTTATATATATATTTTCTTCTATCTAGCAACTAGATTCTTAAGTTTTTGCCCCTAAAGGCTCTTAGCCAACATAGAAAACTTTCATCTTGTGACTTCAGAGTTTTGGGGCGATTTGTCAGAGAAGCTTATCATACGGTTGTCATAACAATTTAATACAAAAGATATACAAGAGAGCACAGTGTCTGGGCAGAGTAGTTTGTCAAGGAAACCTAGTTCCCTTCCTTTCTTAAAGGAGTTAATATGTCAATAAAACCAATTATCATTCTAACCTTGAATCATGTAGACAGGGCTAAGTGAAGTTTTCCAAAATATATGGCAAGAGGCCACTGCCTCACCTAGCAATTACATGCTAAAGCCCAGTCTGTAAGATAGATACTTTTATTACTCTTATTTTACAGATGAGAAAGTGGGGCACTAAGAGGTCAAATAACTTGCCTAATGTTATATAGCTAGTAAGTGGTAGATGAAATTTGATCTCAGAGCCTAACTATTTAGAGCGCCTTAAAGCATCAAGTGACAAATATATAACAAATCTTGCATAAACAGGACAAATAATCTATAGGTTATATAAAATCAGATCCCGGCCGGGTGCAGTGGCTCACGCCTGTAATCCCAGCACTCTGGGAGGCCAAGGTGGGCGGATCACGAGGTCAGGCGATCGAGACCATCCTGGCTAACACGGTGAAACCCTGTCTCTATTAAAAATACAAAAAATTAGCCGGGCGCCTGTAGTAGTCCCAGCTACTCGGGAGGCTGAGGCAAGAGAATGGCATGAACCCAGGAGGCGGAGGTTGCAGTGAGCCGAGATCGGGCCACTGCACTCCAGCCTGGGTGACAGAGCAAGACTCTGTCTCAAAAAGAAAAAAAAAAAATCAGATACCAGCTAGGCAGGGAGGCTCATGCACATAACCCCAGCAATCTGGAAGGCCGAGGCGGGAGGGTCACTTGAGCCCAGGAGTTTGAGACCAGCTGGGTAACACAATGAGACTTGGTCTCTACAAAATAGGAAAAATTAGCCAGGCACAGTGGCACGTGCCTGCAGCCTTAGCTTCTTGGGAGACTGAGGTGAGAGGATCACTGGAGCCTGAGAGGACAAGGCTGCAGCAAGCCATTACTGTCCCACCACCGTACCCCCAGCTTGGGTGACAGAAGGGACCCTGTTTAAAAAGCAAACATGGTTGAGAGAAACCCTGATCGTAGGCTTCCTAAAATCTGTTTTCGGATATGAGTTTTCAAGGAGAAATTTTTGCTTCTTGTTCTCCCAAAGGGCTTCTGACAAGTACAGAAACTCTTCATGTTCAATTGAAATAAACAAACTGTTTTTCCTTTAGACCCTTGGTCTGACATAGAGCTGCTCCAATCTCTAAGAGAACTGGATGACTTGGATACATAATAGGAGAGCTCTTGCAGTCCTATTCCTACTTTTGACTCAAGTAAATATTTTGATGGAGGTGAGCTAAGAATTTCCTTTTACCTGAAATATTTTAAGTATTTTGGCACTAAAAAAGAAAAAAAAAGTATTTTGGCACTAACAAATCTGTAAGGGAACATAAAAGAAATATTAAGAATTTTAAGGCCGGGTGTGCTGGCTCACGCCTGTAATCCCAGCACTTTGGGAGGCCAAAGTGGGCGGATCACAAGGTCAGGAGATCGAGACCATCCTGCCTAACAAGGTGAAACCCCGTCTCTACTAAAAATACAAAAAAATTAGCTGGCCGTGGTGGCAGGTGCTTGTAGTCCCAGCTACTCAGGAGGCTGAGGCAGGAGAATGGCGTGAACCCAGGAGGTGGAGCTTGCAGTGAGCTGAGACTGCGCCACTGCACTGTAGCCTGGGCAACAGAGTGAGACTCCATCTCAAAAAAAAAAAAAAAAAAAAAAGAATTTTACACCTATAAATGTCTTTTACTGAGGACTCATATTTCAAGATGAGGGAAGAGTATGTGTTTGTTGCTTTCATGTTGAAGGGATAATCATCCTAGTGAAATTATGAACATTTCTGATTTTTTTTTTTTTTTTTTGAGACAGAGTTTCGCTCTCGTTGCCCAGGCAGGAGTGCAATGGCGCTATCTCGGCTCACTGCAACCTCCACCTACTGGGTTCAAGCAATTCTCCTGCCTCAGTCTCCCGAGTAGCTGGGATTACAGGCATGTGCCACCACGCCCAGTTAATTTTTCCATTTTTACTGGAGACGGGGTTTCTCCATGTTGGTCAGGCTGGTCTTGAACTTCTGACCTCAAGCGATCCACGTGCCTCAGCCTCCCAAAGTGCTGGGATTACAGGTGTGAGCCACTGTGCCCAGCCGAACATTGCTAATTTATGTTAAAAAAAAAAAAAAGGCAACTTGTAATGTGGAATATTTAAGAACAAAGCAATTTACCAAAGCAAAGGAAGTGATTAGGAAAACATTTTAAAATGCTTAAAAATATCTAAGCTTTAAATTGTACTAAACACACCTTATCTGATGTCATCAGCACAGTTGACTCAGTTTTTACTCCAGATGGATGAATATTCACAAACATTCCTGAATCTAACAGTCCTGTTGACCTGTAACAAGTAAGCACAAATTTTGGCCTGAGTTTCACTGGGAAGAAAAACAAAATGACCAGCTACTCAGTGTCTGTTTTACTTTACCTTGTACTTTCACTATCTGTTACAAAAGTTGGAGTTGCAGTTAATGGGCTACGAAGGTCCTTTCGGATATAGATTTTTTCTGTTGAAGCGGCACAGTTGGAAGATTTTTCTCGTGATACTTCAATGGGTTTTCTTTCACATTGGACAGCTACAAAAATGTGTTAAACTATTATATCACAATATAGGATTTACAGACAATTATAAATGTAAGCTGTAGGTAGGCTTAATGCTGCTAATAGGAGACATGGCTACCATACTAAACTCCAAAGATAACCATCAATCTTTAGAAATTATGTGCAAGTTCAACAAAGTTGATTTAGGTTAGTAAAACCAGCCAATTTGCATCTCTCATTCTTTTTTCTCTCCCTGCTCCCCATTTCTGTGATAAAAATGAAAAGGAACTCTTTTTTAAAAGTGCACCATCAAGAAGAAAGAACTAAAGTTAGGAGTTACTTACCTATCTATATGAGAGCTTTAAAAAAAATGAAGTGAAATTTAATCCATTGAAAATAATACTGAAAGGAACAAAAAGGCCTAAGGTAGATCTTTTATTAACTAAGGGCAGGAGATTTTTGAAAGCAATTCAACTACTTCGTCTTCCTTCCTAAAATACAATACATAATCTTTGTAAGAATTGTATCTCATAACTTAGGAGATGGTACAGTAAGGTTGTTAAACTGCCAGGATTCAAAGCCAACTTATGCCACTTAAATGTAAAATGGGTAACCTAGTACCTACTGCAGAGAATTGCTGTGAGAGTAAGTTAATACATATGCTAAGCGCAGTGTCTAGCATAGTGCAAGCTCAATCAGTACTAGGTATTGTCATTATCTTACTAATCACCTTTTAGTAGTTTAATCAAAAAGTAAACTGATATCTTAAGCTAGTTAAGCTTTTTGGCAAACACAAACTACAAAGACATGCTTTTTACACAGGTATTAAATATTAGTTGAATAAATAAAAAATACATACGTATGTCTGTATTCTTATATTTTTAGTTGGAAAACTGTAAACTAAAAAGTATACATATTTGACATATTTTGTTAATTTCAATACTCTTGTAGTTTGCTGGAATCTTTAAAAAGTATTTTCTCCTTAAAAGCTAATACATACAGTCTTGCTTCATTCCAAACGCAATACATCTCTGTAACCTGCAGTATTGACAGCGGTTTCGGTGGTGCTTATTAATAATACAATCCTTTGATCCTCGACATGAATATACTAAATTTTTTCGGATGCTTCTTTTAAAAAATCCTTTGCAGCCTTCACAAGTTACTGCTCCATAATGACGTCCTAGAGAGAAAATGTTTAAGAAAATATAAAAGTCACATTATTTCAGAACAGAAATGAAATAAGCCAATTTCTTCTCTTTAAACATATAAGATGAAACTGATTTTTGAGCTTCTGACATGAAAAACATTTTTAGAAGTTATTTTTATTTATCATAATTTTTTTAGAGACGGGATCTTGCTCTGTGGCCCAGGCTCAAGTGCAATGGTGTGATCACAGTCTATTGCAGTCTCGAACTACTGGACTCAAGGGATATCCCCAAGTAGCTGGGACTACAGGCTTGTGCCACCACACCCAACCAGTTCTGTTACCTTTTTTTTTGTAGAGACAGCCTTGCTATTTTGCCCAGGCTGGTCTTGAACTCCTGGCCTCAAGCGATCCTCCTGCCTCCACTCCCAAAGTGCTGGGATTACAGGCATGAGCCATCTCCCCTGGCCTAATGTAATATATTATTAAAGATCAGAAGTCATCATTTTTAAATGATCCTTTGCCAAAATTTCTAGTTTTCACATTAAAAAATGTTTCTACAGCTGGGCGTAGTAGCTCACGCCTGTAATCCTAGCACTTTGGGAGGCCAAGGCAGGTGGATCACTTGAGGTCAGGAGTTCGAGACCAGCCTGGCCAACATGGCAAAAGCCCATCTCTATTAAAAATACAAAAATTAGCGGGGCATGGTGTCACGCGCCTGTAGTCCTAGCTACTCAGAAGGCTGAGGCAGGAGAATTGCTTGAACCCAGGAGGCAGAGGTTGCAGTGAGCTGAGATTGCACCACTGCACTACAGTCGGGGTGACAGAGCAAGACTCCATCTCAAAAAAAAAAAGAAAAATTTTTTTTTTACATGTTCACTTTCAAAAGTGGAATACGCATTTTATTTCATTACAAATCAAATTAAATTGCACTGAAGTAAAAAAATATAAGTGAATAAAGAACTTTGGGACCGGGCATGGGGGCTCACACCTGTTATCCCAGCACTTTGGGAGGCCAAGGAGGAGAGGGTGGATCACCTGAGGTCAGGAGTTTGAGACCAGCCTGGCCAACATGGTGAAACTCCATCTCTAATAAAAATACAAAAATTAGCCGTGTGTGCTGGCGTGCACCTGTAGCCCCAGCTCCTTGGGAGGCCGAGGCAGGAGAATTTCTTGAATCCAGGAGGCAGAGGCTGCAGTGAGCTGAGATCGCGCCACTGCATTCCAGCCGGAGCAACAGTGAGACTCTGTATCACAAACAAAGAAGAGCTTTGGGAAAAAATTAGTTAAATGTTATAGGCTTCAAATATGAACCATAAAAATGACACAGTCCTTTATTTTTCTTCTTATTTTTAGTAGAAGAAACATGGTAGTGTGGTAGTTATTTCAAAAACACGACACATACAGGAGGTTTTTTTTTTTCTTTTTAGGTTATTCTTAATGTTACCTGATGCTTTGTCTCCACATACTACGCAAAGATCAAAAACCTTATTTAGTCCTTGGTCTGGAGAAGAATTATCTGTTAAGAGCTAAAAAAAAAAAAAAAAAAAAAAGAAAACAAAAAAACCTGTTGTTACTCAGCAGCACTCATTCTATTAAAACAATTAAAGAACATTCAGTTGGTCTTGCTTTGTTGCTTTCTTTTTCACAAGTTATTTTTAAACTTTGTACTCTGTGAAGAGCTCAGAACCTTTCCACATGTAATGACATGACAAAAATAAGCTTATAATGGCATAAATAGATAACTGTAAACCTTTTAAATAGAAAAGGAGCTATAAATAAATTTCCTTGAGGTAATTATAATCATGCAGATGTGCTTGCTATATGAAGGTATGGACTTAAAAAGCTCATCACTAGGCACAGCTAGTAAGATACTGGCAAAGGAAACTAGTTTCTTCTTTAAAAAACAAAAAAAGGCCAGGTGCGGTGGCTCACGCCTGTAATCCCAACACTTTGGGAGGCTGAGGCGGGCGGATCACCTGAGGTCAGAAGTTCAAGACCAGCCTGGCCTACGTGGTGAAACCCTGTCTCTACTAAAAATACAAAAAATTAGCCAGGTGTGGTAGAGGATGCCTGTGATCCCAGCTACTTGGGAGGCTGAGGCAGGAGAATTGCTTGAACCCAGGAGGCGGAGGTTGCAGTGAGCCGAGACTGCACCACTGCACTTTGGCCTGGGAGACAGAGTGAGACTCCGTCTCAAAAAACAAAAAACACACAAAAAACAGCAAACTAGTTTCTTCCTTTAGGCTTATCTTTCAACCTTTTCATCATTTTCTTTCAATCTCGAAATGTGAACAAATAAATTCAATTAAAGAAAATGGTATGGCATTTGAATTCCTCCAGGAATACTTCTGATTTTATGAACTTTAAATGGTTCTTAAAATGACTGCCCCTTACTATGTAATATATAGCATCATTTCTTCTCGTATCACCACAAAAATCAGTCTTCAATAAGTACTTAAACTTCTGGTACTAGATGTCCTATGAAAGCATCTATGGCAAGTATTACTCTTTTCTTTAATAGCCTACCTGTTGCAAATGGTGCTAATCTTTTATCTATTATTTCTAAGTCTGGAAGGAGATATTGAGAAATTAAGGGATTTACCCACATTCATGAGAAAAACATCAGACCAAGTCCAATAGTGGGGCATCCTACAATATACCTGGCCAGTACTCCTCACACAATTGTCAAGGTCATCAAAAACAAGGAAAGTCTGAGAAACTGTTCTAGCCAAGAGAAGCCTAAGGAGACATGTCAACTCAATGCAATAACATATCCTGGATGGGATCCTGGGACAAAAAAAGCCATTAGGCAAAAACTAACGAAAGTCTAAACACCTATAAACTTCAGTTAACAATGTATCAGTATTGCTCATTAATTATAATATATTGTGAATGTAAAATGTTAATAATAGGGGAAACCGTGTGTATTTACAGGGGAGTAATATGGGAACTCTGTTCTATATGCTCAGTTTTTCTGCAAATCTAAAACTATTCTAAAAAATCAAGTCTACTACTTCAAGAAAAATTAAGGTACATATAATGTTATACTTTTTTTGTGACTTTTGTCTTGTTGATAAAACAACTTCTTATAAATCTGTGACTGTATCCACTTTCTACCTTTATTTCCAAAACTAATACAAATATCATTGGATGAATAGATGATATCAGGATATATAGGCAAAATTTCATGTTTTATGAATTCAGTTTTTCAATCCAAAGAGGAATTTTCTTTCGTGATTTTTTCATCATAAAAGATGGAATCCAATTTTAAGTAGACCCCCTTCAAAAAGTTTCTGAAGGCAAACTTCAGAGTACATTATATTTGTATTCGATCATAGCAACCAGCAGTGAAAACATCGACATAACCACAGGCATGTGGTGTATAAAAGTTTTTGAGTCTTTGAAGAATAATGTGTAATTTTCTATTCTAGTGAAAACTAAAATGATGTAATGTTAACATACACTACTTCATTCCAGAGTAAAGCAGGAGACCATGACTACACTGCCTGCTGTTTCATGAAGATGTGCATGACAACAAAGGAGGCACAACGCTGAAGCCAGCAGCTATAGTCCAAACTTCTTGATTTGGCAGCTTCCCGTTTGTAGCACAGGCAGCTTGGTTCTGGAAAATACAGCTACAAAAGCTGCTCCTGATTTGACAATTTCCTAATTATGAAGTAGGAGGTCTCTTAGAAGCCAGCTTTGCATCATGCTCCAATAGTCATTCTTGAAAACTTGGCCTAGAACTGTTTCTTCAACCTTCCTAACAATTCTGCAAGCTCTCTATATCCTTTATTAAAGGCTGTCATCCTGGCTACAATAGCCAGAGTGGATCTTACTGTATGCAACAAAGAATCCCCCAAAATATATGAGTGTGAGGAAAGTACAGTGGCCCAAAGGAGAGGGCTGTCACTGTAGATACTGTGTTGCACATAATTTTATGCATCTTTTTCCTACTGAATATACACAGATCTAAAGTTTTTATGGCAGGGCTTACGATTAAAATTTTTTTTTTATATGTAAGAGGAAAAGACACTTCTATAGTTATTTACCTGCAGGTGTTGTGCAGACAGATCGGGAGTGGTAAAAAATAACTGGTTGACACCTGCTGCATCTGGAGTTGTAAGGAAAACTTTTCCTGGAGTGGAATCTTGCCTGGCCAGAATGACTTTGCTTGGAGTAGAGCCGTCGTGATTTGTCAGAATGAACTGCTTGCCTGGGGTATTATGATCAAGTGCTGTCACAATCTGGATTTTCTGCCCAGTTTGCTGCTCTGTAACAATCTAACAAAATCATGAAAAATAATCAATGAAACTCAATCATTTGTTTTTCTTTAATGACACAATTATCTTCTTAGAAAAGCACATCATTACATATATATTCAATATAACACACACGTACCTTTTAAACTACCAATTCTATTGCCACAAAATTCTATCCTACAGAAATAAACAAATGTGCAAACAAAGGTACAATAGTAAGAACCTTTTGACCTCACTATTTTGATTCCCTCCTTCCCCTTCCCTCCCATGTTCCATTTAGACAAACATATATTGGGTGATTTATATTAGCTGTTCTGCATACTGGGATGTAGCAGTGAATAAAACAAAACTTTTGCCTTCATGAAGCTTTTATTTTAGTGGGGAAAGACAGATAATAAATAAGCAAATAATAATATCGTCATGCGGTACTAAATGCTACGAAGAAAAACAAGGTAAGGTGAGACAGTAACAGAATGAGGGCAATGAGGGAAGCTCACTCTAAGGAGGTGTCATTTTTGCAAAGGCCTGAGTGAAGAAACAGACCAAGGCTTAGGACTACCTAGGGGAAGAACATTCCAGGTAGAGGAAACAGAGCATATAAGGAGGTCCCAGGGCAGGAGGGAGGGTGTTTGACACATGTGAGGCACAAGGCACAGCAATAGAGATATATGATGAGTAAGGCAGAAGAGAAGACAGGGATTACAGTAGAATATGGGATCTGAGTGACAGCTGGGACTTAGAGGGCTTTGTAGGCCAAACAAAAGTCTAGATTTCCTACTGTGTGAAATGGAGAGCCACCAGAGGGTTTGGAGCAGAGGAGTGACAGGATTTTACTTTTTAAAAAGGAATCAGACAGGCACAGTGACATCATCTATAATCCCAGCTACTTGGGAGGCTGAGGCAGGAGGATCACTTGAGGCCAGGAGTTCGAGACCAGACTGGGCAACACAGTGAGACCCTGTCTCAAAAAAAAATAGCATAAAAAAAGCATTCTAAATTTAGTGTGAAGAACAGACTGCAAATGTTCAAGAGTAGGCCGGGTGCAGTGGCTCACGCCCATAATCCCAGCACTTTGAGAGGCTGAGGCAGGTGGATCCCTTGAGGTCAGGCATTCAAGCCCAGCCTGGCCAACATGACAAAACCCTGTCTCTACTAAAATATAAAAATTAGCTGAGCATGGTGGCGGGTGCCTGTAATCCCAGCAACTGGGGAGGCTGAGACAGGAGAATCGCTTGAACCCTGCAGGCGGAGGTTGCAGTGAGCTCGGATTACACCACTACACTCCAGCCTGGGCGACAGAGCAGGACTCTGCCTCCAAAAAAAAAAAAAAAAGGGAGGGGGGGTGGGGGCTGGACACAGTGGCTCATGCCTATAACCCCAGCACTTTGGGAGGCCAAGGCGGGCAGCTCATGAGGTCAGGAGATTGAGACCATCCTAGCTAACAGAGGGAAACCCCGTCTCTACTAAAAATACAAAAAATTAGCTAGGCATGGTGGCATGTGCCTGTAATCCGAGCTATTTGGGAGGCTGAGGCAGGACAATCACTTGAACTGGGGAGGCGGGGGTTGCAGTGAGCCGAGATCGCGCCACTGCACTCCAGCCTGGGTGACAGAGTGAGACTCTGTCTCAAAAAAAAAAAAAAAAAAAATGTTCAGAAGTAAAATTAAGGGAGATCAGAAAGGACACTACTGCAGATACCATCAATATCTGGTTATGACATACGGGCGGAAATACTGACCAGGAACAGGGTAGGAGCCATGCTGGGGGTGAAAAACAATTAAATTGGGATTTATTTACTTATTTTTTATTTTAAGAAGAGAGAAGTAACAAAATATGCTGATGGACTGAAGGGGAATATGAAGAAAGAAGAGTCAAGGATGATTGTAAAATTTTGGCTTGAGCAATTGTGAGGACAGAACTGCCATCTGCCATCTGGGGGGAGGAACAAGTTCATGAATACACAGAACTATTTCAGCATTGAGAGTTTCTGTTATTCAGCAAATATATTCCAGATTAAACATCATTAAGCCAATTAAATTCCTTGATTTAATTTTAAAATGGCAAAGTCGGTTTGTTTCTGATTTTCCAAAATTCCAATCCTGTTCCTTCTGTACCATCCAATCCTGTTCCTTCTGTACCAAACTTTTTTCTATTTTTATTTTCCTGAAATTATTTCAAGATTCTTTTCTATGCAAAATTTAAAACAAAGTTCTGATTCACTAATCAGTTTCTGTCTAAAGGAAATTGTTTGGATAAAAGACTAATAGTTCATACTGACTTCTTAGAGAAGAGCATTTGGTGCATTCACGGTCCAACTGCTCCTGGCTTGAAACGGTCTGCTTAAATGAGTAAAAGGACATTGCTGCAGCATAATAATTGTAATAATTGAATATTTAGGCAATCCAAAGAGCCTTCAATAGAGAAGAGTAGTAAATTATGGAAACAGTTCTTAGCTTTCAGGACTCTTTATATTTTAAAATATTACTGAGGGTTCCAAAGAGCTTTTATTTTGGGACGGAGTTTCACTCTTGTCGCCCAGGCTGGAGTGCAGTGATGTGAGCTCGGCTCACTGCAACCTCTGCCTCCCGGGTTCAAGCGATTCTCCTGCCTCAGCCTCCCGAGTAGCTGGGATTACAGGCGCCCGCCACCCCACCTGGCTAATTTTTTGTATTTTAGTAGAGATGGGGTTTTCTGCATGTGAGTTAGAAATTTAAAGAGAAATTTTACAAATAGTTGATTCATTTAAAAATTAACAACCCATTAAATGTTAACATAATTTTTTAAAATTTATTTTTAATTTTCGTGGGTACATAGGTGTATATTATCTTTGGGGTACTTGAGATGTTTTGATACAGGCAGGCAATACATAATAATCGCATGGAAAATAGGGCATCCACCCCCTCAAGCATTTATCCTGTATGTTACAAACAATCCAATTATATTCTTTTGGTTATTTTAAAATATATAATTAAATTATTATTGACTGGGCACAGGGGCTCATGCCTGTAATCCCAGCACTTTGGGAGGCTGAGGTGGGCGGATCACGAGGTCAGGAGTTTGAGACCAGCCTGACCAACATGCTGAAACCCCCTCTCTATTAAAAATACAAAATTTAGCTGGGCGTGGTGGCAGGCACCTGTAATCCCAGCTACTCAGGAGGCTGAGGCAGGAGAATTGATTGAACCAGGGAGGCAGAGGTTGCAGTGAGCCAAGACAGTGCCACTGCACTCCAGCCTGGACAACAGAGCGAGACTCCGTCTCAAAAAATAAAAATAAAAAAAAATTATTGACTATAGTCCCTCTGTTGTGCTATCAAATACTAGGTCTAATTCATTCATCCTATTTTTTTGTACCCATTATAACCTATTTCTTAATGACTAAAAAGTTTGTTTTCCAAACAAACAAAAATGTAGTGGAGAGAGTGGCTTTGTTTTACATTTCTACAAATTGTTTTAATGTCTGGTTTAACAGAATTTGGAATCTCACATCTGTTTCTTCATTTAATCTGTTGGACTATGTTGTTTTGGTTATAACAAGGCTGGGCACAGCCCCTCACGCCTGTAATCCCAGCACTTTGGAAGGCCAAGGCCAGTGGACTGCTTGAGCCCAGGAGCTCCAAACCAGCCTGGGCAACATGGCAAAACTCTGTTGCTACAAAATATATAAAACATCAGCCAGGCACGTGAGTACAAAAAATGGCCACAAAAAATCAGCCAGAAACATATTTCTTCACCATATATATATACATATGCATACATATATGTATATATGTTAAAGAAAATTCAGCTTCATATTTATTGGTTGAAAAGGGGAAGGATATTTTAATACTCTTTTCGAACTGTGAAAGTTGTTCAATATTACATCAACTCAACAAGTGGCAGCTTTTCAAAGGTTAGCTGCAAGGTAGAGTCATAAACTATATTAAAATCTGTTGGTCTATCCTGCAATTTAAATGGATCCTTCACTCATGCATCATTTTGTAACATTATACACTGGTCATCCGGAAAGCAATGATTCATTGAGTTATGTACACCTTATAAATGCTGACACATTTCATCGTATAGTATCATCACATGTCACACAGTCTATAGAAAATTCCACTGTATACCTGGGAGAGAACAATACTGAAAAGGCAAATAGCATTTCAGTATTATTATAAAAATGGTCTTCACCTGGTTGATTCTCTGAAGTGTCCCCAGACAATACTTTGAGAACTTCCAAATTATGTGATATCTCTAAGTAATAGGACATAGCCATTTAAAAAAATGAAGATGTCAGTATTGACACTGAATTCCTCCTACTGATCCCACCAAAACTGGCCTCAGATTGCACCCTCTAAAAAGCATTCCCTCCAAAAGCATTCCTACTCACTCTACAGCTCTTTAATTTCTTTCCTTCCTTCCTTCCTTCCCTTCATTCCTTTCCATTTTCTTCTGTGCTCCCATTGCACCTGATACAATGACCTGTCACAGAACTTACCACATTCTACTATGAATTGTCTGATTATTTAACTATCTCTCAGTAGCTTGAAAAGCTATCTTAAGTTAGGGAATATCTTTTATTTCTGGAACTCCAGAACCTGGTATATGCATTTAGTAGGAACTAGAAAAGTTTGGTGGGTCAGTGCATCAACCGTAAACTAGACATACCTCACCCATCTGTTGTTCAATAATTTGATGTGCAATTTCTTCTATGGTTGCCATGATCTAACTGCCAAAATGTCCTGCCAAAAATAAAAAGATGCTTTATAATTAAACTCACAAAAACACTTTTATTAAATAATTTACAAATAAAACTATATGATATTTAAGATTTGCTTCAAAATAATCTAGTTAAGGTGGGAGGGTTGGCTTTTTCTGCAGTCTCTTTTTTCTATTCATGGTTGCTTTTTCCATGCGTCTTTTTTTTTTTTTTTTTTTTTTTTTTTTTTTTTTTTTTTTTAAACAAGGCCTCACTCTATCACTGAGGCTGGAGTGTAGGGGGCACCATCATGGGTCACTGCAATCTCAACCTCCTGGGCTCAAGTGATCCTCCTGAGTAGCTGGAACTACAGGTATACACCACCACACCCAGCTAATTTTTTATTTTTTGTACAGATGGGGTCTCACTGTGTTGCCCAGGCTGGCCTCAAACTCCTGGGCTCAAGCAATCTTCCTGTCTCGGCCTCCCAAGTATTGGAATTGGAATTATCAGCATGAGCCACCACGCCCATCCCTTCATGTATCTTTTATTTTTTTGAGATGGAGTCTTGCTCTGTCACCCAGGTTGGAGTGCAGTGGCATGATCTTGGCTCACTGCAAGCTCCACTTCCTGGGTTCATGCCATTCTCCTGCCTCAGCCTCCCAAGTAGCTGGGACTAGGCACCTGCTACCACGCCGGCTAATTTTTTTGTATTTTTAGTAGAGGCAGGGTTTCACTGTGTTAGCCAGGATGGTCTTGATCTCCTGACCTCGTGATCTGCCTGCCTCGGCCTCCCAAAGTGCTGGGATTACAGGCATGAGCCACTGCACCTGGCCCCAGCCCTCCATGTATCTTTATATGTTTATACAGTCTTCCCTCTGAGTGTCTGTGTCCTCTTCATAGAAGGACATCAGTTATTTTGGATTCTGGTACACTCTAATGAACTAATTTTAACTCGATTATCTCTTTTAAGGCCTTATCTCCAATATACTCAATTCTGAGGTACTGGTGGTTAGGACATCAACATAGGAATTTGGGATTCATATGATTTTGTGGGAGAACCGAATTCAGCCCATAACACTCAGGCATAAACTTAATAAGAAACACGCAAGATCTAGGTAGGCAAATAAAACTTTAAAATGCTGCCTAAAGACAAGAAAATCTACACTTGGGCTGGCCCCAGTGGCTCACATCTGTATTCCTAGCACTATGGGAGGCCAAGGTGGGCTGATTACTGGAGATCAGGAGTTTGAGACCAGCCTGGCCAACATGGTGAAATGCCATCTCTACTGAAAATACAAAATTAGCCAGGTGTGGTGGTACATGCCTGTAATCCCAGCTACTCAGTGAATGAGACTGCATATACAATAGCGGTACCACAAGATTACACCCATAACACTGTATTTTTACTACACCTCTTCTATATTTAGATTTTTTACTTACACAAATACTACTGTGTTAAAACTGCCTACAGTATTCACTAAAGTAACATGCTGTGTGGGTTTGTAAAGAGCAACAGGCTATGCTGTATAGCCTAGGTGTATGGTAAGTTATACCATTTAGTTTTGTGTAAGTATGCTCTATGATGTTCATTTGTGATAAAATCACTTAGGGATGCATTTCTCAGAACACATCCCCATAACATATGACTATATATTTTCCAAGACTAAATTTAACTCCGAAGATAAGGCAACACACATTACTTTTTTTCCCCCATAATTTTGTGCCTGGATGACTGAAAGAATGCTTTTAAACATTCATCCATCCATCCATGCATCTATGCAACCATGCATGCATGCATGCATCCATCCATCCATCCAACACTCATTGCTGCTACTGCATGGGGATTCTCAACCTTATAAAAAAAAGCAACTCTCCCTTTCCCTAACTACACCTTTCAGTTAACTGAGTCCCTGATGTGTTCCAGGATCTATGCCTGACACTGGGATAGGATAATAAAGATGGTCTCTACCCTGAAGAGATGAGAAAGAAGGTAAGTAATGGTGTAAGTCAAGGCTGCTCTGACAGCAGTGTCTGTTTTCTTCCCATTCTTCCCAACTTCAAGTAGGATCCAGCCTGATAAACTAGCCTTGAGTAGCCAATACAAAAGTAAAATTTACAAGGTTTTTTTTTTTTTTTTTTTTTTTGAGACAGAATCTTGCTCTGTCACCCAGGCTGGAGTGCAGTGGTGCAATCTCGGCTCACTACAACCTCCGCCTCCCAGGTTCAAGCAATTCTCCTGCCTCAGCCTCCCGAGTAGCTGGGATTAGAGGCATGCACCACCATGCCCAGCTACTTTTTGTATTTTTAGTAGAGAAAGGGGTTCACCATGTTGGCCAGGCTGGTCTCGAACTCTTGACCTCAAGTGATCCACCCACCTCAGCCTCACAAAGTGTGGGGATTACAGGTATGAGCCACCACACCCAGCCAACACACACATTCTTTATACACTGTTGGTAGAAGGTTAGACTGTTTTAACCTTCCTAGAAAAGTAATTTGCCAATGTATACCAAGAGCCTTAAAAATGTTCATATTGACTGGCTCAAAAATTTATTCAATTTTCTTCCATTCAACAAATCACTTGCTGAATACTTACTATGGGCCAGGCATTCACAGAACGACTTATCCTTATTCTCCAGCTTCAGACCATCAGTGCTGCTTTAATGGCAAAGGAACAAAGTTTTAACCCCTTCCCTTGGTATTCATTCAATATTTATTACGCATTCACAAGGTGCCTGGCACTGTGAACATAATGGAGAGTTCTTTCATAATCCAACTTCCCCCTATTCTCATTTCCTATCACTCCCAAGAGGGGCCTCTGTTCAGGTCAAACTACGATGTTCTTTATTCCCCAACATATTCCTACTTTTTCCCTCATTTAAATTCCACCTGACCTTTAAGATTTGTTCAAGCCAGGGGCGATGGCTCATGCCTGTAATCCCAGCACTTTGGGAGGCCAAGGCATGTGGATCACCTGAGGTCAAGAGTTCAAGACCAGCCTGGCCAACATGGTGAAACCCCATCTCTACAAAAAATACAAAAATTCAGCCGGGCGTGGTGGACGGCGCCTGTGATCCCAGCTACGCAGGAGGCTGAGGCAAGAGAATCGCTTGAACCTGGGAGGTGGAGGCTGCAGTGAGCCGAGATCGTGCCATTGCACTCCAGCTTGGGAAACAAGAGCAAAACTCCGTCTCAAAAAAAAAAAAAAAAAAAAAAAAAAAATTTGATTCAAATAGTTTTTTACCCAGTCTTTCTTGAAGGGTCTAGCAATTATTTTGTAGACTAAGGTTGTTAGCTAGGATTCAGAAATAGATTTCTGTTAACTCCTAATACTGTATGTAAAATTTTATCTAAAGGTGCATTTTTCTACAGACAGTTCATGAAAGACTTCAAGAGGCTGCAGATGGTCTTGTCACTGAAAAACGGCAACGAATTATATTTATACTATTATTTATTGTATGCTGTTTTGTTTTTATTCCCCAAGAGTAGGAATTATACATTGTGTGGCAGACACACAGACGGTAGATATTTCGGGGATGTTTGCTCCCTCAAAATCCTTCCTTAAGATGTGGGGCCTGTAATTCCAGCTACTCAACAGGCTGAGGCAGGAGGATAGCTTGAGGCCAGAGATCTGTCTGGATAACAAAATGAGGCCCCCCACCATTTCTATAAAACAAAACAAAAAACCTTTCCTAGAAGAAACTAACATGCCCCTTGAAAGACTAAGATTAGCAACATTTCATAAAACCCACTTTTTTTTTTTTTTTTTTTTTTTTTCAGACGGAGTTTCGCTCTTGTTACAGCCCAGGCTGGAGTGCAATGGCGCGATCTCGGCTCACTGCAACCTCCACCTCCCGGGTTCAAGCGATTCTCCTGCCTCAGTCTCCGCAGTTGCTGGGATTGCAGGCGTGCGCCACCACGCCCGGCTAATTTTGTGTTTTTAGTAGAAACAGGGTTTCTCCACGTTAGTCAGGCTGGTCTCGAACTCCCGACTTCAGATGATCCGCCCGCCTCGGCCTCCCCAAGTGCTGGGATTACAGGTGTGAGCCAGCGCGCCCAGCCGCGACCCACTTTTAATGATAGAAATACGCATCGCTTTTTTAGATACACTAACTGGACTTAAAGCAAAGTTCAAAAACAATCATCGGCCGGGCGCGGTGGCTCACGCCTGTAATCCCAGCACTTTGGGAGGCCGAGGCGGATGCATCAGAGGCGGGTACATCACGAGGTCAGAATATCGAGACCATCCTGGCCAACATGGTGAAACCCCATCTCTACTAAAAATACAAAAAAAAAACCAAAAAACCAAAAAAACAAAAAAAAAAACTAGCTGGGTGTGGTGGCTAGTGTCTGTAATCCCAGCTACTCGGGAGGCTGAGACAGGAGAATCGCTTGAACCTGGAGAAGGAGGTTGCAGTGAGCCGAGATCGCGCCACCGCACTCCAGCCTGGCGACAGTGAGACTCCCTCTCCCTCTCAAAAAAAAAAAAAGAAAAAAAAATCGAGTATCACCAACCACACAGCAGAAACGGTTCAAAAAACCTCAAAATCGAAGGTCCATTTACAAATTCTAGCGGTATTAAACCCTAAAGGCCGTAATTTTAGGTATTTTTGCTTTTGCTTTCCGGTTACTTTTTAAAAGGCTGACCTACTTACTGAAGATTATGGGACAACTTGGCAACATTCGTACTGCTCAAAAATGGTATCTGCCCGAGTTGGAATAATTATTTCTTAACAAAAGAGCTATCCATAGGAAGCTTGGAGATGCGCCCTGCAGTGAGAACCCTGAGGCCGTTCCATTTTTTCTGAAAAGATCCAGGCCCACAGGCAGCGACGACCCTGGCCCGATTTGTCGTGAGAGAAAAGTGAAAGTGGAGGGGGGTCATTCTGTCCGTCCCGTGAAAGCACGGGACTTAGGGACGGGATGCAGGCCGGGACTTGCGGCCACTAGCCGAGGGTCGGCCTCTCCCAGGTCTCACTCGTGCCGGCGTTAGCCGTGCGCCCTGGAAGCCCTGGCGCTGCGCGCGGCTCTCCCGGGCGGGGAAAGCTGCAGCGCCGCGGAAGCTTTCCCTGCAGGTTAAAGGTCAGAGGTGCTGCGGTGAGCGCAGCTGGAAAGGCGGTTGTGTGCTCCAAGCCGCTCGCCATCCGGCCCCGCGTCCCGCCGCCCCCGCCTCTCCCCGGGGCCCCGCGCATTCGACGCCGCCGCTCCGCGCTCCCAGCCCAAGTCGAGCAGCCCAAAGCGGCGCTCCCAAACTGAACGGCTCCGCTAGCCGCAGGACGCAGGCCGGAGGATGCTCTGGGACCGCGTCCGTTGGCGGTTCGGGTGAAGGGCACCCCCTGGCCCCCACCCCCGACGCGGCCGCTGGTGTCCCCACCCAGCGCTTCTTACCGGCGCTTTTGCGCCCCGCTGACTCCGGCGTCGGGCGCCGACGCGACAGTCCTGCGGCTGCCACTCGTGGATTGGGGGGCGCTCCGTGAAGAGAGGTTGAAGGAAGCCGACGGGAGGGGGGATCGAGATTCACGGCGGAGAGAGCCTTCTGTGTTTAGGTATTTGTTGGGGGTCAGAGTTCGTGACCCCTTCCTCGGCTCGGCGGCGCGCTATCCCGCCAGCGCCTGCGCATTAGCAACGGGGAGAAGCGGCGAGAGGAGGTCGTGACGTTCCCAGGGTGGGGTGGAGGGATCGGAGGGCCGAGCAGCGGCTCTGTGAGTCCACTGCCCCCTTTTGGCTTGGAGGCAGAGTGCCTGGCCAGAGCTACGCGTTCCCAGCCAGGTACTTTTTGAAGCCACGTGCAAAGGTTTTAGCACCGTTTGCCAAAGGTGGGCATTAGGGGAAGTTTTGAGTCAACGTTTTAGATTTGAGTAATAAATAACCCTCTGGGTCTTAGGCATATCTGTTTCTAATTTCTGGAAAACTGGGCTCTGGGTACAGTCCAATCATATTTAAACTTTATTTTTTTTGTATTATACTTTAAGTTTTAGAGTACATGTGCACAACGTGCAGGTTTGTTACATATGTATACATGTGCCATGTTGGTGTGCTGCACCCATTAACTCGTCATTTACATTAGTAAACTTTATATATAATGACAAGCTGAGGCCGACTCACGCAAATGTTAAGGCAAAGTTTCACTTATAAACTGTTGTGAGTAAAGAGACATAATGGCTAAACAGGGCAAGAATATAATCACTAGAGACTGGGCACGGTAGCTCACGCCTGTAATCCCAGCAAGTTGGGAGGCCGAGGCGGACGAATCACTTGAGCCCAGTTGTTTGAGGCCAGCCTGGCCAACATGGCGAAACCCCGTCTCTACAAAAAAGTTAGCCGGTCCTGGTGGCATGTGCCTGTCGTCCCAATTACTTGGAGGCTGAGGTGGGAGGATCACCTGAGTCGAGACGGCAGTGAGCCAAGATCACACCACTGCACTCCAGCCTGGGTGACAGAATGAGTCTTTCTCTCTCTCCCTCTCTCTATACACATATATATTTATATTCCACATCCCTTATATAACATATATATTATTATATATATAATCCTCAATGGCCGTTTTCGGTCTGTTTTGCTCAGTGATGTATTACCAAGCACATAGGACAATGCCTGCTAGTCAATAATGATGTATGAAATGAAAGCCAGGCAGGTGGCTGCTGGGAGGCCAAGGCAAGATCACTTGGGGCCAGCAGTTGGAGACCAGCTTGGGCAAGATAACAAAACCCTGCCTCTACAAAAAAATTTTTCAAATTGTGAAATGAAGAGACATTGGTGGAACATCGCATTCTGACAGTGGCCACCTGTGGTGGCAAGGCGTGGCAGCAATAACTGCCATGTGTGCAAAGCACTCTGCGCTTTAGATTTTGAAGCATTCTTGAAATTTCTAATTTTTTTTTAATCTCCTTTGTTTTGTCAGGAAATTTCTATTTTATCTAGCTTAGGTCGGCACTGTAGGAAAGCAGCCACAAACTCAGGGCAGAAATCCAAGGAAGGAAAAACAAACGTTTGCTGGGAATGAGAACATCTCTGTTATTTCTCTCTGGAACTAGGCAGATGGACAGAGATCAAGGCATGAAACAATTCCTAAGAAGTAAAAATATGCTTTATCCTTCATTAAAAATCCACCTCTGCTGAGCCCAGTGGGTTCTGCCCCCAGAGCCTTGGGAGGCTGAGGTAGGAGGCTTGCTTGATGCCAGGAGTTTGAGACCAGCCTGGGCAACATCGTGAGACTCCATCTCTTAAAAAAAAAAGAAAAAAAAAAGGCATGGTGGTGCAGGCCTGTATTCCTAGTTACTGAGGAGGCTGAGGTGGGAGGATTGCTTGAGCCCAGGAGTCTGGTCCAGTGTTGGCGCCATTGCATTCCAGCCTGGGCGAGAGTGAGACTTTTTTTTTTTTCAACCTCTACCTTTTAGCATTATTTGTTGTGTATTTGGTTTGGTTTTAAGGGACACCCCCTGCCAATACCATAAGCTGGTCCCAAAGGTGAAAATTATGAAAGTATAGTCACATCAGGGATATGTTCTGAGAAATCAGTCCTTAGGCAATTTCATCATTTTATGCTCATTATAGAGCGTACTTATACAAACCTAGATGGTCTAGCCTAGACACACCTAGGCTGTATGTTGTAGTCTGTTGCTCTTAAGTCACAAACCTAGGACAAGCCTGTACAGCATGTTACTGAATACTGTAGGCAGTTGTAACATAATGGTAGGTATTTGTGTAACTAAATATGTATAAACATAGAAAAAGTACAGTCAGTCCTTTTAAAAAAAGAAAAAAAGTGCAGTAAAAATAGGGGATTATAATCTTATGCAACCATTATTGTGTATGTGGTCTGTCCTTGACTGAAATATTGTTATGCAGTGCACGACTGCACTATAGGCCTAATGGATACAGGCAATCTGAGACCTCTTCACTATTCTTGGTGGAGAATATGTATGCCTGTAGTGATGCTTCTGGTTACCCCTTATCACCCAGTTAATTCACTGAAGTCACAATAAGTTGACTTGTTAAAACTTGGAAGTAGAAGCCATTTTAGGAACATCATTTGTAGGTGAAGAAGCGTTTCCATTAATTGTGCTTCAGGAAAAGAGGTAAATGAAGTTCATCTTTATTTATTTTTGAGACGGAGTCTCACTCTGTTGCCCAGGCTGGAGTGCAGTGGCATGATCTCAGCTCACCGCAACCTCTGCCACCTGGGTTCAAGAGGTTCTCGTGCCTCAGCCTCCAGAGTAGCTGGGACTACAGGCGCACACCACAATGTCTGGCTAAGCTTTTTGTATTTTTAGTAGAGACAGGGTTTCACCGTGTTGGCCATGCTGGTCTCGAACTCCTCACCTCAAGTGATCCGCTCGCCTTGGCCTCCCAAAAGTGCTGGGATTACAGGCGTGAGCCACCGCGCCCAGCCGAAGTTCATCTTTAAATGTGTGACTCTAGCCGAAGTTCATCTTTAAATGTATGATGCTGGCCAGGCTCAGCAGCTCACGCCTGTAATCCTAGCACTTGGGGAGGTTGAGGCGGGTGGATCACCTGAGGTCAGGAGTTTGAGACCAGCCTGGCCAACGTGGTGAAATCCCGTCTCTACTAAAAATACAAAAAATTAGCCGGGCATGGTGGTGCACGCCTGTAATCCCAGCTCCTCAGGAGGCTGAGGCAGGAGAATTGCTTGAACCCAGGAAGTGAAGGTTGCAATGAGCCGAGATTGCGCCACTGCACTCCAGCCTGGGCGACAGAGCAAGACTCTGTCTTGAGGGGGAAAAAAATCACACCAACAAAATATATTATAGTAAATTTATTTTGTATAAATATAATACATATTAACATTATTTACAATGCTAATTTATTTATAAAGTATCTTTATATGGACAAAAAGATACAAACTGTTATCATTTTAAGTACAAAGTATTTCTAGAAATACATTATAAGCCATTTAAAAAAAAACGATATTTCAAGACTGGTTCTTACATGCTATGACCAACTCATATGAAAGAGCAAGTTGCTCCCCCTTCATTCCTTCCCCCAACCCCAAAGGAAAAGGAATTTGATATTTAGGCTTTAAAAAATTTCCTACTACCCTTTATCTTTTAAAAAACCCTACTCAAAACAATTATCTCTTATAAGGGAAAAATCATAGATAAGATTTTCCTTTAGAAAATGACATTACAAGTGGCATAAGCCCTAGAATGATATGTGTATTAGAGGCACTTCAAAAAAAAAATCAGAAGGGATCCATAGGAAGGAATTTAATTCAGCAAATACTGAGTGTCCACTGCATGCAAGGCACCCTGCCAGAAATCTCATTCAAGTTGTCCTTAGGGATAGAAGGTGCTAAGTATCATACAAAAGATTGTGAACTGAAGGCTGTGTGGGGGCTGCAGGAAGGAGACAGGATCTAGTCTGGAGGAATAGGGGAGAGAAAGACTAAGGGTCAGCTATCACAGAGAAGTCTTGGATAAACAGAGATGCGGATGGGTGAATGAGGAAAAAAAAGGAAACTGTGTGAACAAAGAAAGGTTGGGTCAGAGTTAGCTGGAGTGTATGGCAACTGAGGAAGTATTCTATGCCAAGTCACTGGGAAAGCCACTGAAGCATGTAAAAGTGGGGATAAAACTAGATTAAAGCTATGTTGTTGGAAGACTGCTCTGGCCGTGTTTAAAATGGGATCACACAACGGCATTGGAATTAGAAGTCACTATTCATTGGAACAAGTAACAAGGACTTGAACCAGGGCCTATGTAATAACAGTAGGGCAACGAGGATGGAAAGGATACGAGAGTAATTGCAGAGTCTTGTTGAGAGTTAGAGGCAGATTCTGGAGTCTCAAATGGTATCTTTCTCTTACAGAAGAAAATAAACAGATTTGAATGGGAAGAAAGTTGAGTTTGATTCATGTAAAGTCTGAGATGCTTGAGGACTCATATAGATAGCCAATAGGTAGTTACAAATGTAGCTTTGCAGGATAGTGGAGAGAGTAGGTCTAAAGTCCAGGTTATAACGTGGATATTTTCAGGCTGTGTTGGAGTTGTAGATGACAAGAATCCTGTTTTCAATTGAACAAATATTTTCTCTTTAAAGACCCAGGAAGCCAGGCCTGGTGGTGCATGCCCCTGTGGTCCCAGCTACTCCAGAGGCTGAGGTGGGAGGATTGCTTGAGCCCAGGCATTTGAGTTCAGCGTGGGAAACATAGTGAGACCCGGTCTCTTAAAAACTAAAAAGACCTAGGGCAGTATTATGGAAGACAGTGATATATTAAGTACTGCCTTCAAGGAGTGTGTGGTACACTAAGAAAAACAGAATATGTATCTCTGGAAATTCCATTGACTACATTTGACTAAAATGGATCTCAAACTTTTCAAAAGCTGAGCACAATGGAAGCACACTCCAAAACATACCAACATATGCTGTGATACAACATTTACGTTTTAACTAAATTACCAAATAGGAGACTTTCCCCACATCTAGATATATTCTACGAACCAAATATAAAATACACATTTGGCTGACAATTATACTTTAAAACTGTCACCTTCTCTTTGTTGTGTCATTACAGCTTTTATGTGAATCAAGGGTTGGTCTGATGATCTCATTTTAAGAAATGCTACTACACACTCAAAGAATCAAGCATCTTGAGCAACCAAAATACAATAGGGGGATGCCGGGTACATTACAGAAAAAGGGAAGAGATTGGAAAGAGGTTCGGAAATGTGGATGATGCCAGAGATAATTACTGTCATTTTCTTAGGACTCTGATGGGTCCTATACATTCATAGCTGCCACAGATAAAGGTGGACTGCTAGTTGGGGACACTAACAATGCCAGCCTTCCCCTGGTTCAGCCTGGCGTCTCATCTACGTTATGCTTAGCATCATTTTTAGCTTAGCTTTATAAATGCCCTACTCTTTCCTCCTTATGAATTAAAAGGAGATACCTGAAAAAGGGTTTGATGGAAGCACAGGCACACATATCTGTATAATAAATATAGTATCCTTGGAATCTAGATACTACTTAACTTTTCTCCCCATTTATAGACTGTGCCCAATATCATTTTTCCTCTAAAATACTAGCAAAATATATTTTTATAGTTTTTTAACAATAAATTGCATATAATTAGGTTCTTAGTTGACAATGAATGAGCCAGGTTACATAAATAACAATTGGTCAGCTTTAGTAAGTTATGAAGGACTCATAAAGGGACAGGGGAATGTAATACTATTCCACATTTAAAACATCTTTTTGGGAGAAGGATAATTGGATAGCTTCCACAAAGACTACACATTTTTCTAAACCCTCCATGGGGCTAAGCCAATAGCTAATACAGTCACATGCATTTTACATGTAATTAAAATTACTGTAAGTTTGTGCCAACTTTCTTCCCTGTCTCACTCTCTTTAGATTTAGAACTGGTTCATGATTCAGCCAGGTCTTAGAAGATAGAATAGGCTGGCTGATATTTTTTAGATTCTAAGGCTTAAGCCAAACCTTGTAGTCAGAAGGCTGAAAGCTCAAGAGGAGGGAAAGAAAACCCAAATAACTTGTCTTGCTAAATGCCAGACGCAGAAAGAAAACAGTTTATAAGGTATAACTTTAGCCTCCAAAAAGAATACACTAGAAACTGCAACAATTCTAACATGGAAGCCTTATTTATGTGATCTTGATTATATAAAATTGAGCTACGAAGAAATTTTAGTGTACCTGCTATGACAGAAAGGGGAGGGCACGTTAGGATTGTGTATGAGGTTCAAATGACTCCATAGCAAAAAACAGCCACAAAAAACTATAGCAGCCAACTTTAGATCTAGTAGGGACTCTGGTGCTGCACCAAACAGCATTCAAAAGGCCCCAGAAAGGCACTCAGTAATCCTCATGGTTGCTGTTAAGGATCACACTGAATTAGGAAATCCTTTATTTAGAGGCAGAAAGGAAAATTCTTATACGCTTTAAAGAAATATTCTATGGATAACCTTGCCGTTTAATTTTTTTTTTTTTTTTCGAGACGGAGTCTCGCTCTGTCGTCTAGGCTGGAGTGCAGTGGCACTATCTCGGCTCACTGCAACCTCTGCCTCCTGGGTTCAAGCGATTCTCCTGCCTCAGCCTGCTGAATAGCTAGGACTACAGCCATGCGCCACCACGACCGGCTAATTTTTGTATTTTTAGTAGAGATGGGGTTTCACCATATTGGCCAGGCTGGTCTTGATCTCCTGACCTCAGGTGATCCAACAGCCTCGGCCTCCCAAAATGCTGAGATTATAGGTGTGAGCCACCGCTCACGGCCATTAAGATAATTTAGTTTAAACTTAGTTAATAAATTGTATATTGTGAACATCAGGGATGGCTTTTATCACAGTATTATTTTATTTTCTTCTGCTAATCAACAATTTTATGTACCAGGTAGTTCATATGTTAAACAGTAAGTGCACCAGAATTATGAATCTAAATCTTTCCTAAGGACGTGTGCTGATAGCTGCTTATAGAGAAAGGATTTGTTTTTTTTAATTAGGAGGGAGGATATCACAAAGTGGTAGAAAAAGACCTTTTGAAAATGAATACTATAGAATTTCAGTTATTACTGGCTTATAATTGTGCTTTTCTGATATAGTAATTCCAGTCCCATTTGTAATGCACAATATTTTTGGAAATGTAACATTACTTATAGATACAAATACCATCATTGACTTGGGCTCAGAACTCTTATAATAGCAGGGAATATTATGTAACATAATGCTTGCTATATTTTGCTATTTTAAAAAATGATACATTTATGTTTGTTTTGAAGTGGTAGAATTTTTAAAAGATTGGACTTAAAAGCCCAAAGAGTTGGTTATTTGTGGTATTCTTCTGCAAATAAAAACATCTTCATTCCTACTCACAGTTTTAAAAAATTCAGATTCTATCTCTTTGCTATAATTCTTTGATGATGTAATATTAACTCCTGCCAAAGAGGTACCTAACAACAGAAATACTTTAGATAATTTACTGAAATTTCAGTTCACAGTTACTGAGGTAGAAGCTGCCCATGTTTTTCCACTAAAAGATACAAAAATTCACCCAAGTTTATTGATTCAAAGACATGCATTTTTTTCATCAGCAGTTTTATAATAATCACAATTCCTAAACCAAGCACTTTGTGGAAATTTGCTCCTTGCTATGTATTTTTTCCTTACAAAGACTTTCCACCAGTAAGAATGTTACAGTGTAAGGTAAGAAAACAGTGTGGACAATGTCACGAATAGTTAAGACAGTATACAGTATTAAGATAGTTTTTCTGGTCTCTAAAGAAATGGTACTTTAGAATTCAGTGTGTCTCAGAAATAATTCTGACCATTAAGTAAACATCAAAATTTTAATAAATAACATAAATGAAAAAACAAACACCTTTTAAAAATTGCTTATACCTAACAAAACAATTTCTTTGATGAAGGGTCTGGTTGGCTTCATCTTGGCAGTGTTCATTTTTATACAATTTTTGAATTGCATTTACTCCATTCTGATGAAATTCCACCTCTTTGGAATCACAGAAGAGATAAAACCAATACTGCTACAATATTGTGCCTTCCTGAAATGCTTCTATCCACCTATTGATAAGAGAAATCGGTTAGATTTGTAAAACCTAATCATCTGACATGTGAACACCATAGAGATGACAGCTGGGCCTGTGGTCCTCATTACCATAACAACATAGGTAAGATATCTATATCTATATCTATATATCTATATATATATATCTCTATATCTATCTATATCTATCTATATCTATCTATATCTATATATATCTATATATATCTATATCTATATCTCTATATATCTATATATATCTATATCTATATCTCTATATATCTATATATATTTTGAGACAGAGTTTTGCTCTCGTTGCTCAGGCTGGGGTGCAATAGTGCTATCTCGGCTCACCACAACCTCTGCTTCCTGGGTTTAAGCGATTCCTCCCAAGTAGCTGGAATTACAGGCATGTGCCACCACGCCTGGCTAATTTTGTATTTTTAGTAGAGACGGGGTTTTTCCATGTTGGTCAGGCTGGTCTTGAACTCCCGACCTCAGGTGATCCGCCTGCCTCTGCCTCCCAAAGTGTTGGGATTACAGGCGTGAGCCACCGTGCCCAGCCAGTAAGATCTTTTCTTGCAGCAAATTGGCCTTCTGCATACATGGAACTACCCTTTATTTGGTAATTTGTTCCAAAATTTAGCCTGGAAAGTGTGCCTCTCATTTCTGATAGGCATAAGGAAGGGACCATTTCATGTATAAAAGTTCTATGAAATCTTGATGCTACCAATTAATTTATTTTGGAAGTTGATATGTCAGTGAAGGCTTTATTACAACTTCTTTTTTATCTGGAATTTGGACTCAGTGCTTTTAGGAACACTAGCTCCCTGTCTCCTGCTACCTTAACTCTAGCAATCAGAGTTTCCTTGTATATCCCCTAGTACAGACCTGTTTCAATATTTGCAGTTAAAAGGAATCTGGCATCTAGTGTTGATCAAAAGTTTGCATGCTATATAAGAGCTTCTTGGCTTGGCGCCGTGGCTCATGCCTGTAATCCCAGTACTTTGGGAGGCTAAGTTGGGCAGAACACCTGAGGTCAGAAGTTCGAGACCAGCCTGGCCAATATGGTGAAACCCTGTCTCTACTAAAATACAAAAATTAGCTGGGCGTGGTGGTGTGCACCTATAATCCCAGCTACTTGGGAGGCTGAGGCAGGAGAATTGCTTGAACCCAGGAGGCAGAGGTTGCAGTGAGCTGAGATTGCGCCACTGAACTCCAGCCTGGGCAACAGAGCGAGACTCTATCTCAAAAAAAAAAAAAAAAAAAAGCTTCTCAAAGTTTCACAGACGTCTTTCCAAAATTCTTTAGTCTCAAAGTTTTATCTGACAATATACACAGCTGCAATTATTCAGAAGATACTTGAGGGTAGTCTTTTTCCTCCCTACTAATGTAATTGCTTCTGAACTTTTTCTTTTCTTATGGAAACATTTCTTACAGTATTATTTTATGTAGGCTGGGCATGGTGGCTCACACCTGTAGTTCCAGCACTTTGAGAGGCTGAGATAGGTGGACTGCTTGAGTCCAAGAGTTTCAGACCAGCCTGTGCAACATTGCGAGACTCTGTCTCTATTAAAAAAAAAAAAAAAATATATATATATATATATATATATGTACAGAAGAGAGTCCAGAGAACTATGAACACTTGAAATCACTCAGTTTAATTATTTTGTAAAAGCAACCTATAACAGATTCAGTTCAAATTTTAAGGAATTTTCAAAAATTTAACACTGAACATAAATAGCATATAAGTTATACTGCCATAGCAAGGCTTTTTTTCCACTAAAATTAATACATTTTAATATTCTGTCATGTACTTCAAAAAGCAATCCATATGATATTAATAAAGAGAAACTTATAATTTAGCCTGGGTCGATTCTAAATTACAAGTAAGCTGATTTCCTTTACCCAACTACATGTAATTCTGTCTTGGTGGCATTTCTATCTTGTCAACTCAATGATATAAGCAAAAGATGACACATATTGAAAAGCAGTACTTTTTTTCAGTTTGATGAATACAGATGAAAATTGTAAGAAAGCTAATATCTGACAGAATCTTAGGGCAATTACTATTTTGTCTAAATAATTTTTATAGAAAAGATGGTTAAGTGACATAATTTAAAAATATTCTCCAGTAGCCAAAGGAAAATATTTGGAAGAATAGCTATATACTGTTGGATATCCTAAAATAGACTGAAAAAAGAGTCTTACAGAGTGTGTGCAACATTGTGCCTGGCTGGTATTCAGGGATGTGTGCAATTCTGGTACATTAATCTTAACTGTCTTAAGAAACTAAAAGCTTTGCTTACTCAAAGCATTCTTTTTTTATTTTCATGCACTTTTAAGCTTGTGGAGAACACATGAACACCTCTTCCTGAAAACAAAAATGTATTCTTTTGTGAAGCCAAAGTAAAAATCAAATGAAAGAGAGATGATGAACTATTTTGTTCAAAAGAGAACTAATTTCACAGAGGTAGATATACATCTCTATGTTAAGCAAACTGATAACATCTAAGTAAAGATTCTTGCTGGAATTCTGAAGAGACTGTTTCAGCCTTTGCCATCTAAACTGATAGCCATTTCCTTCTACTCAGTCACTGGGAACAGCATGGGAGTCTCTTAATGTGTTTGACCTTTTCCCCAAAGAAGTTAGCAGCGAGCAGCTGTTTAAACTCCTGCTGTTCCATGGCACAAATGAATCGCTGGATTGCCAAAGTCCTGGAATGTTTCAAGGGAAGATTCTTACCCTCATAGAAGGAGAGGTCAAATGCCTTAGCTTTCCTTCCTTTCAGCAGAGCAGCATCACGCTGCTTCCTCTGAGATCATGTGTAGATAAAATACTTTGTATAGGACTACCTATTTTCTTTTCCCCTCTGCCTCCTGAAAATATTCCAGATACCCCCGCCTTGTCTTTAAAACAATTCTGAAGAGTTTGAATAATATGTTCAATCTTTCTAATTAGAATCTCTGATTTAAATTTTGAGTTGTCCCCATGTCTTAAAGTAGGTCATTTTACAAGCAACCATTAAAAAACTGAAATCTCATGAATAAAAGAAAAATATGGCTAGATTACTTACTTCTGAGCTGAATGAGCATCCTCTGCTTTGAATACATAAAATAACATGTTTTTGTGCAGTAACTGAAATACTTTAGACTCTGAATTCTCATCTTTAACTTGAATAACAGTGAATCCTAATAAAGGCTGACTCTCCAAAGCGGCCACGTCCTAATTTAAAAACATACAAATGGAGAAAAGTTTTTAGATTGAGACAAAATTCAGATTTGAAAACTCTTGATCTACATAGCTCTAATTTAATTTCAATTATTCACATATAAGGTAATGATAATTCTAACAACTTACTCACTTATCATTTATTCAGTAGTATTCATTAAGCCACTCCCTCCCTAGGTACCCTATATGCCAGGCACTGTGGCACACAATTTTTGGCATGTTCACATCTAGTGAATTTCACAACATCCTCACTAAACCAAGGAAGGCACGTCATTATATTACTTTCATTTTATGGATGCAGAAAACAGCTCAGAAAGGTAAGCTATTTACCTGGATCCCACTAAGGAAAAGTGTGGACCCTAGAGCAGTGTTTTCATAGGATGGTGGAACACAGGGTGATCAGGTAGGAGAAAAGGACAGAATTAAACTGCTAGAATTGTTTATAATCCAAAAAAGCCTATCTTATCTATGCTGCTGTCAGATCAATGCAATCTAAGGATGACAGTAAAGGGAGTATCACTCAAGAGAGCTTGGCAGAAAGAAACACAGCTCTGCCTTTTTTTTTTTTTTTTTTTTTTTTTTGAGACAGAGTCTCTGTTGCCCAGGCTGGAGTGCAATGGCGTGATCTCGGCTCACTGCAACTTCTGCCTCCCAGGTTCAAGTAATTCTCCTGCTTCACCCTTCCAAGTGTCTGGGATTACAGGCACTCTACTAATATTTGTATTTTTAGTAGAGACAGGGTTTCACCACGTTGGCCAGGCTAGTCTCGAACTCCTGACCTCAGGTGATCCACCCCCCCCCCCCCCCCCCCACTCAGCCTTCCAAAGTGCTGGGATTACAAGTGTGAGCCAATGCACCTGGGGGCAGCTCTGCCTTTAGTAAAGTAATTAGTAGTCACACAACACACACAAAAATTGCATTTTAATAATATGGAAAATTCCTAACACATTTGAGAAACAGCTCTCCAGGTACAAAGCAAGAACACTGTTCACATTAAAAATAACAGCAACAACACCTCTCCCATCCAAAAGCAAAAAATCATATGTAAAACAAATGGATTTTTAAAATATTGTAATTACTTGCAGTTGGCATTACAAAACCCCAAATTACTCATCTTTAGATTTCAGATCTTACCTCACTTGCAGCATATGTATATAGTACTTTATTTTTTATGACAAACCAAAAGTGTTTCCAGGGTTTTTTATTGCCCTTTGATCTGTACAAATAGCCACTCATAGAAGAATCCTCTGTGTTTGCTGATACCTAGATAAGAAACCCCATACAAAGTTTAATGGTTTTCAGACAAATTATAACAGCAAAATTATTTGCAGCCAATAGGTGCTGACAGCAATAACTGTAATGACAGAATGTTTCAGAATGAAATATATTTTCACAGTGCTACTATACAAATTGAACTCTGCTATTAACGTGAGCATAAAAAAGAAAACAAACAACCATGTTAGAGGCAATTACAGAATTTTACTTGGTTTAACTGCCTGCACATGTTTGCGTATGTTTCTTTGTGGGTTCATCTGTGTTTTCTGGGTTGGCAGGTGAAGAAAAATAGTTCCAGAAGACTAAAATGCTTTTCTAAAAGCTGGATTTGGGGACTTGGGGATTTGTTTTTTATTGCTCTTATTTTGGGGCATCAGGGAAAATTATTTGAACCTTTAATTCTGTTCCTAAAAAACTTTTTGGACTTCTAAAAACCATACAAACAGAATAATAAACAAAATTCTACTATTAAGGAAGCTCATTTTAAGAATCAATCTTTGCTTCCCAAATTATAGTCAGAAAGAAAAGAGGCTAATTTTTACTTCATAAAACGTTGAAAATGTTTTCATCTCTATGCAAAAAGACAGTAAGCTTTTACTGATTGATTTTTTTTTTTTTTTTTTTTTTTTTTGAGACTGAGTCTTGCTCTGTCACCCAGGCTGGAGTGCAGTGGCCCGATCTCCCGGGTTCACGCCATTCTCTTGCCTCAGCCTCCCGAGTAGCTGGGACTACAGGCACCTGCCACCATGCCTGGCTATTTTTTTTTGTATTTTTTTTTTAGTAGAGACGGGGTTTCACCGTGTTAGCCAGGATGGTCTCGATCTCCTGACCTTGTGATCCACCCGCCTTGGCCTCCCAAAGTGCTGGGATTACAAGCGTGAGCCACCGCAACTAGCCTTTTTTTTTTTTTTTTTTTTTTTAAGACAGTCTTACTCCGTCACCCAGGCTGGAGTGCAGTGGCACAATCTCAGCTCACTGCATCCTCCGCTTCCTGGGTCCAAGCGTTTCTTGTGCCCCAGCCTCCCGAGTAACTGGGATTACAGGCATGCACCACCATGTCCAGCTAAGTTTTGTATTTTTAGTAGAGACAGGGTTTTGCCATGTTGGCCAGGTTGGTGTTGATTTGCCTGCCTTGGCCTCCCAAAGTGCTGGGATTACAGGTGTGAGCCATCGTGCCTGGCCTATTGATTCTAATAATGGTCATTCAAAGTTGTGCTTTTAAAAATGTAAGAGGAGTAGATGTATAAAAAAATGTTTAGGATCTACCTTAGTAATGGTATGGCAGGCATACGCTTACGGTGGCTTCCCATGACTCTTGCCGTAGAGAGTCACAGTGTTGTACATTCTCCTCCCCTTGAGTGTGGACAGGACCTATGACTTGCTTCTAAGAATTTGGTGAGGGTGATAGGATGTCACTCCCATGATCAAGCTACCTTATATATGGCCCTGTCTTGTTAGGAGACACTCTAGAAACTTTCTTCCTTGCTGGCTTTGAACAACTAAGTAGCAATGTTGAAAGGCCCACATGGCAAGGAGCTGAGGACCTCCAGCCAAAAACTAGTAAGAAGCCAAGGCCCCCAGTCTTGCAAGTACAAGGAAATGAATTCTGTCAACAACGTGAATGAGTTTGGAAGCAGACCCTTCCCCAGATGAGCCTCTAGATGAGAACTCAGTACTTGCCAAAAATTTTCTTTTTTTTTTTTTTTTTTTTTTTTTTGAGACGGAGTCTCACTCTGTGGAGTGCAGTGGCGTAATCTCGGCTCACTGCAATCTCTGCCTCCTGGGTTCACACCATTCTCCTGCCTCAGCCTCTCCGAGTAGCTGGGACTACAGGTGCCCGCCACCATGCCTGGCTAATTTTTTTGTATTTTTAGTAGAGATGGGGTTTCACCGTGGTCTCGATCTCCTGACCTCGTGATCCGCCCGCCTCGGCCTCCCAAAGTGCTGGGATTACAAGCGTGAGCCACTGCGCCCGGCCTTTGATTATAACCCTGCAGAGTCCCAGCTAACCCATGCCTGGACTCTGGAGATAATAAATGTATGTTGTTTTAAGCTGCTAAGTTTGTGGTAATTTATTATGCAGAAATGGAAAACTAATACACATGTGCTCTGTGAATTTTAAAAGTGTATCTTTAATTATATTAATTTCTTATAAATTTCATGAAAGTATATATTGTTTAGTGGGAAATTTAAGATCTAACATTAAATTAGAAATATTTGTTAAGCAACAGTAGGTTTATATAAATACATCCTTATAAAGACTACCAAGTAATTTTTTAAAAAACTAGAATTGTTTCCTATCTCAGTGAAAAAAAAGAGGAAAAAAATCCAACTAGAATGTTTAACATTCAAATGAGATTTTGCTTAAAATATAGTTACATTGGAATCCTACTATGTTCTTATCTAAGTTGTTATTAATGTTGCTCAAAATATATTACATTTCTCCTTCATACCAATTTAGGATCAGTTTAGTAGCCACACAAGAAGATCAACCATAATACTATTTGAATAGCCATGACTAGACCTGTATTTTTAAAAATAAAACTGCTGTTCACCAACTTAATCACCTAACTGATCCACAAAACATTTCTTCCAATGATTTGATTATTTACAAAATAAATCAGGGTTGTGTGGGTGAGGGACTATAAAACTACATATTGGGTACACTGTATACTGCTCAGGTGATGGATGCACTAAAATCTTAGACTTTACCATTATACACAACTCATCTATGTAACCAAAACCCACAGGTACCCCAAAAGCAATTAAAATTAAAAAAAAAAAAATCCAACTCAAAAGCTGTAGTCTGCCATTACTGAGAGTATTGAGGCTCTAAATGTAATTCTAAAAAGAGGAATTTCTAAAAATATTTTAAACATTACTAGAATAAGAACACAACTTCCCAGTTCCTCAAAAAGTTAAACAGAATTACCATATGAGCAAGCAATTCTACTTCTGGGTATATACCCAAGATAAATGAAAACATATGTCCACACAGAAATTTGCACATGAATATTTCTATCAGCATAATTCGTTATAGCCAAAAGGTGGAAACAACCCAATATTCAACAAGAGATGGGTGGATAAACTGTGGTATACACAAACAATGAAATTTTATTCAGACATAACAAGAAACCAAGTATGGATACGTGCCATAATTTCCATGGACCTCTAAAACATTGTGTTTCAACTGGGAATATACTCGTAACTTTACATAAGAAATATGATCTTGATCAAATTTTTAGAGTTCTCTCCTTCCACTATGTATGCTAGAACACCTCCTCAGTAAAAAAGCAAGAGAACCAAATTAAAAACTACTGGCCACAAAACTAGCACAGGTGGACCTCATTAATAAACTGATCATAATGGAGTAGCCAAAATGGCAGTGCTGTTTGTTCTAAATTTGAGGAGCTGGGATAGGATATCAACAATGTCTGTGGAATACACCATTAGCAGGTCTAAGCATATAGGCTATTATCACTATTTAAAGTTTTCTTTTAAAGGAAGTTTAAAGGAAAGACAACCTACTATCAGTGATATCAGCTGTGCATAACCAACCAATGCCTACAAATAAACGTGCAGATCAGTAAATGCTAACAAAATGCCCAAAATATTCTGTGGACTTCTTCCCTCTGGCAAGGATCTTGCTCAAAGTCATTTTAAAAAATTAATGTGTGTCCAACTTATCTTTACTTTCTATCACTGCCATTAAATGTTCTCTAAACCTTTCAATAGCCATTTTCTACATGACTTAGGTCAGACAGGAGACCAAGCAAGATTGTGAGGCAGCCACATCCATCATCAGTATTAAAATTCATGACTTAATAGTTGTGGGAAATGACATCTTCCTATATGAAAGAAAAATGGTGTATTATATGCATATGAATAATTCAGCCTCTATCACATTGCAAGTTTAATGGAAACACTTACTTCTTTGAGAGCAGCTGGGATTTTTTTCTGTTTCCTCCCTGATGGAATACTATGTAAGACTGATGATAAGGCACTTGAAGGAGATTTGTGATTTCCAGGAGATCCAATCCTAGGGGAGTGCTGATGATCTAGAACAAATCAGGCACACTTATGTAGGCAATGCTCAGCATTTTGCAATTCAATTTCATTCAAATCCATAAACACTGTTGCATAAAATATCCATGGAAGGGCACTAAGAAACAACATTGATAACTTCTGGAAAAGGACAATGGATGGCTGGGAGTTGAGTGGAAGGAAGACTTTCTACTATCTATGGTTTTATACTTTTTGAACTTTATGTGAAAGGATTACTCTTGTGTGCCTTTAGAATTATGAAACATGTGACTATACTACCAACTTTAAAAAAAATCCAAAAAACCTTCCCTACTGACGTAAACCCCAAAGAACCCTGGTATTGTTAAGTGTCTAGATACTAGACCAGCTACAATGAACAAAGCAGTTTTAAAAAGGGGGCTATCGGACATGGATGAAGAAGTAATGAATTCTGATTGCAGAGGGTTCAGGGAAAGCTGAGAAGATAATAAGATAAAAGTTGGCCATGAAGGAATAAGTAGGAATTTGCCAGGTTAAAACAAGCAGGAGGAACACTGTGCACTAAGAGGTCAGCGTGAGCGAAGGCAGAGTGGTATGAAATTAAATCATCTATCTGGAAAATAATGAGGCCAGATTAAAAAAGGGGCTGGTTTGAAGGAAACTGGACTGTTGTTTATATGTTTTAGGCTGGGGAGTGACATGAGCAGATGAAATTTGGAAAAATAGATTATATCTGGCAGTACTAAGGAGAAAGGACTAACAGCAAGAAAACTTGTTAGGAAATTATTATAGTTGTCTAGATGAGAGATAACAAAGGCCTTATTAGGGCTGGGATGGAGAAATCAAGACAAAGATTTTTGATGATAAAATTGACAAGAGTTATTGACCAAATGGGTATAGGTGATGAGGAAGGAGAATTCAAAGATGAATTTTGAATGTTTGCAGCTTATACCATACACCCAGACTAAAGAGAGGAACATAAAGGAAGAGATGGATGGGTCTTCTTGGAAAATGTATACAGACAATAATAAATTATTCATCTAGAAATATGTGGACTCTGAAATATCACGTCATCCACTTAGAAATTCCTCCTTGCTAATGAAAAGCTATCCTTCAGGGAAATGAAGAACAGACTTTTAAAAATTTAGATCCTGGCCAGGCACAGTGGCCTATGCCTGTAATCCCAGCACTTTGGGATGCTGAGGCAGGTGGATCATTTGAGGTCAGGAGTTCGAGACCAGCTTGGCCAACATGGTGAGACCCCCATCTCTACTAAAATACAAAAATTAACTGGGCGTGGTCACGCGTGCCTATAATCCCACCTACTCGGGAGGCTGAGGTAGGAGAATCGCTTGAACCCGAGACGCAGAGGTTGCAGATTGCATCACTGTACTCCAGCCTGGGCAACAGTGCAAGACCCCATCTCAAAAAATACATATAAATAAAATTTAGATCCTACAGGTTTCAGGAATTTAACTAAAAATCTCCTCCTGCCATCCTGGCTAACACGGTGAAACCCCGTCTCTACTAAAAATACAAAAAATTAGCCGGGCGAGGTGGCGGGTGCCTGTAGTCCCAGCTATAGTCCCAGCTACGTGGGAGGCTGAGGCAGGAGAATGGTGTGAACCCCGGGGGGGCGGAGCCTGCAGTGAGCCAAGATCCCGCCACTGCACTCCAGCCTGGGTGAAAGAGCGAGACTCCGTCTCCAAAAAAAAAAAAAAAAAAAAAAAATCTCCTCCCAAAACATAGACCTGAGCAGTCCTGCTAAGCTGCATTCATTTTACTGGAGGATACCTGTAAATAATGAGCAGGGAAATAGTATCATTTTTGTGTTTGGTCAAAAAGCTGCACATTCAGATGTACATTAAGATCTCACTAAATCAGATTAACTGACTAGAATTAAGCTAATGAAGTGCCACCTAAGTAAAGAGAATTACTCTACATATAGATAAAATGATTTGTAATGAGCACGCTATCGTGTGAAACTATAAACTTCAAAATTACTTGAAAGTTAAAGTTTCCTTTTACTGTTTTAAGTGTTTTACACTGTAATTACATTTCTACAGTTTTCTTAGCAAAACCTTTTACACAGACTGAAACCAAATTTCAGCCCAACCTCTCCCAGAATTACAACAAAATATGAATTAAGAAAGCTTACTACAAATTTGGAGATAAGTATCAACAATCATATTGCTAATGTACCGAAGGTGTTTCTGTCAGAAGGTTGTGTGAAAGCATCTGGGGAATAAAGGAATTTTTGGTTAAATCTTTACTTATATATTACCTAATTTCTGCAGTTCTTGGAAACAGTGTTCACATACTCTTGCTGGTTGATTTTTCAGGTAATCTAAGCCATACTTATTAGATGAACAAGCTTGGCATACAATCTGAAAACACATTGGAATTATTTCATTAATTTCATTACAATAACTTGTGTTTCTAAACCATAAAGTATGTTATAATTTACAGTGCTATCCACTTTTCAAAACAGTTTCAGAGTCACTGAGGCTCACTTCGTCTCAATAATAACTCTATGGAGTTCAGGCATATAGTGAACTAATGCATAGTACCACACTTGAAAGATGAAGGGGCCACAGATGATTACTTACAGAGGGCTGACTACATAAAATAATAAAGTAAAGGAGTTAATATATGCAAAATGCTTAGAACAGTACCTGGCATGCAAAAAGGCCTGTGAGGTATACTGATCACCATCATTGTCATCATCGTAATCATCACTGCTGCAGCAACGACCACGTCTCTGCACCTCTACCAAGTTTTTGGGCTCCATACTAAATGCTCTCTAAATACAACCTTATTTAATCTTTAGAGTAATTCTCTGATGTCATTGTTTCTACACCCATTTTACTAATGAGATCATGAAGGCTTAGAAGCATCACTAGGGATAACTTCAACACTGAACATTCCCCCTACTGAATACTATAGATACTTAGTACTAGAGAGATGCAGTTTAAATAATAGCTGTAAATGTGAGGGCCTGTTTAATTGTGGATTTGTTAGATTTTGTTTTTGAATCAGTTATTTATTACTGATGTTCTAAAGTAACTCTGAAGTCGGAGGGTGGAAGTTCACTAAGAAGATTGCTCCCGCCCCTAAATATTTAGAGAAAACACCATTTATGTTTTCTACTATTAACATAATAATAATTATTGTTATTCTTGAACTATAACGGTTTATGAGGGGAAATACACTTCCTCACTATGTACAGCCTGGAGACAGTAAAGACCACAATGGAGATGGGTGTTATCATTGCCAACCTTTCCACAGGCCCGGCAGTGGTGTCGTCTCCAAGTGAGAGTAAATTCGCTTGTGCAGATCATACACATTGTGGCTCTGGTATCAGGAATCCAGATAGGAGCCTTCGATCCAAGAGGACTAACTTCCTCTTTATTTTCTGAGTCTGCCTGTGGAAGAAGAACAACTTCTGATTATCTCCATGCACACTGCCTGCCTTTTTATTCGGCAGTGGCATCTCACACTACCAAGATGGGGATGAGGACCAGGCGCAGCAGCTCACGCCTGTAATCCCAGCATTTTGGGAGGCTGAGTCAGGCGGATCACATGAGGTACAGAGTTTGCGACCAGCCTGGCCAACATAGTGAAACCCTGTCTCTACTAAAAATACAAAAATTAGCCAGGTGTGGTGGCAGGTGCCTGTGATCCCAGCTACTCAGGAGGCTGAGGCAAGAGAATTACTTGAACCTGGGAGGCAGAGGTTACAATGAGCCGAGATTGCGCCACTGCACTCCAGCCTGGGCAACAAAGTGGGACTCTGTCTCAAAAAACAAACAAGAAAAAAAGATGAGGATAAACTATGGGCTATTGGCTGGGCGTGGTGGCTCACGCCTGTAATCCCAGCACTTTGAGAGGCCAAGGCGGGCAGATCACAAGGTCAAGAGATCAAGACCATCCTGGCCAACATGGTGAAAACCCATCTCTACTAAAAATACAAAAATTAGCTGGGCGTAGGCCAGGCGCGGTGGCTCACGCTTGTAATCCCAGCACTTTGGGAGGCCGAGGCGGGTGGATCACGAGGTCAGGAGATTGAGACCACGGTGAAACCCCGCCTCTACTAAAAATAGACGGTGAAACCCCGTCTCTACTAAAAAATTAGCCGGTCGTGGTGGCGGGCGCCTGTAGTCCCAGCTACTCGGAGAGGCTGAGGCAGGAGAATGGCGTGAACCCGGGAGGCGGAGCTTGCAGTGAGCCGAGATCGCGCCACTGCACTCCAGCCTGGGTGACAGAGCGAGACTCCGTCTCAAAAAAAAAAAAAAAATTAGCTGGGCGTGGTGGCACGTGCCTGTAGTCCCAGCTACGCGGGAGGCTGAGGCAGGAGAATTGCTTGAATCCAGGAGGCAGAGGTTGCAGTGAGCCAAGATCGCACCACTGCACTCCAGCCTGGCGACAGAGTAAGACTCCGTCTCAACAAAAAAAAAAAAAAAAAAAAAAAATATGGGCTATTGGCCAGGCACAGTGGCTCACGCCTGTAATCTCAGCACTTTGGAAGGCCGAGGCAGGCGGAAAACCTGAGGTCAGGAGTTTGAGACCAGCCTGGCCAACATGGTGAAACCCCAACTATACTAAAAATACAAAATTAGCCAGGCATGGTGGCACATGCCTGTAATCTCAGCTGCTAGGGAGGCTGAGGCAGGAGAACCACTTGAACCCAGGAGGCAGAGGTTGCAGTAAGCTGAGATCGCACCATTGCACTCCAGCCTGGGCAACAAGAGCGAAATTCCGTCTCAAAAAAAAAAAAAAAGAAAAGAAAAGAAATATGGGCTATTATATTTTTCATGTGCTCAGAATACTAAGTTTAGCTACAATCTAAAAATTTTCTAATGCAAAATTAACTTAAAAAGATGCCTGTGGTAGTGGGATGGCAGCTGATTAGTTTCTGCCTTAAACTATTTCGTATTTTCTAAATTTCCTACAATGAAGTTTTATAGCTGGGAAAATACATGAATATGCTTTATGCTATCACATACTTGCAGTGAGACATTAATAGGAGGATAAACTTTCAGTGCTGAAATGAGACATTAATCTGTAGAGTAACTCTCTGATGTCCAGTCCAATCATTTTCTGAAACACATGTTGCTTTCCTAAACCCCTGTGAAATGTTTAAGGTAAAAACTTTGAAATGCACTGGAAAAAAAAAAAAAAGGAGAAGACAATACCTCATCAAGACTCCTACTAGGACAGAAGGTGATTCTTTTCTTGGCATACTCTTCTATTGCCCTGGAAATCGCTTCTAGCCATTCATCCCTTTCTGTGGCAGAACTGTTGGGGGCAAAAGTTTTCATCAACCAGATGTCAGCTTTTGTTCTTTTCCTTTTTCTTCTTTTCCTTCTCCCATGGCAACAGATCCCACCACCCTCCAACAATACTAGTCAAAAAAGCAGCAACTCTGAGGTTTAGTGAACAGATCATCAGAACAGACAACAGAGAACCCATGATGGCATTTTAGCAACGCTTATTTTTTCTTTCCAAAAGTTCTGCTTTATATTAAATAGCCTTTGAACTCTCCTAATGAAAATATTTTTGGTTTGGTTTAAAGGATAATTGTACAATTAATAATTATGATTATTTATATAGCCAAGGAGTTTCTTAAGACATCATCCTAGAATTTAAAAAGATTCCAATAAGTCAAGTTTCAAATTCCAATTTATAGCATAGAATACTAAATATCTTTAGATTACTAAGGGTCACTAAAAATTTCTACGAAGGGCACTGGGGTGAAGGGAACATATTTTTTTTGTATTAGAAAGCAGATGTTGACAACGCGGTTCACACGGTAAAGGCTGCAGTTTTTGTTAGGGCTTCTCTACCTATTTCACCCACCAAGTTCTCTGTCCCTACCCAGCTCATCAGGAGATATCTTTAATTCAGCGCTAGATGGGAATGGGCCAAATAGGGGCAAGCTTGGTCAGACAAGGGTATTTTTTTTTCTCTGTTTTTCCAGCCATGCCTCTTTCCCAAAACCATGTTAACTCCAAATCATTACTGGTATCCGCCTACTTATGAAACCACTGTTTAAATTTTGTTTTGTATATTTAAAATTGAGAGGCACATGTTAGGTATTATAAATAAAAATAAACATATAAATCTATACATACACAGTAGAGAAAGAGCAGAAAAGAGGCAGAGGGAATGAGAGAAAGACTTTAATAAATAATTAAAACTCCATCATAATAAAACAAAATTCATCAGAATGGGATTGTGACTGTGTTAAAAAAAAAAAAGTCTGTAGCTTAATTTAGAGAGGCATTTTGAGGTATACAGAAGTAAAATCAGCGGGGTGTGGTGGCTCACGCCTATAATCCCAACGCTTTGGGAGGCTAAGGTGGGTGGATCATTTGAGTTCAGGAGTTCGAGATCAGCGTGGCCAACATAGTGAAACCCTGTCTCTACTAAAAATACAAAAATTAGCCGGGCATAGTGGTGCATGCCTGTAATCCCAGCTACTCAGGAGGCTGAGGCAGGAGAATTGCTTGAACCAAGGAGGTGGAGGTTGTAGTGAGCCGAGATAGTGCCACTGCACTCCAGCCTGGGTGACAGAGCAAGACACTGTCTCCAAAAAAAAAAAAAGAGCAGAAGTAAAATGACCTGATATCTGCAATTTGTTTTAAAATAGAAAATTATGAAACAGGAAAATCAGTGGCAAAATCTTGATGATTATTTTTAGTTTGGGTGCCTGAATATGCAGTTTCTGGCATTATTTGCCCTAACTTTAAGTATATTTGAACTCTTAAAGGGTGTTTCTAAAATAAAAAATTCCAACATTAATAATGGTACACATATAGGCCGGGCGTGGTGGCTCACGCTTGTAATCCCAGCACTTTTGGGAGGCTGAGGCGGGCGGATCACGAGGTCAGGAGATCGAGACCATGGTGAAAGCCCGTCTCTACTAAAAATACAAAAAATTAGCTGGGCGTGGTGGCGGGCGCCTGTAGTCCCAGCTACTTGGAGAGGCTGAGGCAGGAGAATGGTGTGAACCCGGGAGGCGGAGCTTGCAGTGAGCCAAGATCGTGTCACTGCACTCCAGCCTGGGCAACAGAGCGAGACTCCGTCTCCAAAAAAAAAATAATGGTACATATAGACATATGTTGCTGTATTTTAGAGAACCCAGGGCAGGTCAAGAATAGAAACCACTCACCTTCCCTACAATCATCATTCTCAGAAAGCACCTCCCTAATCCATGGCTTGAGTGCCATTTAGAATGTTCATTTATGTGGATTAAAAAAGGTAGAAATCCACTTTACAAATAAAATTTTAAATCAATTTCTCAAATTTTCATTATATATGAAGAACAACAAAAAAGAAATAACCTCTTTCTCTCTAAACCAAACAAAACCCTGCCTTATTTACCGCTACTATTCTAGCATTACTGCCAAAACGAGATGCCATTTAACAGTTACTACGTCAGCCAACTCTGCTAAATGCTTAGCAAATGTCACCATGTCTCACCCTCAGAGCTTCCCCATGGAATATACATTGGATCTTACACTCCCTGCCCCCAACTACAACATCATTACCCACCTTCACCATTTACAGGTAAGGAAACTGAGAATTAGTAATGTTTGATAATTTGCTTTATAGACAACAGACTAAGTGATGAGCTGGTATTAAACCCAAGTGTAGTTAAGGACTGGACCTCTCACCACCAGGTCATTGCTAGCCTCTGCTCATGTTCTCTGCAGAACTACATGATGAGAATACATGCTCAGGGTTCCAAGCAAACATTCATAACACATTACCATCTCTCTCCCCCTCCCCGGCCCCTCACCAAAAGAGTAACAGAAAGCAGAGAGGCAGATGGTAAATTTGAGAATTGCTGTTGGATTCTTCTGGAGCCCGGGGAGCATGTGGAATGTGATTCAACTGTGCAAATCATGTCACATATGCTGTTCTTTCATTTAATCATTCCTGGCTCTCTCCTGTGTAGGGTTCTGCCAAGACAATGTTTACCAGCTCTTGATAACACATTTCTCACAGACCACACACATTTGCCCGCAGCATCCAGTGGAGATATTCTAGTCTCCTTTTGTAACATGATTAGCAGAAGAATCAACATCTTCCTCAAACTGAAAAATTGTTAAGTCAAGTATTATTTTCTTTATAGAATGTGTATAGTACAAGAAAGCAAATGTGTGTCAAGTAAGTACCACTTTCCCAATGAGTGGGATGAATCGCCAAGGGTTAAAAACATGGCTGGGCGTGGTGGCTCATGCCTGTAATCCCAGCACTTTGGGAGGCCGAGGAGGGTGGATCACCTGAGGTACGCAGTTCAAGACCAGCCTGGCCAACATGTCAAAACCCCGTCTCTACTAAAAATACAAAAATTAGCCAGGCATGGTGGTGTGCACCTGTAGTCATTGCTACTCAGGAGGCTGAGGCAGGAGAATCACCTGAACCTGGGAGGTGTTGGTTGCAGTGAGCTAAGATCATGCCACTGCACTCCAGCCTGGGCAACAAAGTGAGACTCTGTCTCAAAAAAAAAAAAAAAAAAAAAAAATTAAAAACCCTTCAGTAGAAAGGATTTGGGGTTGTTAGACCATGCCACACCATTTACTACTTGGACTAACTGCAGGATGCTTCTCTGAGGTTCAAAGGCCACATCACTTTGATTTGTGAGTAACACTGTGAGTAACATTCACTGGGAGCCTACTAAGCCAGGACCTAAGCCAAGAACTGGGCACACAAAATATACCTCACTTGTAAGGATGCACACTGAATTGAGGTGAAACGCAATTAACATATGATATGACAAATGTAGATACATAACACAGAAGTAGTAAATTACCTTATGTAAGTAGCAAGGATGGCTTTGCAAAGGTGATGACAAAGTTAGGACTTAAAGAGTTACAGGAGTTTGGCAGGGAACTCTCTGTGTACCCTCATTCAGTCTGCCAGCTGTGGTCATCTCTAAGCTGATGGTGCCCAAATATATGCCTCTGGCCCCAACTTCCCTCTGAAATCCAGATCCTTACAGAAACTGCCCCTTGATGGCTGCATTTGGATGTTGCATAGGCACCTTACATTCCATATGCACACCTGAAACTCAACTCCCAATTTCTCCCCTAAAGCTGCTCCTCTCCCAGTGCTCCCTGTCACAGTGCATGGCACCACCTCCCAATTCATAGTATATGCTGGAGTCTCCTCTGAAGAACTCCTCTTATACCCTGTGTCCAATCAGTCCCCTCCTTTAGGCCACCTCCCAAACCATATTCCATGCAGCAGCCAGATACTCTTTAAAAAATGCCAATCTGATCACATCATTCCCTTGTATAAGCCTTTCCGTGGCTTCCTGTGGCTCTTAGGCTAAAGACCAAATCCCACAAGATGGTTCTGCACCATCTAAGTCACCTGTCCCTCCAGGCTTATCCTGGGTCATTCTCCTCCTCATTCTTGAGCTCATGCCACACTGGCTTCCAATTCTCTGAATATGTCATGCCCCTTCTCACCTAAGGACCTTTGTACACAGTGCTCCTAATGACCAGGAGGCTCTTCCTTTTTCCTCTTTGCCCCTCTGACTCCTACTTATCTTTCCTAAGTCAATATAAACAGCAGGGTTTGTAGGAAAGAGGCTGCCCTCTCACCCCCATTGTAGTTTAAGGTCCTTTGCTTTACAGCCTCCTGCCCCGGTACTTTTTCTGTGCATCATTTAATCACCACAATACTTAATTGTCTTAATATTTGCTAAGTGCCTGTCCTCCTCCATGGAATGTCAGCTCAGTGAAGGAAGGGCCCTTTTAATTTTTTTTTTTTTTGAGATGGAGTCTTGCTCTGTTGCCCAGGCTGGAGTGTAGTGGTGCGATCTCGGCTCACCGTAACTTCTGCCTCCCAAGTTCAAGCAATTCTCCTGCCTCAGCCTCCCGAGTAGCTAGGATTACAGGCGTGTGCCATTATGCCCAGCTAATTTTTATATTTTTAATATAAAATATTAAATGGGGTTTCACCATGTTGGCCAGGCTGGTCTTGAACTCCTGACCTCAAGTGGTCCGCCTGCCTTGGCCTCTCAAAGTGTTGGGATTATAGGCGTGAACCACTGCACCTGACTTGACCCTTTTAATTTTTAATCCACTGTGTCCCGATGCCCAACACAATGCCTGGCCCAAGGTAGAGGCTCCATATTCCTTACTGAACAAAGGGATGAACCGCAGGTGGAGGTAACACCTGTGGAAGGCAGACGGCTGTGGAGTTGGCTGGCATGCATGGAGTCACACGCAGATCCGTGCTGATGGAGCATGCAGTATGTTGGTGGGAGGGGATGGAGGGACTGAATAGGGATGAGGCCTCCTTACCCCCTTTAATATGGGATGCAGTACCTGCCTAACTGGTTGGAGGAATTTGGAAGGAGAGCATGGCATACGATGACATTCAACATGCCTTAGCTCTCTTTCCCTCGTGCCAGCTTGATCCTCCCTTGGAAATTTATTTTTCCTTTATTGGGAACTTTCCAGTTCAATGATTTCCCCTGCAGAGCCCACATTCAGCCCATTAGTAATCCTATTGGGCTTTTTCTGATTCATACCATTGTTCATCACTTTAACCCAAGACACACTATCATCTACTGCGCACTCACTATCTGGCTGCCCAACTTCTACTCTAGTCTCCTGATGGTCTGTCTTCTACAAAGAAGCCGGTGTGATCTTTCACAAACATAAATTAGATATTATCACTTAGCTGAAAACTCTTAAAAATCCAGTGACCTTACTATGGGTGGCCCCTAGCTCTTGCCCCCAAACTGTAACTCACATTTAATCTCCCCTGGTACTAGGGGAGTACTAGGCTCTCCCTGGAGTACTAGGCTCTACCTATATTGGACTTCTTGCTGTTTCTTTAACATACTACACCCTTTCCTGCCTCCCTGGTATGTCTTTTGTTCTTGCTGTTCCTTCCATCTGGGATTTGTTTCTGGTCTCTGATGCTCCTCAGAGATAACTTTTCTGATCCCTCCGCCCCACCACCCCATAAAAGTTCTTGACCTCATCACTTTCTATCTGCTCAGCCTACTTTATTCTTCTTTATAACACTGAATACTCCAAATTATTTATATGTGCATATATATAAATAAACCTGATTATTGTGTATCTCCCACTTTAGAATAAAAGCTTATCCTTAAGGGTAGGGATTGCACACCCCCAGCTCCTGGACAGGGTAAGTGATGCCCAGTAAACATTTGTTAATGGTTGATAGTAGACAATCTCCTTCCCTAATAGTTCTCCATATGCCAGTCTCCAAACAATGACTTTCTCTCATCACTAAAGTTAGTTTGACTCAGCAGTGATTGCTCTCAGTTGTCACTGCTTATCACTGAGGCCAGGACTACTAACAAAAAGACAAACAGGATTGCCCAGACCAGCTGGCTGCTTGCTGCCGTGGCTACACTGTCTCGCCCACCCATGTCATTACTGCTGCCATCCACAGAGGGCTGCTTCTTGGGGACAAGGCTCCCAACTTTGAGGCTAATCGCACTGTTGGCTGTATCTGTTCCCACGACTTTCTAGGAGACTCCTGTGGCATTCTTTTTTCCCACCCTTGGGACTCTACATCAGTGTGAACCATGGAGCTTGGCAGAGCTGCAAAGCTGGCACCAGAATTCACCAAGAGCAATGTGAAGTTGATTGCCCTTGCAACAGACAGTGCTAAGGACCATCTTGCCTGGAGCAAGGATACCAATGCTTACAATAGTGATGAGCCAACAGAAAAATGCCCCTTTCCCAACAATGATGGTAAGGATCAGGATCTTGCCGTCTTGTTGGGCATGCTGGATCCTCCCGAGATGGAAGAAAAGGGAAAGGTTGTGAGAGCTTGTGGTGTTTATTTTTGCTCCTGACAAGAAACTGAAGCTGTCTACCCAGCTACTACTGGCAGGAACTTGGATGAAATTCATGGGGTAGTTATCTCTCTCCAGCTGACATCGGAAGAGAGGGTTGCCACCCTGATTGATAAGAAGAATGGAAACAGTTATGTTGCTGGGCATGGTGGCTCACGGCTGTAATCCCAGCACTTTGGGAGGCCAAGGCGAGCGAATCACTTGAGGTCATGAGTTCAAGACCAGCCTGGCCAACACGGTGAAACCCCGTCTCTACTAAAAATACACACAAAAAAATTAGCCGGGCATGGTGGCGCACGCCTGTAGTCCCACTGACTCGGAAGGCTAGGGCAGAGGAATTGCTCGAACCCAGGAGGTGGAGGTTGCAGTGAGCCAAGATCGCGTCACTGCACTCCTGGGCGACAGAGCGAGACTCTGTCACAAAAAAGAGAAAAAAAGTTACAGAAATATAAATCTTGATCAGAGCTGTTCATTACACCTATCTGGTACTGATCTGGAAATCATGAACATCCAGCTATTTACCTAACAACCAAGGAAAGAAACATGTACTATAATTTCCTGAATTATTTAATCTTAATAAAATAGATTACTGTTTTTCACCAAGGCTCATTTTTACTTGGGAAATGGAAGTGCAATTAAAACTTGACTTTTCTATAGCCATTTCCACCTTGGAATTTTGAAAATAACTTCTTGATTTTAAGAACCAAGCTCAAGCACTCACTGGGAACATGATATACAGAGTCTTAATGTTCTTTGAACTTTCTTTCTTTTTTTTTTTTTTGAGATGCAACCTCACTCTGTTGCCAGATTGGAGTGCAGTGGTGTGATCTCGGCTCACTGCAACCTCCGCTTCCCAGGTTCAAGCGATTCTCCTGCCTCAGTCTCCTGAGTAGCTGGGATTACAGATATGCGCCACCACACCCGGCTAATTTTTGTATTTGTAGTAGAGACGGGGTTTCCCCACATTGGCCAGGATGGTCTCGATCTCCTGATTTCGTGATCCACCCGCCTTGGCCTCCCAAAGTGCTGGGATTACAGGCATAAGCCACCACACCCGGCCTTGTTCTTTGAACTTTTGTTCAAACTCCTCTATCCCTCAAAAACGAAAAAAGGGCTGAACGCAATCCTGTCTCTAGCACTTTGGGAGGCCGAGGTGGGTGGATCACCTGAGGTCAGGAGTTCAAGACCAGCCTGGCCAACATGGTGAAAGCTCATCTCTATTTTAAAATTTAAAAAGATGGCCAGACGTGGTGACTCATGCCTGTAATCCCAGCACTTTGGGAGGCTGAGGCGGGTGGATCACTTGAGGTCAGGAGTTCGAGACCAGCCTGGGCAACATGGTGAAACCCTGTCTCTACTAAAAACACAAAACTTAGCTAGGCGTGGTGGCGCATGCCTGTAGTCCCAGCTACTTGGGAGGCTGAGGCACAAGAATCATTTGAAGCCGGGAGGCAGGGGCTGCAGTCAGCCGAGATCGTGCCACTGCACTCCAGCCTGGGCGACAGAGCGTGACCCTGTCTCAAAAAAAAAAAAACAAAAACAAAAAACACAAAGGAAAAGAAAAGAAAGAAAAAAGTCACAATGCTAAGTGATTGAGAGTTTATCTGCACTCTCTAAATACTGGTATCTGGTGGATGCTTCAGGTACCCCCAAGAACTTTGCTTGTTCTGACTGATAGCTGCAAAGCATTTGACAAACCCTGGATACAGGTATTTGTCTTCTCCTGTCATCCTGTATGTCAGGCAGCAGTAGCCATTGCATTTCAGAGGAGTAGCACACCCCAGGATGACTCCTGTGGTCCTCTGATTTTGGGAAGTCAGACATTTGGTTTGAGTCCTTGACATTAATGGACATAAGCAAAATTATAAAGGTTGTCAGAAACACCTAGGTTCAAATCACAGCTCCACTGCTTACTACTCATGTAACCTTAGATGTGTTATTGAACCTCTCTGAGCCTCCATTTTTCTAATCTGGAAGATCAAGATAATACTCACCCCACAAAGTTATCATGGAACTTAAAAGAGAAAATAAATATAAAACAAAACATGAGCACTGTGACTGATGCAGAGTAATAAATGATTCTGGCCACTACTCCATCTGCTCCTAAGATCCTAGTTGATTTTAGCGGTATGGACAATTGGAAACAGACTGCCTGTTCAAATCCTGGCTTTGCTAATGTAGCTGAGTGGCTTTTCTCAGCATAGAATGGGTATAATAACAACAACTTGCCTTACAGGTTGCTGTGAAGATGAAACGAAGTACTACCCATAAAGTCTTTGTAACAGTGCCTGGCATACAGTAAGTGTTACAAAAGCATTTGCTTCTATTTTTATTAGGTCAAAAGTTAAGTCTGAGAAGAGAGTGTCTCATTATTTAGATTGTGCAGTGGAGCATGCTATGACTATTGGCATCCCTCCCTTCACCAGTCACACCTTCCCAAATACCCACTTCCACCACTCAGTCAGTAACTCAATAATGTATTTTTATGAGTCATAGAGTTTCAGGTTTCCTTAGCACTTGAATTACAGTATGGCAACATATTAAGTCACTGCAGGTTCCGGTCTGGGGCAAGGTGGTATCATAAATAACAATGGATTTCTTTTCCCTCCCTCCCTCCGTTCTTTCTGAGATGGAGTCTCACTCAGTCACCCAGGCTGGAGTGCAGTGGAGTGATCTCAGTTCACTGCAACCTCCACCACCTGGGTTCAAGTGATTCTCCTGCCTCAACCTCCCGAGTAGCTGGGATTACAGGCACATGCCACCATGTCCGGCTAATTTTTTTGGATTTTTAGTAGAGATGGGGTTTCACCATGTTGGCCAGGCTGGTCTCAAACTCCTGATCTCAGGTAATCCACCCGCCTTGGCCTCCCAAGGTGCTTGACTACAGGCCTGAGCTACTGCACCCAGACCATAACGATGGACTTAAAAGTAAAAGACTTCGATTTGCATCCTGGATGTGTCAAATATGAATCCGTTAAGACAGCAACTCCATTTTTCTGTAATTTAGTTTCCTAATTTTTAGAAGATTACACCTACCTCATAGGTTTGTTAGAAGCTTTAAGTGACACATACAAATTTCCTAATAACCTATAAAGCACTAGTTGTTCTTAAAAACAATTTGAAATAGTCACTTAAAAAATGATCAGCAAAGCACTTTCACCATTGTTATTCTATTCATAAGAACATTTTAATCTCTGTGCTTCTAGCATACTATTGCCTCTGCTCTCAGCCACTTCCTTGCATGGTAAATCAAGAGTAAAAATGCACGGTATTGGGAAAGAAGAAAAAGAAGAACAAAAAGTCAGTAGCTAATCTAAATGCAAAAAGTGTTGGCAACATCTGACCCTGTTATACTCACAAAAATCTATTTTTATATATTCTTAAAAATAGGCCAGGCACAGTGACTCACACCTGTGATCTCAGCACTTTGGGAGGCCAAGGCGGGAAGATTGCATTAGCTCAGGAGTTCAAGATCAGCCTGGGGAACATACGGAGACCCCATCTCTTAAAAAAAAATAATTTTTTTTTTGAGACAGAATCTCTCTCTGTCACCTAGGCTGGAGTGCAGTGGTGGGATCTTGGCTCGCTGCAACCTCCGCCTCCTGGGTTCAAGCAATTCTCCTGCCTCAGCCTCCTGAGTAGCTGGGACTACAGGTGCCTGCCACCATACTTGGCTAATTTTTGTATTGTTAGTAGAGATGGGGTTTAATCATGTTGGCTAGGCTGGTCTCAAACTCCTGACCTCAAGTGATCTGCCCAGCTCGGCCTCCCAAAGTGCTGGTATTACAGGGATAAGCCACCACACCTGACATACAAAAAAATATTTTTAAAGTTAGTCAGGTATGGTAGTGCATGCCTGTGGTCCCAGCTACTCAAGAGGCTGAGGTGGGAGAACTGCTTGGGCCATGGAGGTGGAGGCTGCAGTGAGCTGTGATTGTGCCACTGCATTCCAGCCTGGGTGACAGAGTGAGATGCTGTCTCAAAAAAAAAAAACCAAAAACCAAAAACCAAAATTTTCCCGACATTCCCTAGCAAGCAGACTCAGAATGAGAAAAAAAAAAGAAGAAGAAGAAGAAAAAAAAAATTTACCTGGCTGAGAGAATGAAGGAACGTTCTACACTTTCAATCTTTAATTCATTCTGATAGGCTTCTTGGGTAGGTTTTCTGACCTGGAAGAAAGCATAACAATTTGAGCCGACTCATCCTACTGAAAACCATATCAATGAGCTGAAGTTGTCCAATGGCCCTGCCTGCTGACATCCACAACCAACCTTCCTATCCAGCTTTCTCTACTGCTATTCTCCTTCATCTACTCTATGCTTCAGATGAATTGAAAAGCCCACACACCAACCCACCTTTCCCACCTCCAGGACTTTGCTCACAATATGCCCTCCACCTGGAATGCCTTTCCCTTATATCTCAGCGTGGTCAAATGTGACCTACACTTTAAGGTCCACTGGCTCTTCCTCCTCTTTCTCCTTCTTTCCTAGCTGCTCTCAAAAGCTGCAGGCCAGTCCCCACCATGACCATCAAACACTGCAAGTTCTTTATCTTCTGAATTCTCAAAACTGTAATTGTGCCTTTATAGTGATATTTATTACTGTCTACTTGATAGGTATTTATGTGTAGTGTACTATCTTCCCAACTAGTTGATAAGTCCCTGGGGGAGGAAAGACAGTAAGAATCATGCTTCAACTTATCTTCATATTTTCCACCAAACCCATTACTCTTTTGTTTATAGTAGTTCTCAATAAATATGCTATGAATAAATTAATGCATAAGTGAACAAACGACTACATGAATGAATAATCAAATGCATAAACAGGCAGGGCGCAGTGGCTCACGCCTGTAATCTCAGCACTTTGGGTGGCGATGGTGGGTGGATCACTTGAGGTCAGAACTTTGAGACCAGCCTGGCCGACATAGTGAAACCCCATCTCTATGAAAAATACAAAAATTAGCTGAGCCTGTAGTCCCATCTACTCAAGAGGCTGAGTCAGGAGAATCTCTCGAACTCGGGAGGCAGAGGTTGCAGTGAGCTGAGATCGCACCACTGCACTCTAGCCTGGGCAACAGAGTAAGACTCTGTCACAAAAAAACAAAACAAAACAAAATAAAACAAATGCATAAACAGTAACATATATAGACAGAAAAGTAAAGGATGTAAGAAAGATGTTTATCTTAGGGAATTTTCTCTAAATATATCATATATTTGTTGTTGTTGTTATTTTTAATAGAGATGGGGGTTTCACTATGTTGCCCAGGCTGGTCTCTAACTCTTGAGCTCAAGTTATTATCCTGCCTCGGCCTCCCAAAGTGCTGGGACTACAGGTGTGAGCCACTATGCCCAGCCTTTATTTGGGTTGTTTTTTTGTTGTTGTTTTTTTTTGAGATGGAGTCTCACTCTGTTGCTCCAGCTGGAGTGTAGTTGCACGATCTGGGCTCACTGAAACCTCCACCTCCCAGGTTCAAGCGATTCTCCTGCCTCAGCCTCCTGAGTAGCTGGGATTACAGGTGTGCGCCATCACGCCTGGCTAATTTTTTTTTTTGTGTGTGTATTTTTAGTAGAGATGGAGTTTCACCATGTTGGTCAGGCTGATCTCAAACTCCTGACCTTGTGATCCACTGGCCTCGGCCTCCTAAAGTGCTAGGATTATAGGTGTGTGAGCCACCGCACCCGACCTTATTTGAGTTTAAAAACAAATCACCTGGGTGGGCATGGTGGCTCACACCTATGTAACCCCAGCACTTTGGGAGGCCAAGGCAGGCTGATCACCTGAGGTCAGGAGTTCAAGACCAGCCTGCCAACATGGTGAAACCCGTCTCTACTGAAAATACAATAATTAGGCAGGCGTGGTGGTGGGTGCCTGTAGTCCCAGCTACTTAGGAGGCTGAGGCAGAAGAATCACTTGAACCCAGGAGGTGGAGGTTGCAGTCAGCCAAGATTGTACCACTGCACTCTAGCCTGGGTGACAGAATGAGACCCCATCTCAAACAAAACAAAACAAAACAAAACAAAACAAAACAAAAAAAAACAAAACACAAATCATCTAACAGATGTACAGACCTTCATTCCAGCCAGTGAGAGCATGTTGTTCAGTTTATACATCCCAGACTGCACTGGTGTTGTATACAGCAAGGCATCATTAAACTGAAAGTAGAAACATTTCAGGGTAGAAAGTAAAGAAACACATTACTGCCACAAAGATTTTGATAAGATACAAGATTAAAGGATAAATAATACCTCTTTGCTAATAGCTCTCTGAATAAAATACTTATATTCTGCTATATACACTAGAACTACCTAGAATTTTTTATTAGAATATAATTTAAAAGGCAATTTCTGGAAAACGTGCTTTATTTCCAAGTTCTGTAACAGATTTAATGTTTTTTGAATTCTAAATCCCACGAAGGTATTAGTCTGCCTAAACAAATGATTAGAACAATTTTCCAGGTTAGAAATGGAATAAATTCCAAAAAGAAATAATCTTCTGGTTATACATCATAACAGACTTTATTTCCCATACTTGAAATGCAATTAAGCGGTACGGCCAGTTCAAGAAGCTGGTGAGGCTGATATTTGAAGGTGCTAAGCTTATCTACCATGTATAAATGTCTCCTTTCCTTAAGCAACTATCCCTACCTCAGCCACATCAGAACTACACAAGTCCTCTTACCAGGAAAAACATTCGAGGTTGCATCACTTTCCGAGACAGCTTCATCAGAATTCCTTCTTTGAGAAAAACCTGATTCATCCAAACAAACGCCCATTTAGTCCTACCATCACAACACAACGACAATATAATTTCCTTTTCAACTTTCTTCCCCGAGAATTTTTTTCATGACAGACTGGGGAGCCACAGTTTCCTTGAGATTTTTTACAGTCATAGTTAATTTTAAACCCTTAAATCATTTAGGAATCGGACAAGCAAGCAGGGTTGGATAAATCCAGTATTGGCCCCTGGGATGCTGTATGGAGGGACACGTAATTGACTGAGCGTGTACTTGATCCTGAAGCATACCGAACATCCTGACAACTGCATTTTGTAGTTTTCCTGAATTCATTCCCTAGGCCACTTTTGTGCTATATGAGAAGGATCAAAATACCAATTTCCCCCCTCCCTTCATAATCTTCTCTTACATTAAAGATGTTAAATGAAATTGTCTTCAAAACTGTGTGAGGTTGCTGGTATTACACAATAAAACGATCCCATTAAATCAGATACTCTGTGGGGTCCCTTGCTGCTCCCCTAATTGAATTGGACTTACTTCATAAATGGGCTTATTCCTAATTGAATTGTCACAGTGACTTACATCATGAATGTTTTGAACAGATAAAGTGATCAAGACTGAATCAATGAAGAGTAACAAAAACAACCTATTTTTATAAAATGATAAACAGATACAGATGGTACCTAAATGCATCGTATTAAGTTTGCAAAAAGCAATGTAAAATGCTTACCCGACCAGGCTGCACAATTTCATGGTGTCCATTTAAGCTGTACTGAATTTGCATAAGTTTCTGAAAGTTGTCCTACAGAAAGACAATGGAAAGCATATGAAGGCCTGGGCTTTCAGGTTCAAGACCACACCAGCCACTGATAACAAGACACTTACTCCTTGCTTCATGGTGTCATTGGCATGGTTGGCTACCTCTATAACAACAGCAAGGGCATCTGAAATAGGCAGGAACAAAACGTGCATTTAGTAATTACAATGGAAACAAATAGTTTGCAACATTAAGCAATTCCAGGGGACAAGATAGCTAGTTTATAGCAACCAACCTCTGGAGGAGCTTATTGACTGTGAGTAGGCAGAAATATAAGGTTCAATGAAGGCAAAACCAAACCAAACCAAACACCACCACCACTACCAAAAACCTGGTCAAAACAATATTTAGGGAAATAATGAGCCAAAAGAAGACTCTAAAGAGACACTGTAGACCATGTTTACTAACAGTATGAATGTCAGGGTTGTTTTGTGCTGTGATTTGATTATCCTATTCAAGTTTACAAAGATAAGGATGGGATTTCACCTGGAAGATAAGGACCATCCCAGTATAAACTGTCTTGGGAGAAAAGGATCGTGAGGGAAAAGGATCTTGCTATAGGAAATAAAAACTACGAGAAATGACTAAGATCAGGTCTCAGTCTCTTAGTCTGATTCCAAGAGACATGAATTAGAAATGGGGGAAATGCCACATGGAAGCATCCTAGATCTTAGGAATTTGCAAGTGTCATTTTGTGAGCTGGGTTATTAGCTTCATGGGCCTATCTGTGTTTTATTCTTTTTATTAACCCTTTGCCTTTAGCGAAGTGTTTTTCCATACTCCAGCCTTGTCATCTTTATAACTAGGTCTAAAGGAAAAAGTCTGCATTTTCTCAGCTTTGGGGCTGCAGTTATTCTCAACTCAAGGCCATAGTGATCCCTTAGGGACATGTGAACATGTGTAAAGATAATTTTTGGTTGTCACAATGACCAGGAAGATCCACTGGCCTTTAGTGGGTAGGAGGCAGGGATGCCAAACTCCATGCAATACTCCTTAGAAACCCACACAAAGATTATTCAGAACAATATGACAGTAGCATCCCCACTGAGAAAAACTGGTAAGAGTGTTAGAGAGGGAAGCATCTCCTCCCGAGGCTGCTGTGGCAGTGACAGTGGTCATCAAAAAAAGGACTATTAAAAAAAAGAGTGGCTGGGCACAGTGGCTCACGCCTGTAATCCTAACACTTTGGAAGGCTGAGGTGGGCAGATCATTTGAGCTCAGGAGTTTGAGACCAGCCTCAGCAATAAGGTAAAACCTTGTTTCCACAAAAAATCCAAAAATTATCCAGGCGTTGTGGCTCATGTCTGCAGTCCCAGCAATTTGGGGCACTGAGGTGGGAGGATCATTTGAGCCCAGGAGGTCAAGGCTGCAGTGAGCCCAGATCACACTACTGCACTCCAGCCTAGGTGACAGAATGAGGCCCTGTCTCAACAAAACAAAACAAAAACAACAACAACAAATCAATTTCTGAAAAGGGGTTGAGGTGTTTTGGTCCAGTTACTGTAATCTACCAAAGGACTGTCTTCCTGGTACCAGCCCTGGAGGCTTCTGTATTCTTCTTCTTCTTTTTTTTTTTTTTTGAGACGGAGTCTTGCTCTGTCACTCAGGTTGGAGTGCAGTGGTGCGATCTTGGCTCACTGCAAGCTCCGCCTCCCAGGTTCATGCCATTCTCCTGCCTCAGCCTCCCAAGTAGCTGGGACTACAGGCACCCTCCACCATGCCCGGCTAATTTTTTGTGTTTTTAATAGAGATGGTTAGCTACGATGGTCTCAATCTCCTGACCTTGTGATCCGCCCACCTCAGCCTCCCAAAGTGCTGGGATTACAGGCGTGAGCCACCACACCCGGCCTGTATTCTTTCAACATGTATCATCATCACTATTATTAAAGGAAAGCAGCTTTTTCCTTATATAGAGACCCTGACTATGTATCAGAATTTTTTTTTTCTTTTGGAGACAGAGTCTTGCTCTGTCTCCCAAGCTGAAGTGCAGTGGCATGATCTTGGCTCACTCAACCTCCGCCTCTCAGATTCAAGCAATTCTCCTGCCTCAGTCTCCTGGGTAGCTGGCATTATAGGTGCACACCAGTATGCCCAGCTAATTTTTGCATTTTTAGTAGAGATGGGGGTTTAGCCATGTTGGCAGGGCTGGTCTCAAACTCCTGACCTCAGGTGATCCACCTGCCTCGGCCTCCCAAAGTGCTGGGATTACAGGTGTGAACCACAGTGCTCAGCCATGTATCAGAATTTACGGCGCCTGGTACCCTCTTCACAGCAGGTATTCAAGAGGTTACCTTAGACACATTTCCTGCTTTCTGGCCTGCTGGAATTCCCAGTGGACAGGGGAGAGATGCCTTAAGATTTAATGGATGACAAAGCTGCTGCTGCTACTTGGTCACCTGGTCTCCCAAGCTCTACCTTTCCTACTCCATTCTGTGATTCTACTTTCCCCATGTCATCCCATTAAGAGGCCCTGGTGCCTCTATTCCTTTAACTCTTCTGCCTACCTTTCAAAGTTTTTCTTGCCTCACCTTTCCTCACCCTTGGAGTCTCATCCACACTGCTCACCACTCTTTTTTTCTTGAGACAGAGTCTTGCTCTGTCGCCCAGGCTAGAGTACAGTTGCGGGATCTCGGCTTACTGCAACTTCTGTCTCCCAGGTTCAAGCGATTCTCATGCCTCAGCTACTGAGTAGCTGTTATTACAGGCGTGCACCCCCATGCCCCACTAATTTTTGTATTTTTAGTAGCAAAGGGTTTCGCCATGTTGCCCAGGCTGGTCTTGAATTCCTGGCCTCAAGTGATCCACCTGCCTCGGCCTCCCAAAGTGCTGGGATTACAGGCATGAGCCACCACGCCTGGCCACTGCTCACCATATGATTGCTGTGCCTCTGGCCATACAGTGGGCCTCGCTGTTCACTGGTTTTCTCATCTATGTCTTTGCTGCCACGTGTAATTTCCTTTAAATAAGCTCCTTAATCTCTGACCCTGAATTTGTTTCATGTGTAAAATGGAGCTAATAACTCACTTTCATTGAAGGCAGAAGCCCAGGACCCAGGACAGATGTTTTCTTTCTATTCTATAAGTTCCATATACAATTTGTATCCTCACGAGAGGGGCTGCCGTCGGGAATGCTCATTTTTCCTCCCACCCACTCTCCCACTCATCTCCAGTCCTACTTTTTCCTGCAAAGCTTCCCTGCCTCTTCAACCTTCACACTTTTCTCTGTCATCCAAATAATTCTGTCCTGCTCGGTGCACCCTTACTTTGAAGTCATTTGCTTTGTTCTTTAATTTGATGGGTATTATAAACTTTTTCATCAACTAGATATGATCACTGAAGACAGGAAACTTGTCAGATCCCCAACCACAAGCTTTTCCTTAAAAAAAAAAAAAAAAAAAAAAAAACGCCTTTAAAAGCATAATGTATACAAACAGAAGATGTTAGAGAAGTAAAATGATTAAAAGAATATATAAGAATTTCTACAAAAAGGGTTAAAAATGTTCACTTTTTACTCTGCAAATGTAAAGGATATACAAGAATGTGATCAGGCCGGGTGTGGTGGCTCACGCCTGTAATCCCAGCACTTTGGGAGGCCGAGGCAGGTGGATTGCTTGAGCTCAGGAGTTCGAGACCAGCCTGGGCAAGATAGTGAAACCCTGTCTCTACAAAAAATACAAAAATTAGCAGGGTGTGATGGTGTGTGCCTGTAATCCCCACTACTTGGAGGGCTGAGGCAAGAGAATTACTTAAGCCCAGGAGGTTGAGGCTGCAGTGAGCAGTGTTCATGCCACTGCACTCCAGCCTGGGTGACAAAGTGAGACTCTGTCTCAAAAAGTTTAAAAAAAAATAATGTGATCAAAATTCATAAAATTAATAGACTTGCTTAATATGTTTCTGCAGTTAGACCCAGAGGTTGCTGGGCATGGTGGCTCACATCTGTAATCCCAGCACTTTGGGAGGCTGAGGTGGGCAGATCACTTGAGGTCAGGAGTTCAAGACCAGCCTGGCCAATATGGTGAAACCTCATCTCTACTAAAAATACAAAAATCAGCCGGGCATGGTGGTACATGCCTGTAGTCCCAGCTACTTGGGGGGCTGAGGCAGGAGAATTGCTTGAACCCAAGAGGCGGAGGTTGCAGTGAGCCGAGATCGTGCCACTGCACTCCAGCCTGGGTGACAGAGTGAGACTCTGTCTCAAACAAAAAAAGAACAAGGGGTATACCTGTGACATTTGAAAGAGGTTGTTGGGAATAAACAGAAACACCCAAACAGAATTAATCTGTGTGTATGTGTGTGTATCTGCGAGAGAGGGAGAGAGAGAGATTGTGAGGGAGAGAGACACACACAGGCAGACAGACACAGGAACTCCAATTATCCCACTAGCTATGAGTCCCTCATGTTGTAATGGACTTAACATTACATTAGCCCTTAAGTACTACTAGGGCTGAGGGAAGGCTAGTATCCTATTGTTAAACAGTCCCAGAATAATATGCTTTTTTAGACTCATCCCTGCTTTGTAGTTTAGTCACTTCATGGACTCATGATTTTGAAGCTTGAGGACCTTGCAGATCTGGTTCAACCCCTGTTTTTGAAAGACAAAGAAATGGACCTCTAGGGAAACTGAATATGGCACGGGCACAGAGTGACTGAGCACAGGAGGGCAAAGCTTCCTGACCTCAGCCACCATGCTGGCTCCACAGTCGCAAGAGGCTGGTTCCTATGCAGGGCTGGCTGTGGGTCTCCCCTGTCCATATAATCTCACCTATCCCCAGCACTGCTTTACTACTTATCTGGTTCTATGTTAATCTGCTCAAAATGGAGTTTTCGGGAAGTCTTTTTTTTTGTTTGTTTTTTGTTTTTTGTTTTTTGAGAAGGAGTCTCGCTCTGTTGCCCAAGCTGGAGTGCAGTGGTGCAGTCTCGGCTCACTGCAACCTCTGCCTTCCGGGTTCAAGCAATTCTCCTGCCTCAGCCTCCCAAGAAGCTGGGATTACAGACGTGCACCACCACACCTGGCTAGTTTTTGTATTTTTTTAGTAGAGAAGGGGTTTCACCATGTAGGCCAGGCTGGTCTCAAACTCTTGACCACAGGTGATCTACCTGCCTCGGCCTCCCAAAGTGCTGGGATTACAGGTGTGAGCCACTGCACCTGGCCTTCAAGTTGTATGAATAGAGTTTGTAATGGATTTTATTATCAATATATTTTTACTTTCTAGCCCTACATAAATAAACATAATATAAAAACTTCTGCAACCACAAAAGTTATTTACCTTGAGTGTCTCTGTAATCTCCAGCATCTTCTATGAGATTCTTCAAATAATCTAGAAAAGAAGAAAAAAAAAGTATTTGAGTACAATAAACCATTGAGCCCCAAACACATATCTTTCTTTTTCAACACTTCATTAGTCTTGCTGGTTAATATACATGCTAGTCCAACTTGTGCTAACTTTCTAAAAATGTGAAAAAATAAAGTCCTGAGATCAATTTGAAATCAAGACATAGAGTCAGAGTTAGAAAAAGCCTTGGAGGAAACATCGGTTATTTCAGAGATGAGGAATCAGATTACTGAGCAAAGGATCTCACTCAACTCACACAACCTCTTGGTGGCAGAGCCAGCATGAGAATTCAGGTCTCCTAATGCCCAGTTCAGCTTTTATCCCAACACATAGGAAGTACCTTAATCTTGAGATCAGACATACGTCTAGTATAAAATTCTAATAAATTAATTAAATTAAATTAATTAATTAATCCAATCCCCAAAAGACTCCAAATTTGTTAATCTAAGAGTCTAACAATGTTCAGGACACCAAGGGAACTCAATATATGTATTTAAACAGGTGGTTTTCAAATGGGGACAAATTTGCCCCCCAGGGTACATCTGGCAATGTCTGGAGACAGTTGTGGTTGTCATAACTGGGGAAAAGGGGGTGCTACTGGTGTCTAGTGGTTAGAAGTCAGAGATGCAGACTGGACTCAGTGGCTCATGCCTGTAATCCTAGCACTTTGGGAGGACAAAGGGGGTGGATCACTTGAAGTCAGCAGTTCAAGAACAGCATGGCCAACACAGGGAAACCCCATCTCCACTACACACACACACACACACACATACACACACACACAGAGTCAGAGGTGCTGCTAAATATCTTATAATGCAGCCCTGCAACAACAACAAAATTATCTGACCCCAAATATCAAAAGGTCTGAAGTTGAGAAACCTTGGTTTGGATGAAGACAGTCTCTACGACTACACACACACGCACACACACACACACACACACACACACACAGTCAGAGGTGCTGCTAAATATCTTATAATGCAACCCTGCAACAACAAAAAAATTATCTGACTCCAAATATCAATAGGTCTGAAGTTGAGAAACCTTGGTTTGGATGAAGATAGTCTGTAAATAAGTAATATGGTATACAGTAGTTCTTATAATACAGAAAAAAACAGAGGTAATAGAAGAACCTATATTTAATAAATCTTTAACACCAAGGAAAGTCATGGAATTTCAAGGCAATACTTTCCTTCTCTGTTGAGAAATGCTGGATGGCCTCCCATTACCTGTTAAATTAATACAAATTCCTTCCTGGAATTTAAAGCCCCCTGCTACATTGTCCCTATCAATTTTTCTCTCTCTCTTGCTACTGCCTAAAATGGGCCCTTTGTTCTGACTAAATTTGATCTGTGCAACCCCTTAAACACTCCCCATGTGTCCCCTGGCTTCACACGGTTTGTCTCTAATAGTCCCTTTTTCTCGATCCCTTCCTCTGTCTCGCTTATACAAATTCTACTCACAGTCTTCAAGGCTCTTCTTAAATCCCCCTTCTCTTACAAAATTTCCGTTTGAAAGAAACGTTTTCTGCCTTTGAATAACACATGACACAGCAGTCTCACTTTATGCTTCTATCATTTTCTTTCTCATTAGACTCAAAGCTCCTTGTGAGCAAGTCATCTGACACATCTTTCTCTCACACAGCACTTAGCCAGGGGCTTTGCACAAAGGGGACAATAAATGCTTACTGAATAAAAACGGTTCACTTACTCATTCGAGACAGAGTCTCATCCTGTCGCCCAGGCTGGAGCACAGTGCTGCAATCATTGCTCACTACAGACTCAAATTCCTGGACTCAAGCAATTGTCCTGCCTCTGCCTCCCAAATAGCTATGACTACTGGTGCGTGCCACCATGTCTGCTTTTTTTTTTTTTTTTTTTTTGCAGAGGCAGGGTCTCGCTTTGTTGCCCAGGCTGGTCTTTAACTCCTGGTTTCAAGCAATCTTCCTGCCTTACCCTACCAAAGTGCTGGAATTACAGGCAGTGAGCCACTGCACCTGGCCAAGAATATATTATTTTTTAGATAGGATTGTATTTTAGTTGAGGTAAAAGGCAATAAATGCTGAAACCAATTCTAATGCCAGTAGGAACTGAGGAAAATGAAAGGAGAAAAGGTGTGTTCAGAGACTGAATATATCTTTATCAGACCCAACTGCTAGTTAGTACTATTACGGAATAGATACAACTTCATCTCATGGATTTATGAAATCATGCTCAGACGAACAAAGGAAAACATGGGTATCGGTGCCAGATCTTCAAACGTAACAGATGACACAAACAGGCACCCAACTGCTGAAACTTCGTAAGTCTTTGAGACAGTGATCTAAGAGCCTGTGTGAGTCTAGACATGCACATTATAAATATCCAGCAGTGGCAATAAGCCATGGTAAGATGTTATGTATAAACATATTAAGCTTCCCTGCGCCATGGCATAGGTTCTATCTTGCCAGAGACCATCGCTAGCAATTTAGATCTTAATCTGAACGAAGAGAGCATCCCCCCAAAATATAAAGGAAAAATGAAGTGGGCACACAAAAAAGATAAAAAATTCCCAAATTAACAAAATACATGTTATATATTACACTTAGCTTCATCTGGAGATGAAAATAAATATTCTCACTCTGACCCCACTCAGAATGCATTCAATATGTTACATAAGCCGTGTTTGGTGAGTGCAAACATTTAACATTTCTATGGCTGACAGCTGACAGGGTTGGGGAGACAAACTTACCCTCCCTAATTAGACATTCTGAAACCCTAAGCTACCTCATTAATCAAGTGATTTTCCTTAAGCTGTTAGTTAGTTACTATATCTTGTTGTGGAAAGGAATGCAGATTTACCTAAATATCAGACTCATGGCGAGTTCCTATTTCGTCTTCAATTTGTTTTTTAATACAGAAGTAGATCCATGAAAACAGACTTTTCTCTAAACGAAAAGGGCTTCCCAGAAGATGTCCATATTAGGAAATCCTGACCTCAGAATCACTGTGCTGAGCCCGATAAACTTCTAAGTTGCATTTCCTTTGCTCACACTCAAACATGAACTTTTACAAACACAGTTTAAATACACTGAGCAGAAAACCCACCATTAACACGTTGCAACATCATGCTATTAATCAAGGAAGTAACGGAGTTAGGTTTACCCTCCTTGCCAATTTTTAAAAATATCTTAATGGTCTCCAAAACTCAACTCTCCAACTTATCCATCCATTCATCCATCCATCCATCCATCCATCCATCCATCCATCGATCCATCCATCCATCCATGTTTTTAGGGCATCTTCTTGCAGTATATCTTTTTGAGGACTTTTACCTTGGCAAAGAGAGCAGGACCAGGATCTCCTTAAACAGTTAAGAATCACCTGGGGCCTTAACTACAGCATAAGAATGTGACTGATCACCCTGAGTCAGATGGGAGGAACAGGAAACCAGTAGCTGCCCCAGTGACTGTTATAAACCAGGTGAAACCCAGGAAAGGAGACCAGACAGACACGCCTGTATTGGTCATAGGGAACCACCTATTACCTATCACTTAGGACCTGGTATTTGGCAGAAGCTTTCCTAATAACAACGAGGAGAGCAATCATTTCAATTTGCCATGTTAGACTGGTAGTATTCTATGACCTTTCTGTTCCTGCCAAAACAAACTGAGCATTATTCAAAACTTCACTAATAAAACTGCCTCAAATGCCACTGAGGTTATTTTTATCAAAGGAAAAAAAAGCAAATGTTGGTTCAGTGTGTAGGTACACTACAAAATGTACTCTCTGGCCACCAGGTGGCATCACTGATTAATAAACGTTAATTAACTCCATCACCATCGCCCAACATTAGTAGCAAAAAATTAACTGGAACACAACATACTATGTGCAACTTCTAGGGATATGCAAGTTACCTTTTTTTTTTTTCTGTCTTTTTTTTGGAGGGTCTCGCTCTGTTGCCTAGGCTGGAGTGTGCAGTGGTGTGATCAACGCTCACTGTGGCTTCAATCTCCCGGGCTCAAGTGGTTGTCCCACACCTCAGCCTCCCAAGTAGCTAGGACAACAGACCTGTACTACCACGTTGGGCTAAGTTTTTTATTTTTTGTAGAGACGACGTCTCACTATGTTGCCCAGGCTAGTCTTGAACTCCTGAACTCAAGTGATTCTCTCACTCTGGCCTCCCAAAGTGCTGGGATTATAGGTGTGAGCCACAGTGTTAGTACAAGTTAATTTTGTTCTCATATAAAATGCCCACGGCCACCAGGCACAGTGGCTCATGCCTGTAATTCCAGCACTTTGGGAGGTCGAGGTGGACGGATCACGAGGTCAAGAGTTCGAGACCAGCCTGGCCAACATGGTGAAACCCCGTCTCTACTAAGAAAACAAAAATTAGCCGGGCATGGGGGTGCATGCCTGTAATCCCAGCTACTCAGGAGGCTGAGGCAGGAGACTCGCTTGAACCTGGGAGGAAGAGGTTGCAGTGAGCTGAGATCATGCCACTGCACTCCAACCTGGGTGACAGGGCAAGACTCTGTCTCAAGAACAACAACAACAACAACAAATTCCCAAGGCCAGGTGTAATGGCTCATGTCTGTAATCCCAGTACTTTGGGAGGCTGAGGTGTGCAGATCACTTGAGGCCAGGAGTTTGAGACTAGCCTGGCCAATATAGTGAAACCTCATCTCTACTAAAAATATAAAAATTAGCCAGGCATGGTAGCGGGCACCTGTAATCCCAGCTACTCAGGAGACTGAGGCAGGAGAATTGCTTGAACCCAGGAGGTGGAGTTTGCAGTGAACCGAGATGGTGCCTCTACACTCTAGTATGGATGACAGAGCGAGACTCTGTCTCAAAAAAAAAAAAAAAAAAAAAAAAAAAAGAGAGAGAGAAAGGATGAGGACCCAATATATACTATATCTTGTTGGTAATGTAAGTTTTCTGTATAAGGGTTCCCAGGGAGCCTTTTACCACCACTCATTGATTACCTAATCAATATATAACCAACTTAGAGTAGAAACTAGTCGGAAGTACTGTTAACCATTAATAAAAATTAGTCATCTGTGGGAATCTGGGACTTTTTGCATTCAACACCCAGTCAGATTCCTGGACCATGCACTGAGAAATGTTTGGCAGCAAAGCACAGAGGAAATGAGTGTATAGGAGGGATAACATTCCAAAGTCAAGTGTTTTGAATTTGAGGACATGTCTTGCTTTGTATTTTTCAGATTTCTTCTTTCCTCCATAAATATGTAGTGGGATCAGCAACACATACAGAATTCTGGGATCCAGAGAAAAGTAAGTCTAGTCAATATGACTTTGTAAAGTTTTATGAAGTTTCAGATTTTGCAAGAAACAACCTAAAATTAGCCTGACTTGTGAAACAAAGTACTGATCATTTTCAATACCAAAAACAAGCATCAAGTGTCAAGTTACAAAACATACTGACACTTCAAGGCAGCTTGGCGAAGTGGTCAAGAGCCCTTGCTCTGGAATTAGAAGACAGAAATCCTTGGGCCAGGTGCGATGGCTCATGCCTGTAATCCCAGCACTATGGGAGGCCGAGGTGGGAGGATACAGCCTGGGCACATAGTGAGACCCATCTCTAAGTCTTTAGATGATGATAATGATGATAATAATAACAATAAAGATAGAAATGCTTACTCTGCCTGATCCAGCCACATCTAGTCAAGGCATGGGGACTTTGGCCATGCCTCATAGCATTTTTGTGTGTTAATATCCTCATGCATAAAATAACTAGGCCGAACCAGAATGAAAACTGTAATGATTCTCATTCTAAAATATCATGAAACATATTTTGTTGAATAAAATAAAAAATTAAAAATTTGAAAAATTAAATAACGAGGAAAACTTAAACTATGAACATCTCTGAGAAAAATGATTACTGAACTATTTCCTTGTTTTTATAAATGCTTGATTTGACTTAAAAACCATCCTAGGGTAGCTGGGCGCGGTGGCTCATGCTTGTAATCCCAGCACTTTGGGAGGCCGAGGCGGGCGGATCACGAGGTCAGGAGATCGAGACCACGGTGAAACCCCGTCTCTACTAAAAATACAAAAAAATTAGCCAGGCATGGTGGCGGGGCCTGTAGTCCCAGCTACTCGGAGAGGCTGAGGCAGGAGAATGGCGTGAACCCGGGAGGCGGAGCTTGCAGTGAGCTGAGACTGCGCCACTGCACTCCAGCCTGGGCGACAGAGCGAGACTCCGTCTCAAAAAAAAAAAAAAAAAAAAAAACCATCCTAGGGTAACAGTAACAGTACTTAGGTGTTCTATTAGCTCTTTAGTGCATTTAATTTGTTTTGCCTATTTACATAAGTAGGATGGCAATACAACCTTATCTCCCCATATGATCTTGCCTTATACCTGCTGTCCAGACATAATTATAAATACTGTCCTCTTTTACTTTTGTAAGTTAATGGGTTTGGATTTATAAGTAACACTGATTAGCACTGTCGGCTGGTGTGGTGGCTCACACCTGTAATCTCAGAACTTTGGGAGGCCGAAGTGGGCAGATCACCTGAGGTCAGGAGTTTGAGACCAGCCTTGCCAACATGGCAAAAACCTGTCTCTACTATAAATACAAAAATTAGCTGGCGGTAGTGATGCACGCCTATAATCCTGGCTACTAGGGAGGTGGAGGCAGGAGGATCGCTTGAACCCAGGAGGCAGAGGTTGCAGTGAGCCAAGACTGTGCCACTGCACTCCAGCCTGGGTGACAGAGCAAGACTCCATCTCAAAAAAACAAAAATAAAAATAAAAAAATAGGCCAGGTGCGGCTCATGCCTGTAATCCCAGCACTTTGGGAGGCTGAGGCAGGAGGATCACAAGGTCAGGAGTTCGAGACCTCCCTGACCAACATGGTGAAACCCTGTCTCTACTAAAAATATAAAAGTTAGCCGGGTGTGGTGGAACGCGCCTGTAGTCCGAGCTACCCAGGAGGCTGAGACAGAAGAATTGCTTGAACCCAGGAGGTGGAGGTTGAAGTGAGCTGACATCGTGCCACTGCACTCCAGCCTGGGCGACAGAGTAAGAGTCCGTCTCAAAATAAATAAATAAATAAACAAAAATAAATAAATAAATAAATAAATAAATAAAGCATGCCTTCTTCCATATTTCAGATTCTTTCCTTGGGATCAGGGAGAATATTTTATTTATTTTTTTTATTTATTTTTTTTTTTGCTTCGTGATTTGTGATATAGAAAAGAATTAAAGTTAAAAAAAACTTTAGGCTGGGCATGGTGGCTCATGTCTGTAATCCCAGCACTTTGGGAGGGTGAAGGAGGTGGATCACCTGAGGTCAGGAGTTCAAGACCAGCCTGGCCAACATAGCGAAACCCTGTCTCTACTAAAAATACAAAATTAGCAGGGTGTGGTGGTGTGAGCCTATAGTCCCAGCTACTCGGGAGGCTGAGGCAGGAGAATTGCTTGAACTCCGGAGGCAGAGGTTGCAGTGAGCTGAGATCGCACCACTGCACTTTAGCCTGGGTGACAGAGTGAAACTCCACCTCAAAAATAAAATAAAATATTAAATTATTTTTGGGTGCTTGATACACATCACAAAAAACCTTTCCTAAAGGGATGTGAAACTTTTAATACAAATATATGAGAATAACAGTTTCAGTAAATGCCAATTTTGTGTGTTGCAGTTTTTTATTGCTAATAGAGAGAATTGGTAACCTGTTTTATTTGATAATTATCATTCGAAGGACACAATACACCACTATATATTTATTATGTGCTCTTTTTTCTAAGTTATTATATTTGTTCATATTTTTAGTCTAGATGTCTATTTTTAGTATGTGTACTGAAATGAAAATTTCCTAGAGGTATATTTTCTGATGCGCTGTTTGCCTTTTTACTTTGACTGTATTTTAAACTTTTATAATATTTTAATGTTATTATAATGGTGCAAAGGTGCCTCAGAAAATAAAATAAATAAAATAAAATGAAAAGTGTCAATATTTTCATTTACAGGCTGGGTGCTGTGGCTCACCCCTGTAATCCCAGCACTTTGGGAGGCCGAAGCGGGCAGATCACTTGAGGTCAGTTGTTTGAGACCAGCCTGGCCAACATGGTGAAACCCTGTCTCTACTGAAAATACAAAAAATTAGCCGGGCGTGGTGGTGGGCACCTGGAATCCCAGCTACTAGGGAGGCTGAGGCCGGAGAATCACTTGAACCCAGGAGGTGGAGGTTGCAGTGAGCTGAGGTCGCGTCATTGCACTCCAGCCTGGGCAATAAGAGTGAAATTCCATCTCAAAAAAAAAATATATATATATATATATATTCCTTTATAATTAATTTTTCTGGGCCTACAAAACTATCTTTCCTCCTGTCCTCATTTTAGAGTTTCAATAAATAGCCAGTTTTATAATTCTTCATATTTAGCTCTGATTTTATTTGTAGTATATGTATTAATGTAGGGATCTTGATTTGTTTTTCAAATTATTATTATTTTTGAGATGGAGTCTCTCCTGTTGCCCAGGCTGGAATGCAGTGGCACGATCTTGGCTCACTGCAACCTCTGCCTTCTGGGTTCAAGGGATTCTCCTGCCTCAGCCTCCCCAGTAGCTGGGACGACAGATGTGTGTCACCACGCCCAGCTAATTTTTGTACTTTTAGTAGAAATGAGGTTGTACCATGTCGGCCAGGCTGGTTATTTTTCAAATTACTAATAGGTTATTTAATAAACAATCTTTTTTCTATTGTCTTGGGTTTCCTACTTTGTCATACATTAGATTCTTATAAACACAGTCCATTTCAAGTTACTTTCTCATTACATAAAGAATAATTCCTTTTATAAAAAAATCAATAGATCTATTCTTGCAATGGTATTGTGTAACTTTAATTGTTGATGCCTTAGAATATGTATGGACTGGCATTTGCCTCCCAGAATACTATTTAACAATGTACATATCCTATTTACTTCTATACACAAATCATTTTGACAAGTAATGATAAAACTCCAAAATTCTAAGTTAAGTTTAATGAGAATATGTAATGTCATGAATATATTAGAAGCTAAGTAAATGGTACTATAGTATAAGGTATCATGTTATGCACAAACGCTAAAACTGTGGCCTTCCTGAGGACAGAAAGCCTGATTTTAATTATTGTTGTAGCCCCTGCACCTAGAACAAGATCTGCTACGCCAGGTGCAGTGGCTCACACCTGTCAGCCCAGCACTTTGGGAGGCTGAGGCAGTTGGATCACCTGAGGACAGAAGTTTGAGACCAGCCGGGCCAACATGGTGAAACCCCATCTCTACTAAAAATACAAAAATTAGCCAGGTGTGGTGGCTCATGTCTGTAATTCCAGCTACTCGGGAGGCTCAGGTGGGAGAACTGCTTGAATCCAGGAGGCAGAGGTTGCAGTGAGCTGAGATTGCACCATTGCCCTCTAGCCTGGGCAACAGAGCGAGACTCAGTCTCAAAAAAAAAAAAAAAAAAGTGCTCTGGCCTTTGGCTCTAATTCTTCTGCTTCTCAAATACTCATTCAATTCTAGTCCCTGAATCTGTATGTGGCCTAGAACCACCTCTTATAGATGTGGTGCTTGCCTAAGTTAGAAAGTGTCATCTCGGGAGGGGCACGGTGGCTCATGCCTGTAATCCCAGCACTTTGGGAGGCCAAGGTGGGCAGATCACATGAGGTCAGGAATTCGAGACCAGCCTGGCCAACATGGTTAAACCTTGTCTCTAATAAAAATACAAAAATTAGCTGGGCATGGCGGCGCATGCCTCCAGTCCCAGCTTCTTGGGAGGCTAAGGTAGGAGAATCGCTTGAACCTGGGAAGTGGAGGTTGCACAGCCTGAGCGACAGAGTGAGACTTTGTGTCAAAAAAAAAGAAAAAAAGTGATCTTTCTGGGCTCTCAAGTTGCCTTTCTGTGAATTAGAAAAGGTCCCTTTCCTGGGCCAATGCACCCCCTCCTCACCAGGGCAAAAAACATGGCAAGGAAAGGATCACCTGAGGACAGGAGTTTGAAACAAGCCTGGCCAACATGGTGAAACTCTGTCTCTACTAAAAATACAAAAATTAGCTGGGCGTGGTGGCTCATGTCTGTAATTCCAGCTACTCGGGAGGCTCAGGTTGGAGAACTGCTTGCAGGCATCCTTGTCCAAGAATTATGTAAGGAAGCCCTGATCTATCCTAGACTGACACAACCCTGGTCCTGAGGTGGCATCCCCACAGAACTCACAAACCAAACCCAACTCCAGGCTCATCCTAAGGCAAAATTTTGACACAGATCTCATGATAGATGATATCTCCCCAGGCCCCTTTTTAGTGGGAAAGTCCAGCTAGGCATATCCAGAATGTTCTAAGGAGAGGCAAACTGCAAAAGTCAATATACATTTTTTTTTTTTTTTGAGATGGGGTCTCTCTCTGTCCCCCAGACTGGACTGCAGTGGCGCTATCTCTGCTCACTGCAAGCTCCACCCCCTGGGTTCATGCCATTCTCCTGCCTCAGCCTCCCAAGTAGCTGGGACTACAGGCGCCCACCACCACACCCGGCTAATTTTTTTGTATTTTTAGTAGAGATGGGGTTTCACCGTGTTAGCCAGGATGGTCTTGATCTCCTGACCTCGTGATCCACCTGCCTCGGCCTCCCAAAGTGCTGGGATTACAGGCATGAGCCACCGTGCCCGGCCAATTTACACTATTTTGACTTAACTTGTCTGAGACTGCTTTTCTTTCTTCCTTTTTTTTTTTTTTTTTCTTTTCTTTTTTGGAGTCAGGTTTTCCCTCTGTTGCCCAGGCTGGAGTGCTATAGGTCACTGCAGCCTCGACCAACCTCGACCTCCTGGGCTCAAGCGATACTCCTGTCTCAGCCTCCCGAGTATCTGAGACTACGGGTGTGTGCCACCATGCACAGCTAATTTTTTTTTTTTTAAAGAGGCGGGGTCTCCCTATGTTGCCCAGGCTGGTCTTGAACTCCTGAGCTCAACGGATCCTTCTGCCTCGGCCTCCCAAAGAGCTGGGATTACAGGCGTAAGCCACTGTGCCTGGCCTGAGACTGCTTTTCTTAGTGGATACATTTTCTAGTAGCTGCCAGTTTATTAAGCAGGAATCTTAAGTGTACGGAAATGGCCTTGGCACAGTCAAGCCACACTTAAAAGAAGCTCTTACCCATATTTGGTCTGTACCACCCTGAGTATCAACAAAGCAAACTTAGGTTTAGGGAGATAAGCACATTTTATTACCTAACAGCCAAGCGAAGAATAAAGCAAATATAAGCACCACAGTTCAAATTTGATTAAAGTTCAGTGTTTTCTCCAACTGAAACAGGTCCTGATGAGAGCCCATGATTCTGACAAAAACTGTGAGAGAAACTTTAGCAACAGATTCTGCTTGCTATAGCTCTGCCAAGACAAGTCCCAGCAACAGAGGCAATTGGCTACTTGCAGGAAATCTGGGTCAAATCTGCACTTAGAAATGGAAAAAGAATGGCTTTGTAGCAATGTCTATGGGTAGAATTTGGGGTATCTGCAAACTTGGAGGGCAAAAAGAGGCACACAAACAAACCCACCCTATTTTCACTAACCTCTAGGTGTAAAACAGGATTTTCTTCCATCATAAATGTAGGTGCAAACCACAACAGTATCAGTGATGTCTGTGACTTTATCACCACAGATATTTTTATAGCATATTACAGTTGTGGCAGACATCTTATCCCTCTCAGCACTCCTCTCACCCCTACTTCAAAATCATGGTACTTATTACATCTGCCACCAGATCTTATTTAATGCAGTACTAAAGAAGTACATGCATTAATTACTGTGTCACGATTAAAAAATATTACTGTGATTGTGGTATAGCAAAAAAAAATTTTTTTTTTTAATAACTGTACTTCAGCCCAGTTGGTTTTTCCTTTAATCTTACGTAGTTTTTTCAGCACTTAAAAAAAAATTATTCTGAGAAGGGCTCATAGGCTATATCAGACTGCCAGAAGAATCTAGGCACAAAAAAATTTAAGAACTCCTGTTCTACAGAGAAACTAAGATTACATTTAAAAGCTCTAAGCTAATAGAACAGGTGGATGAAATGTGCTACCCTTGATCTTAGCCGAAACGCCGAGAAGCGATGATGAAATGTGCTTGCCTCATATACCCTAAACACTTCATAGCATTAAAATATTTCATGGATGGCTAGGTGTAGTGGCTCATGCCTATAATTGCAGCACTTTAGGAGACTGAGGTGGAAGGATCCCCTGAACCCAGGAATTCAAGATGAGCCGGGCAACATAGTGAGATCCCATCTCTACAAAAAAATAGAAAAAATTAGCCTGGTATGGTGGTGCATGCCTATAGCCACAGCTACTTGGTAGGCTGAAGTGGGAGGATCTCCTGAGTCTGGAAGGTTGAAGCTGCAGTAAGCCATGATCCTGCCACCACACTCTAACCTGGGAAACAGAGCAAGACCATGTCTCAATACATAAATAAATATTTATCTTTTATGGATACCTGGATACAATTTATTCAATACTATCTCTCAAAATACCTTTCTCACAACTACAATTAAAAATGAATTCCTTCTCACCGAGCGCCGCCAATATGGTGTTCAGGCACTTCATGGAGGTTGGCCGGGCAACGTACGTTGCCTTTGGACCTCATGCTGGAAAATTCATTGTGATCATAGATGTTATTAATCAGAACAGGGCTTTGGTTGGTGGACCTTGCGCTCAAGTGAGGAGACAGGCCATGCCTTTCAAGTACATGCAGCTCACTGATTTCATCCTCAAGTTTCCACACAGTGCCCACCAGAAGTATGTCCCACAAGCCTGGCAGAAGGTAGACATCAATACAAAATGGGCAGCCACACGATGGGCCAGGAAGATTGAAGCCAGAGAAAAGAAAGCCAAGATGACAGATTCTGATCATTTTAAAATTATGAAGGCAAAGAAAATGAGGGACAGAATAATCAAGAATGAAGTTAAGAAGCTTCAAAAGGCAGCTCTCCTGAAAGCTTCTCCCAAAAAAGCACCTGCTGCTAAGGGTGCTGCTGCAGCTGCTGCTAAAGTTCCAGCAAAAAAGATGACCGCTGTGGGCAAGAAGGCTCCAGTGCAGAAGGTTCCTGCCCAGAAAGCCACAGGCCAGAAGGCAACACCTCCTCCAAAAGCTCAGAAGGGTCAACAAGCTCCAGCCCAGAAAGCCCCTGCTCCAAAGGCATCTGGCAAGAAAGCATAAGAGGCAACTATAAAAAGCAATACAGGTTCTTTAAAAAAACAAACAAAAAACAAAGGCTAGTCATGGTGGCTCACGCCTGTAATCCCAGTACTGTGGGAGGCTGAGGCAGGTGGATCACTTGAGGTCAGGAGTTTGAGACCAGCCTGGCCAATATGGTGAAACCCTGTCTCTACTAAAAATACAAAAAAATTAGCTGGACGTGGTGGTGCATGCCTGTAATCCCAGCTACTCAGGAGGCTGAGGCAAGAGAACTGCTTGAACCCAGGAGGTGAAGGCTGCAGTGAGCTGAGATCGTACCACTGCACTCCAGCCTGGGCGACAGAGTGAGACTCCGTCTCAAAAAAAAAAAAAAAAAAAGAAAGAAAAAGAAAAAACAGAACAATAAAAATTAGCCAGACGTGGTAGTGGGCACCTGTAACCCCAACTACTTGAGAGGCTTTGGTGGGAGAATTGCTTGAACCCAGGAGTTGGAAGTTGCAGCGAGCTGAGATCATACCACTGCATTCCAGCTGGGGTGACAGGGTGAGACTTGGTCTCAAAAAATAAAAATAAAAAGGAATTGCAACAGAACAAGAGCTGAGCAAATTACAACATGAACTCTGAATTCTGAATAGTATTATCTTCCTAATTTACATGGTTGGAACTGCCTTATATCAGAGACCTTTGGGCTCGTCAGAAACTAGATAACCAGATTCCTTGGCTGGAGTGCAGGACAGCCCTACTTTTTTTTTTTTTTTTTTAATCAAGTTCTGCCTTAGAGAAAGTGTTAAAATAACTTTGATACATACAATTAACCCTAGGTTTTAAAATAAATACTTGCTAAACAGAAGCTTTCCGTAAGGGTTTTTAAAAAAGAGTCATCTATTAGCCGCCGGGCGTGGTGGCTCACGCCTGTAATCCCAGCAGTTAGGGAGGCTGAGGCAGGTGTATCACGAGGTCAGGAGTTCGAGACCAGCCTGGCCAATATGGTGAAACCCCATCTCTACTAAAATTACAAAAACTAGCTGGGCATGGTAGCACGTGCCTGTAGTCCCAGCTACTCGGGCGGCTGAGGCAGAAGAATCACTTGAACCCAGGAGGTGGCGGTTGTAGTGAGCTGAGATCATGCCACTGCACTCCAGCCTGGGCAATAGAGTGAGACTCCATCTCAAAAGGAAAAAAGTCATCTATTAATTTAATTGTGATCTTTTTTGTGTGTGCTTGTTAGCCTGTACATAGCTCAAATTTATAGCTTCAGAACACTATAACAGATGTTTTAAATATCTCATTTTCTACCAACATGAGAAATCCTAGATTTCTAAAACCTAGAGCGAGTTAATATCATCCTAAAGGCAAAGACAATGAGAAAAAGTGATATAATATGTTGTTAAAGTAGCCTTTTACATAACATAAATATTTTGAACAAGATCAAAGAAACCACCTGATCCACATTTAATCAAAGGACTGTTTTTTTCTAAATACCTAAGTGGAAAAGACTTATCAGAGGAATTTTAAAATTCCTGTATCTTATATTTTCTCTATCAGGATCCTTACTGATTTAACTTGTTTCAACACCAATGTAATAACCTTCCACAAATGAAAGGCTTTTTTCTGAAAAACAAATTATACAACATATAGCACAGGTGGAAACCCTGTTTCTACATAAAATTAAAAAAAAAAAAACTCAGTGCCTAGACAGCAGTACTTTCACAGCAACAGTAGATATATCTTGCAAAGTAAAGAGTAATCAGAACATCACAAAAATGAGTACTGGAAAATCAGAATTTTAAATAAAAATAAAAAGCATCAGTTAACAGGATGGATCACTTAAATACAAAAATAAAAATAAAAAAGCAAATCTTTAGTATTAACCTGCAAGGTTATAGGAATGTCCTTAGGATTATAGGAACATAGGTGCTTCAATTAAAGCTGTGTAGCCTTGGGAGGACATTTCACCTTTCTGCTTGTGCCTTTCTTTTTAGGAGAAGATATAATCTCTAATATAAATGTTGTCTCGATGTCATTCTTTGGGCGAAAAACATTTTGGCTAACGAGTTGTTTTTTTTTTTTTTTTTTTTGAGAGGGAGTTTGCTCTTCTTGGCTAGGCCGGAGTGCAATGGCACGATCTCAGCTCACCACAACCCCTGCCTCTCAGGTTCAAACAATTCTCCTGCCTCAGCCTCCCGAGTAACTGGGATTATGGGCATGTGCCACCATGCCTGGTTAATTTTTGTATTTTTAGTAGAGATGGGGTTTCTCCATGTTGGTCAGGCTGGTCTTGAACTCCTGACCTCAGGTGATCCGCCCGCCTCAGCCTCCCAAAGTGTTGGGATTACAGGCGTGAGACACCGCACCTGGTGAGATGTTTTAAACCTAGCTTAAAACCAATCTAAATTATTTCCTGAACAGCTTTAACATATCCAAAACTGACCCAGATATTTTGGAGGCCGCTAAATTATAGATATAAGACACACTCCCTGAACTCAAGGTTGGAGAACTGAAGCAATCAGAGATGGCTACAAAGAGAATGGACTTCTGACCTGACTTCAGGTCAGGCTTAGAGGAAGGAAAGAATTTTAAACAATGGAAAAAAAGGCATAGGATGAAGAATACAAAGTCTACATTCTTTCTTTAATTTTAGTCCTGATTTCGTGGCCTTGAACAAGCCATTCATCACTTTTCCCCCTTCCCAAATCCACCAGTATCGAGGGCCTATTATATATAAGGTATTGTGCATCAGTTAACGAATGGAAAAGCCGAGGTAGGCAGATCATCTGAGGTCAGAAGTTTGAGACCAGGATGGCCAACATGGCAGAACCATATCCCTACTAAAAACACAAAAATTAGCTAGGTATGGTGGCAGGCACCTGTAATCCCAGCTACTTGGGAGGCTGAGGAGGGAGGATAACTTGAACCTGGTAGGCGGAGGTTGCAGTGAGCTGAGATTGTGCCACTGCACTACAGCCTGGGCAACAGACAAGATTTTGCCTCATAAATAAATAAATAAATAAATAACAGAAAAGATTTTCCTATCTAAGATTAAGAGGTAGCTCAAGCTAAAAATAACTCCAAGCTCACATGATGTTGGTATTATAAAACAAAATTCTTCTTCTTTTTTTTTAAAGACAGAATTCTCACTGTCACCCAGGCTGAAGTGCAGTAGCATCACCATGGCTCACTGGAGCCTCGAACTCCCGGACTCAAGCAATCCCCCCGGCTCAGCCTCCTAAGTTGCTGGGTTACAGGCATAGGCCACTGCACCTGGTTAAAATCTATTTTAGTAAAGAGAGGTTTTTAAAACCTGCTTTTGTCATTTCACCCTTTCTCAATAAAAAACAAAGCATGAAACCTAAATTTAACATATGTAGACTTTTTACTACTTAGAACAGTCGTAGTGTGTGAAATAAAATAAATAATATGGCCGGGCGCCGTGGCTCATGCTTGTAATCCCAGCACTTTGGGGGGCCAAGGCGGGCGGATCACGAGGTCAAGAGATCAAGACCATCCTGGCCAACATGTTGAAACCCCGTCTCTACTAAAAATACAAAAAATTAGCTGGGCGTGGTGGCACGCGCCTGTAGTCCCAGCTACTCGGGAGGCTGAGGCAGGAGAATCTCTTGAACCCAGGAGGCGGAGGTTGCAGTGAGCTGAGACTGCACCACTGCACTCCAGCCTGGCAACAGAGCAAGACTCTGTCTCAAATAAATAAACAAATAATATGTAAAAATTAATCTTTGCATTAAATTTTCAGATTCTTGCTCCATTCCCCTCCCATTTGAAACTACAGCTGTCTTTTGCCACTGAAAACAGTACTTCATTTGACAGCTATGGAAAGAGCCTATGCCATTCAATAGCTGGTTTATGAGAGCATTGAATTTATCTAGCAAAAACACAACATGTGTATCAGTACTTCCCTTTGTCCTGTGTATTCTAAATCTCTGCCAAAAGCAGAAGAAAGAAAGTACAGAGGGACAGGATATCCTTAAATTATTCAGTTGGCTTTATGTCATTCCAGAGAGAAACCTAGTGCCTGATTCATTGTTAGAAATTTAAATTAAGGGCCAGTCGTGGTGGCTTACGCCTATAATCTCAGCACTTTGGGAGGCCGAGGTGGGCAGATCACTTGAGGTCAGGAGTTTGAGACCAACCTGGCCAACATGGTGAAACCCCGCCTCCACTAAAAATACAAAAATTAGCCGGGCATGGTGGTGCACACCTATAATCCCAGCTACACAGGAGGCTGAGGCAGGAGAATCGCTTGAACATGGGAGATGAAGGCTGCAGTGAGCCGAGATGGCGCCACTGCACTCCAGCCTGTCCTGGGGCTAAAAGGTAGGTCTTCCTCGTGAGCAGTCTGTCACTAGGCAAGCTTTTAAGTGCTGAAGCCTTTCCCCTAAAGATAAATGAGGAAATCCTTGTTTTTCAGGATTCACCTATTATCTCCAATATAGCTCTTGGCTTAAGAGAGTGAAGTTAAGAAGAAAAGCATGCACAGCATTTCTTAAGGAGAGTAACAGAAACCAAGTACCTCCAAATTTACTTATAGAAAATTACAACACATTGACTTTACGGTTGTGGCCACATTTTGATGTTCTTGTCCATTTTGATACAATTTTAATGCATATTATATATGCATATTAAGTCACTGTACATCCAATATAGTTCAGCAAATATTCCAGAGAACCTAGTAGAAGGTGTTGGGTAACTATGTTTGGTACTGAGACTACACTAGCCTTTTTGTGATGCCAAACCACTTAATCTCAATAAGCCTGTTATCTCATCTGTGAAGATAAAACTGATATTTGCAAGGCTATGGTGAGGATTTAAAGAGCCAGTGAATATAAAGACCTGATTACAGCAAGTTCCTTCACTCAAACACAGTGTTTTTGCTTTTTTCTTTCCTTCTTTTTTCCTTACCAAACAGACATAGCTCTATAATCCTGAAGCTTACAGTCTAGTAGAAGATAGACTAATTATCATGATAAGGAAATAACTATCAGGATAAGAATACTACTATTACTAATAATAGTAAAAGCTAATACTTATGTAGAACTTGTTATAATTAAAGCATTATTCCTGTTTTTTTAAGACAGGGGTCTATGTTGCCCAGATAGTCTCAAACTCCTGGGCTCAAAGATCCTCCCGGCCTCAGCCTCTCCAGTAGCTGGGACTATAGGCGTGTCCACTGCACCCAGCTACGGTACTATTCTAAGCACTGTCCACATTTAGCTCATTAATCAAACCTTACAACAACCTTCTGAGGCAAGTAACTAGGGCTATGATAGTGCTATATAAATATGTGGGAGTGACCCTCTAAACTCCATTCTCGAGCAGTTGGGGAAAGTACCTTCTTGGAATTAATCATATTAGACAGGTGAAATGATGCAGGGGTATGGGCTTGGGATGGTCAAAGATGTTCTGAATTAAAAAGTAGCTACATGTATGAATGCCGAGGTGAAAATGCAAACATGGATGGATGATCAAAGAACCGAAAGCCGTTCAGTTCAGGCAACGTATATGTGAAGTACATACGCAATCTACAAATCTACGTATTAGGCAATGTGGTGACTGGGGTGATATACAAAGAGAGGCACCCAAGTTTCATAAAGGCAAGAAGAGTTGGCTGATGGATAAACCAACTGGGTGGTTGGCAAAATGCTGGAGAAGCCCACCTGTCAGCAACAGCCTGTACTGGGGGATCCTCTGAACCGGCTTGAGCAGGTAGTGCTTGAGGGCCAGATTAGCACAGCGAGGGCTCATCTGAAAGGAGAAGGCATCCAAAATAAACACGGTGTTTTCTAAGAAGCAAGGGACCTCGATTCAAGTGCTCAGGAAGCCAAACTTTAAACATCAAGCAACTCTGGAAAGAGATTCGTAGAGAGGCTCCCTTTTATTTTAAGGTACAGCTGTTAGATACACTGAGAGTGAACCCCAGCCAGACTGACCACCAACCTCCACCCTTTCCTGTAGGCAGTCCCTGAAATCACTTGCTCCTGGGAAAAACTTGTTAACAACCCTGTCAAAGAGCGTGGTAGCCACAGTCTGTGTCCTAGGCTAGTTAGAGCCTACCCTACTCAGCAGCTCCCACTTGTATTGATAAATACAAACAAATCCCAATGGACCAAGAAGGAAATGCATGGCCCCTAAAATAAGGCAGCGGAAATACAACTGCCAGGAATTGGATTCAAATGATAATCAGAGCCTTGTGGTCAATATAGTCAAAATAATGGTGGTAGAAGGGAGAACTGTAGAAAGTAAAGATAACCTGAAAAGCGGCTTTGCTAAGTATCCCTTCTTTAAGAAGTCTGAGGAATGTAAAAGTCTTTTGCAGATGAGTGGCCTTATAAAAAGATAGCCCCCAAATCACAGCGTTTATAGGAACATTTGATTATGGAACCACATTTTGGCTTGACTACAAAGACATTTGGTTATCCCTTGAAACCTCTCTTCCTTAGTATGTACAACAGACATCTATCTCGGCCCATTCCTGAGCCTCACCCTCATTCTCCAACCTAAGAGTTTACTGTGAGGAGTCATCAAAAAGGCCAAGTGAAAATGTCCCTGCATCCTAAGAACTACAAAATAAAAGTCACGCTTCTAACATAGCGCAAGTTGCTGGATAAGTTTTGTTAGATTTGCTCAGACTTTTATCATTTTCTAAATATGTACCGCCACTATCTGGTACACAGAGTGATTATGAAATTATAATGATAACGCATGTTAAGAAAGTATCTTTCATCCAAGCATCATTATAACCCAGATTACGAATTCTCCTGGCCTTATGGCTCCCTGTTTTCTTTTGTTAACAAGGTAACACAACTCACTGGACTCTTACCAAAACCTGGGTCAATCATCAGTTGCCACAATTACATCACACTTTGTTTTTTGATAGCACAAAGACAACAGAGGAGAGGAAAAGAAGAAAAAATTACAGATGACTTTAAAATTTAATTATTTGTCTACTGCGCAAATCAGAAATCAGCAATACCATACTATTTTAAAAACTTTTCATTTCGGCCGGGTGAGGTGGCTCACTCTTGTAATCCCAGCACTTTGAGAGGCCAAGGTGGGTGGATCACGAGATCAGGAGTTCGAGACCAGCCTTGCCAACACAGTGAAACCCTGTCTCTACTAAAAATGCAAAAATCAGTTGGCATGGTGGCACACGCCTGAAATCCCAGCTACCCGGGAGGCTGAGGCAGGAAAATCACGTGAACCTTGGAGGCAGAGGTTGCAGTGAGCCGAGATCACACCACTGCACTCCAGCCTGGGCGACAGAGCTAGACTCCATCTCAAAAAACAAAACAAACAAACAGACAAACAAACAAAAAAACCCCTTTTCACTTCTAGTTTTGTGTGACTGGAACTCACCGATCTTTTAAGCTTCAAAACAGAGAAACAAGTACTAAAACATAGTACGCAAATTTTACTCCAAATTGGTGGAGGGGACTTGTGATTTTATCTCTGATTAAATCCGGGTTCCACCCTCACAGCTCTGAGTTAGAAGTCAAAGCTTTGGCTGACACATGCTCTAAACAGGTTATTACTTTTTCTTAACTTTGGCACCAAAACCATGATATTTATTTATCTAAAGGGAAACATAAATTCTATTTCCCATCCATCATTGTAAGTTAGTTGTTAGGATAAAAGAAGAAGTTAAATTAAAAGTTAAGAAATGTTCCTTAATCAAGTTCATTGAGTCAGAAAGCAGAATGGTGGTTGCCAAGGGCTGGGAGGGAAGAGAGAATAGAGTTAATGTTTAATGCCTACAGAGCTTCAGTTTTGCAAGTTGAAAAGAGTTCTGGGGATCTGGTTGCACAAGAGTGTCAATGTACTTAACATTACTGAACTATATACTTGAAAATTGTTAAAATGCTAAGTTTGTGTTATACGTATTTTACCACAGTTTAAAAAGCCCCATCAAAATATTCTTTCCAGCTAGGCACAGTGGCTCACGCCTGTAATCCCAGCACTTTGGGAGGCCGAGCAGGGTGGATCACCTGAGGTCAGGAATTCGAGAACAGCCTAGCCAATGTGGTGAAACCCCATCTCTACTAAAAATACAAAAAATTAGCCAGGTGTGGTGGCACGTGCTTGTAATCCCAACTACTCGGGAAGCTGAGGCAGGAGAATCACTTGAACCCAGGAGGCGGAGGTTGCAGTGAGCCAATGTATGCGTGACTGTACTCCAGCCTGGGCAACAGAGCAAGACTCTGCCTCAAAAAAAAATTCTTTCCAAGTCAAAATATTCCCATGTGCAATAATATATTTTCAAAATTAAGTCATGTACATTCTTGAGTTCTCACCATTTAAATTGTTCAATTCCATCTTTGATTTTGAAGGGATTACTTTTTAACTTTTTCTTTGTTTGCAAGCTTTGTTTTCAAGGACTGCAACTTATTATTAAAGCTTCAACAACAAAAAGGAAGAGAAATGTTCAACATTAGATGGTAGCAAATACCTCAAATTCTCTAACAACAGCAGCAAAACCTGGATTTTTCTTGCACTGTTCATCCAGCAAGGCTATATTCTTATCAAATTCTTTGATGTATGTGGAATACATTTTTAGATATGGTCCCTTCTTTACAAAGATATCAGCAATTCTTTGTTGTTCAGTCCTATGGATAGAGAAGAGATACACAAAAAAATATAAAGAGAGAGTGATGAACATATCCAATGATAAGCAGAGTCCACATCTAAGCCATCAACTTACCTTTTTTTCGCTTCTTGTAAGACATACCTCAAAATGCCTACTTTTCACCATTTCCACTGCCACCATCCCATCTTGCCTGGACTCTCACTGGTCTCCCTGCTTCCATTCTTGCCCTCTCCAAACCATTCTTCAACACAAGGAGAGAGTCTTAAAAAATGTTTGTCATGGCTGGGTGTGGTGGCTCATACCTGTAATCCCAGCACTTTGGGAGCCGAGGCGGGCAGATCACCAGAGGTTAGGAGCTCCAGACCAGCCTGACCAACATGGAGAAACCCAGTCTCTACTAAAAATACAAAATTAGTCAGGCATGGTGGTGCATGCCTGTAATCCCAGCTACTTGGGAGGCCGAGTCAGGAGAATTGTTTGAACCCGGGAGGGGGAGGTTGCAGTGAGCCGAGATCGCGCCACTGCACTCCAGCCTGGGCAACAGAGCGAGATTCCATCTCAAAAATAAATAAATAAATAAATAACTCACTCCTTGGACGGGCATGGTGGCTCATGCCTGTAATCCCAGCACTTTGGGAGGCTGAGATGGGCAGATTACTTCTGATCAGGAGTTTGAGACCAGCCTGGCCAACATGGTGAAACCCTATCTCTACTAAAAATACAAATATTAGCTGGGCATGGTGGCAGGCACCTGTAATCCTAGGTACTCGGGAGGCTGAGGCAGGAGAATCGCTTGAACCCGGTAGGTGGAGGTTGCAGCGAGCTGAGATTGCGCCCACTACACTCCAGCCTAGGCGACACAGTGAGACGCTGTCTCAAAAAAAAAAAAAAAGAAAAAAACCCCAAACTCCTTACCTGGCATACAAAGGCCTGACCTTTCTGACCCCTGTCACACTTCTCTTCCTCTTCCCCATTTCTCTCCCACCACACTGGCCTTCTTTATCTTCTTTGGAGACATGGAATTCATTTCCACTATGCAGACTTCCACTAATGGTTCTACATGCCTGGAAATATAGAACCCTGGCTGGTTCCTCCTTTTCTTTCAGGTATCACTGTAAATATGCCACCTTCACAGAGGGCTTTCCCTGACCACCCAAGCTTCATTCGCTACCACAGCGTCCTATTTCAGGTCTCTGCAACTCAGAAACTGCTTCTGGTAGTTTTCTTGTCTATTTATCTGGTCCTTCCCCTATTAAATGTCTGCTCCATGAAAGCAGGATGTCTGTTTTGTGCACTGTGATATCCTCTGCATACTCAGAGCACAGACTAGCACACAGTAGATATGCAAACTTTCTTGAATGTGAAAATAAAATATTTCATCAATTGTTGTTAAAAGCCAATGGAAAAATGTTATTTCAGAAAGTCAACTAACACCAAAGAATATGTATTGACTTAAACCCTAAGAGAAAAATATTTTAATAAATAGAAAATTAGGCTGGGTGCAGTGGCTCATGCCTGTAATCCTAGCACTTTGGGAGGCTGAGGCGAGAGGATCACTTGAGCCCAGGAGCACAACACCACCCAGGGAAACACAGGGCAACCTGTCTCTACAAAAAATTAAAAAAATTAGCCAGGCGTGGTGGGGCATGCCTGCAGTCCCAGCTACTTGAGTGGCTGAGGTGGAAGGATCACTTAAGCCCGGGGAAGTCAAGGCTGCAGTGAGCCATGGTCACACCACTGAACTCTGGCCTGGACAAGAGAGTGAAACTCTGTCTCAAAAAAAAAAAAAAAAAAAAAATCGGAAGCAAATAAGCCCTAATTTTTTTTTTTTTTTTTAAATTTAAAACAAGAAAAAAAAAAAGATTTGTTTTTTAGTAGAGACAAGGTTTCACCAATGTTGGCCAGGCTGGTCTCAAACTCCTGACCTCAGCTTATCTGCCTGCCTCGGCCTGCCAAAATACTGGGATTAAAGGTGTGAGCCACAGCGCCTGGCCAGTTATATTTTACTTCTATCATGACTTTTTTTTTTTTTTTAAAGGAGTCTCGCTCTGTCACCCAGAATGGAGTGCAGTGGCACAATCTCGGCTCACTGCAGCCTCCGCCTCCCAGTTCAGCCTTCTGAGTAGTTGGGATTACAGGCAGGTGCCACCATGTCTGGCTAATTTTTGTATGTTTACTAGAGACGAGGTTTTGCCATGTTGGCTAGGCTGGTCTCGAGCTCCTGACCTCAACTGATCCACCCGCCTCAGCCTCCCAAAGTGCTGGGATTACAGGCGTGAGCCACCGCGCTCAGCCTATCATGACCTTTAAAGACTACATTTTAGTCATTTCTCAGTCCTTAATTGTGTGTTAATTTATACTTAGGCTACAGCTATGTATTAATTGCTTATCTGCCATATTTACCCAACATATAGAGGCAAAATATTTCCAAAACAAGCAGAGGTATTTTTCTGGTTTATATATAAAGAAAGTTTAGAGAAATTTTGAACATGAAAATAGGCGATACTATTTTCTTATTCTAATCATGTTGTGTTCCCCATGGTCTTCAACAGTAAATTCAATCCTCCTACACCAATCTTTCTACATTATTTCCACAGAAGTCACCAACACCTCTGCGTACTTATTTTCTTCAGCCTAGTGGAAGTAGCTTCCAATACTAACCTTTTGGTACTCTTTTCCTATTCTTAAATCTACAGCTTCTACAAGGATGTCATACATATATAAATTTGCCTTTCTTTGGGAGGCCAAGGCGGATCACCTGAGGTCAGGAGTTAGAGACTAGCCTGGCCAATATGATGAAACCCTGCCTCTACTAAAAATACAAAAATTAGCCAGGCATGGTGGCATGCGCCTGTAATCCCAGCTACGTAGGAGGCTGAGACAGAAGAATCACTTGAACCTGGGAGGCAGAGGTTGCAGTGAGCTGCGATCGTGCCATTGCACTCCAGCCTGGGCAACCAGAGTGAAACTCCATCTTGAAAGAAAAAAAATTGCCTTTCCAAAACAACCATCCTATTATTTCAGTGAACGGCCTCTTTTCCAAAACTGGAAAGGGAGTTTTATGACCTGCAGCTCCAGAAGGTAAATAAAACATTTAGAAACTATTCCATTGTGAATATAGCATATAGCATCTATCTACACTGAATCTCAAAAATCTTGATTGCCCAAGTTCACCTATAGAAATTTAAATTGGCTGCATCTTGCTTCTGAGGCAGCATTACCAAAGATTTTTTTAAAATAATAGTATTGAGCTTGGTGTGCCAAGGTTGTGAATTCTGGGCCATTGAAAATAATCAATCTGGTCAGGCATGGTGGCTCACACCTGTAATCCCAGCACTTTAGGAGGCCGAGGCAGGCAGATCACCTGAGGTCAGGAGTTCGAGACCAGCCTGGCCAACATGGTGACACCTCATCTCTACTAAAAATACAACAAATTAGAAAGGCGTGGTGGCACGTGCCTATAATCCCAGCTACTCGGGAGGCTGAGGCAGAAGAAACACTGGAACCCGGGAGGCAGGGGTTGCAGTGAGCCGAGATCGTGCCACTGCACTCCAGCCTGGGCGACAGAATGAGAATCTATCTCAAAAACAAAAAACAAACAAAACAAAATCAATCTATGGGTAACTGCAAAGACAATATATTCAAACAACTCAATGTAATGAACAATATATCTCTGTCACATGTGGGGCCCTTATGGCTTCATCTAAAATTGGAAACACTAGGAAAATCTGAAAACAGTCCATTTTTACCAGTGCAACATTCTTTCCTCCAGTTCCTTCAGGAGATCCCGGTTGAGCTCATACAGCTGAGGCAAGTAGTATAGGATCTGATTTAGAATCCGGTCCTCAATCACTGGTTTCCCAAGTTGCCTGGAAGCATGAGCTACTGCATCCCGGAAATCCTATTACAGTCCAGAGAAGGAAAAACAATACACACACAAGTAACTTGATAACAAGCTTTTATCCTCAGTCCCCCTCTTCCCTAAAATGATACAGATTGCACAGCTGTATTTCTCATGCAGAATTACAAATCTAAAGTACCCCCTTCCTCCTACCCCACTCACCTAGATAGGAAATTAAAAATAAAAAGTAGCGGCTGAGACGATTATTTGATTTTCAAACATACTATATCATATTTATCTTAAACCTTTTAGTTTGATCTCTAAACTTAGCAATTATACTAAGCGAGTGTCTGGAAATTGTAACGCAATTCTAAATAGTCTTTAGAATTATTCCAATACCATCAATATAAACACAATCCATTTATTTTAAAAGTTCCCAGGAGCTCTTAGCTAATTTTATTCTGGATTTAAGAGTCCCACTGTCCACTTTCAGTCATCATTTCCCAACAACTGGAGCATCCTAGGTGAGGCATGTGGAGAGAGGCACATGTTGTGGGTCTCCCTCTGTCGTCCAGGATGGAGTGCAGTGGCCCAATCTCAGCTCATGGCAACTTCCCGAGTAGCTGGGACTATAGGCGCGTGCCACCATGCCAGGCTCATTTTTTTTTTTGAGATGGAGTCTTGCACTGTCACCCAGGCTGGAGTACAGTGGCGCGATCTTGGCTCCCAGGTTCATGCGATTCTCCTGCCTCAGCCTCCCGAGTAGCTGGGATTACAGGTGCCCACCACCATGCCCAACTCATTTTTTGTATGTTTTTAGTAGAGACGGTGTTTCACCATGTTGGCCAGGCTGGTCTCGAATTCCTGACCTTATGATTCGCTCGCCTCAGCCTCCCAAAGTGCTGGGATTACAGGTGTGACCCACTGCACCCAGCCCATTTTTCTATTTTTTGTAGAGACGAGGTTTCACCTTGTTGCCCAGGCTGGTCTTGAACTCCTAAGCTCAAGCAATCCTCCCACTAGGGCCTCCCAAAGTGCTGTGATTATAGGCATGAGCCAACGTGCCTGGCAGACACATGCCTGATAATCAGAATCCTGGATCCAAGCCCTTGCTCCTTATTTACTGTGTTTCCTTGGGCCAGCCTGATTTTCCTCATCTGCTAAATGAGTATAATATTAGTTATGGACTTTAATTAGATATTGCACATAAAACTTTTTTTGCAATGCAGCTGGCACACAGAATAAATGAAACATTTTAACTCTGGACCTGAAATTCTCCCCTCCCTCTTGTCAACCTCTCAATAAATTCACCAGGGTTTACACTTTTCACAAATAAGAATCTTTCTCTTCACCTATTATTTTTCATTTAGTGTTCTCTAGACTATCTGTACTATGTTTTAATATAGGTCAATATCACCGCACCCTATTACTCCAGAGGACTTGGAAAGGGTGGGGTAGGAGATAAGTATTTGCCTAGATTTCATTGTCCCCTAAGGGTGGGCCTCAAGATATAAGTAAAACAGAGCGAAATCTGTTCCACAGTCCTGAGGATTCAAAAACAAAGATTTTTTCCTTTTTAGAAACAGCAGTTTTAATTAAAATCTGAAAGCAAAGTTTGGGTAAATGACTAATAGGCCTTATCTTTCCTTACCTTTATTTCCAACTGCTTTCCCTTCAGGGATTTACCAGGCAAATGAAATCAACCAAAAAAGATACTGTTCCTTCCACTGATCCTTTCAACATCTGCCCCTAACATACATATATTACCCATGAGGTTTTTTTTTTTTAAACTCTGGACAGCCAAAAACCTCACAGATAACAGATAATATATGAAAGGATCCTTTTTCTAAAGGATAGCTATTTTGAAGAAGTCCAATCCTCTTATGCTTAATCAATGCTAAAAAACCCTTCACTTAGGACTCAGTACCTGGGACTAAGTTTATTGATCCAACAGTCACATCAGCCCAAAGGAGCCAACTACTCATACCAGTAACTAAAGGACTAACCTGTATACCTAATTAGTATCACATAAAATAAGAGTATTTAATTCTCATAGTATTATAAGCTCTAATCCAGAAAACCACTCAGAACATCTCCAGAAACCAAGTGGATATCAGCCAAATTTCACCTCCCAACAGCTTGCTTCAATCAGCACTCACATTTACTAAAAGAAAATAGAGCCACTTAACACTTTTGAAAATCATTAGGCTGTCTGCTATCAGGCAGGGCTATAGAATACATTTACACATCATGAATAATGTATTCAAAGCAGAATAATTAAACATCCTCTATGGTTATCTTTTTTGCTTTTGTTTTGACCAGTTTAGTGATTAATACAATTTGGATGCAAGAATTCCTTGCTCAGCAAAGCAATAAGTGCCACCCTTTCTTCTGGTGGAGTAAGTGATGACTATATTTGTCTCCTGGCAGCAGGATAACTTTTGTTTCCCAGTTGGAAGGTATTTCCTCTGCCATGACAGTGACAGTGATGTTAGCTGCTAAGTAACTTAAGGAGCCAGTTTGACACAGCTTTTGCCAGACCCTGCATTCCATATGTCTGCCACCATTGCCAAAAAGGGAACTTGTTTATTTAAGACGCATTTAACAGAGACCAGCCAAATACAAACTGAACTGACCAGTGAGATGGCTGCCTCTAAATGGAGGCCCTTGTCACACACCAGGCAAAACTCTGCTTTTCCCAGTACTACTGGATGTTTTTAGGCAGCTCAGAATGGACTGATGGCCCACAATGTTTTCTTTTAAATTATACGCAGTATGTCAGAATAAAATAGAAATTTAATAATTAAAATAGCAGAAGTACACTTAATAAAGGCTATAAGAATTTTAAGAGTATATATCCATGAAACCCAGAGAGTTACTTTTTTTTTTTTTGAGACAGAGTTTTTCACTCTGGTTGCCCAGGCTGGAGTGCAATGGCATGATCTCAGCTGACCACAACCTCTGCTTCCTGGATTCAAGCAATTCTCCTGCCTCAGCCTCCTGAGTAGCTGGGATTACAGGCATGTGCCACCACACCTGGCTAATTTTGTATTTTTAGTAGAGACAGAGTTACAGAGTTTCTCCATGTTGGTCAGGCTGGTCTCGAACTCCCAACCTCAGGTGATTCACCTGCCTCAGCCTCCCAAAGTGCTGGGATTATAGGTGTGAGCCACGGTGCCCAGCTTACTTTTTTTTTTTTTTTTTTTGAGAAAGAGTTTCACTCTTCTTGCCCAGGCCGGAGTGCAGTGGTGCAATCTCAGCTCACTGCAACCTCCACCTCCTGAGTTCAAGTGATTTCTCCTGCCTCAGCCTCCCAAGTAGCTGGGATTACAGGCGCTTGCCACCACGCCCGGCTAATTTTTGTATGTTTAGTAGATACGGGGATTTCACCATGTTGGCCAGCTGGTCTCGAACTCCTGACCTCAGGTGATCTACCCGCCTCAGCCTCTGAAAGTGCTGGGGTTACAGGCGTGAGCCACCGCACCCGGCCTTTTTTTTTTTTTTTTTGAGACAGAGTCTTGCTCTGTAGTCCAGGCTAGAGTGCAGTGGTGTGATCTCAGCTCACTGCAACCTCCAACTCCCAGGTTCAAGCCATTCTCTTGCCTCATCTCCTGAGTAGCTGGGATTATAGGTGTGTGCCACCACATTTGGCTAATTTTTTGTATTTTTAGTAGAGATAGGGTTTCACCATGTTAGCCAGACTGGTTTTGAACTCCTGGCCTCAAGTGATCTGCCTGTCTCAGCTTCCCAAAGTGTTGGGATTACAGGCGTGAGCCATCGTGCCCAACCAGAGAATTACATATTCTAAGTAAGCACTCGACAAAGATTCTGTACTAGTCAGGTTCCTGAATCTTTTCTTAGGCCCATCTGTGCACTTTCTTGTAAAATCCAGTTTTAGCAAGAACTTCCCACCCTTGATATTGTTCGGGTCCTTCATCCTCTACCATTGCCCAGGTGATGTATGATCACCCTGGCTGGTCCGTCTTCAGCAAGAATCCTCTTAAGTTGGTTTAGCCAGAATCTCCCTTGCTCCTGAAGTTTCTTGTTAGTAATTTTCCATCCACTAACTCCCACTTTGCTCCTCCTTGGCTATAAATTCCCACTTGCCCATAATATATTTGGAGTTGAGCCCAATCTCTCTCCACTACTGCAAAATCCCATTGCAGTGGTCCCTATGCCTATTGTTTTTTGTTTTTGAGATGGAGTTTTGCTCTGTCGCCCAGGCTGGAGTGTGGTACGATCTCAGCTCACTGCAACCTCCGCCTCTTGGGTTCAAGCGATTCTCCTGCCTCAGCCTCCTGAGTAGCTGGGATTACAGGCATATGCCACCACGCCTAGCTAATTTTTGTATTTTTAGTAGATACGGGGTTTCACCAGGTTGGCCAGACTGGTCTCGAACTCCTGACCTCAAGTGAACCACCCACCTTAGCCTCCCAAAGTGCTGGGATTACAGGCATGAGCCACTGCACCAGGCCCCCTATGCCTACTGTGATAGTCCTGAATAAAGCCTGCCATACTGTGCTTTTGCTTCAACAAGTGTCATTGAATAACTGGGTTCCACTCCCAATTATGGCCTCCATAACCACATGCAGCAGCCCTGGCCCCATTCTCTTTTTTTTTTTTTTTTTGAGACGGAGTCTCGCTCTGTCGCCCAGGCTGGAGTTCAGTGGCGCAATCTCGGCTCACTGCAAGCTCCACCTCCCGGGTTCACGCCATTCTCCTGCCTCAGCCTCTCCGAGTAGCTGGGACTACAGGCGCCCGCCACCACGCCCGGCTAATTTTTTGCATTTTTAGTAGAGACGGGGTTTCACCGTGGTTTCACCGTGGTCTTGATCTCCTGACCTCGTGATCCGCCCGCCTCGGCCTCCCAGAGTGCTGGGATTACAAGCGTGAGCCACCGCGCCCGGCCGCCCTGGCCCCATTCTCATTCCCTCACCTCTTGTGCCACCATTTCCTGACAGCTGTGTGCTACAGCCCCAATGCCAGATGTAACTAATTCACACAGGAACCACACGCAGAATCTTTAACTTCTCAGCTCTTCATGAACCTCAGCCATTGCAAAAACTGGTGCCACTGGGAGGAGGTGACATCTTTTTTTTTTTATAAAAGGATTATTACAACATACGTCTGGTTATTTTTCTAAATGTTAACAACCAGGATAATTTGGGAAAGTGTGATGACACTTAAAAGCCAGAGGCAAAGCTATTTTGAGGCAGAAGAATCTAAATTCACCAACACCTCCTTGATGAAATCGGTGAGGATGCAAGACAGCAGGATTAGCTCTTCAAAAGTTAGATCCAGAGTTTAATTTTTCACACTGGAAAAGCTGGGTAAATAAAATATTAAAATAGTGGGGGGAGGAGTTAAGAGTGTGAAAACGTTAGTTAGCTATAGAGTTTGTTAGCATCAAGTACCTAGACTTCATCCTTACAACAAAACCTACCAAAGATTCTGCATGCAAAATTGAACCACCTACACTGTAGTTTCTGGTCATAATAACCAAATGCTTGTTTAATGTGGAATTTGTAGAGCTAGAAATGGGCCTCTGAATTATGAAGCATATGATAATATTATTCTTACTAATTCCCCAAAACCTACAAATCAGAATCAGATTAACTTTAAGTTGATCTTTAATTCTTTTGAGATATTAACATACCAGCTTTGACAGCTCGAATCACTTAGGGAAGACCTAAGCAAAAAATAAATGCAAATAAAATCAAGTATGAGCATCTGAGGCAATGAAGCACAAAACAGATGGCCTTGTTTATGGGGTCAGGCTTTATATCTCCAGCACCAACGAGGGGTATGTGACTTAATTACCAGCTGTCCTGACCCAGCTGCCTGACCTCAGGGCATTACTGAACTACTGTCATGACACAGTGAATTACAAAGACCAAACGAACATACGGACAGACATGGAGCTCTATAAGGTTCCCTGTCCTCATGAAGGACACCAGGAATCACTTCACTTTAAGCAAAAGCAAAGCAGCTGTGGAGGTCAAAGTGCTATGATAAATATGCAGAAATGAGTGTGAAACTATGGAGTAAAAGTAGAGGTGGGAAAGTCCCCACATTAACCATCTGACTTTGTTTTTAAAATGAAAATATTTTCCCAATGAAATTATTCTTCCCTCTCTATATGCAGACCCAGTGATACGGTATATAATCATCAGTGGTGCATAATCATCAATGCAAAACTGTAGAAAACATAACTGAAAGCAATCTTTTATGTCTAGTTTCCAATCTCCTTTAATAACACTAACAAGTAATCATCATAATAACTCTAAGTGACCAAGATCTAGCTTCATTTTCATCTTTAGAAGATGAAAAACAAGTTTCTCTGGTTTCCAGGGCAACTAAAAGAATTCTGAAAGCAAGCTAATATATCCAAAGATACACTATATCCTATACAGCATAGTAGAGATTTCAAGTAATAATTTTCAATCAGTTGCTAAAGAACAACTAAGTACAAGGGCTCAGACAGACCAGACTTCAAAGTCTGGTTTTCCTATTAAGTAATGGGTTATTTTTGACAGTTAGCTTACTTTCTTCATTGAAAAAAACAGGAATAACATCTATTTGATAGGGCTGTTATGAGGATTAAAACAGATAATTGATGTAACATAGCATGCTGCAAGGAACATAGACAGCACTTAATAGAGCACCATTTATTTAACTAAAGGAGATTCGGTTAAGTTAAATGATCAGATGAACATCATTTAAGATCCACAAGTCATCTTCCCTCCCTCTCTCCACAAGTCCCTGAAGGCTTGGAAAGAGAGCTGTGAAACAGAGGCATCTAAAGAGAAGGAAATACCAAACCAAGGTAGGGAAAACACCTCAGCAGCAAAACAAAGGTACTCTGAACAATGAGCTTCATTCAGTGAAGGACAGTTCTCATGTGAAAGAAGCTGCTCCAGAGTGAAGGTTTGGTAGCCATGTCAACAGAAGCTAGAGAAAGATTCTTTACAACTAAAGAAAAAATGCTGAAAATGCTTCACAAGACTCAAAAGTCAGGGTGTATTCAGTAAAACAGCATGAAGTGATTTTAACATGGAAAAAAAAATGAGAACTGAGAAAGTCTTCTATTCCTTTTACAATGCGAAAAAAAAAAAAAAGATCTATTTAGTAACAGACATCAGGATGCCTAGGGTAGCCCTGCCTCTGGCTCTATGGATTTTATTGAGTCTCTCAAATTTTCAAGTGGATGTACGTCTCCACCTAAAGAAATTAGTGAAGCAAAGATGCTTCATTACTAATACTATATAGCCAGTCCATCTTTGTCTAAAAAAACCCCTTCCAAATATATATATAATATATAGTATATAACTATATATTATATACTATTCTGAAAGCAAGCTAATACATCCAAAGATACACTATATCCTATACAGCATAATAGAGATTTCAAGTAATAATTTTCTTGAAATATAATATATATAGTATATAATATATAGCATATATAATATATAGTATATATTATATAATATATTGCATATATTATATAATATATAGAATATAGTATATTACATAATATAGCATATATAATATATAGTATATTATATAGTTTTATATAGTATTATATATAATATATAGTATAATATATATAATATATAGTATTATATATAATATATATAAGAATCCCTTGAGCCTAGGAGTTCAAAACTGCAGTGAGCTGACTGCACCACTGCACTCTAGCATGGATGACACAGCAAACTCTTTTACCAAAAAAAAAAAAAAAAAAGACAATATTTTGTCACCCTAACAAACTTGTTGAGTGTCAAGCTTATTGTCATTTCATATAAATTATAATGTTTGATAAATAAGTGACTATATATAGTATATGGTATATAATACTATATAATATATAGTAATCTATTATATAATATATAGTATATATACTATATAATGTATATAATATATAGTATATATACTATATATAATGTCTATAATATATAATAGATTGCTATACTATATATTATATACACTACACTATATAATTATATATAATATATAGTATATTATATATACTATATATCATACTATATATTATATAGTATATATACTATATATTTTATGTATACACACACACACACACACACACACACACACACACACTTTTTTTTTTTTTTGAGACGGAGTTTCACTCTTGTTGCCCAGGCTGGAGTGCAGTGGTGCAATCTCGACTCACTGCAACCTCTGCCTCCTGGGTTCAAGTGATTCTCCTGCCTCAGCCTCCTGAGTAGCTGGGATTACAGACATGCGCCACCACGCCCGGCTAATTTTTGTATTTTTAGTAGAGACGGGGTTTCTCCATGTTGGTCAGGCTGGTCTCGAACTCCCAACCTCAGGTGATCCACCTGCCCTGGCCTCCCAAGGTGCTGGGATTACAGGCATGAGCCACCGTACCCGGCCCAAATATTTTTTTAAATGCAGACTATTTGTACATTTACATAATATTTTTATAGAGATACTTACTAAGGCTAGCTCCCATCAGAGAGCAAATAAGGCAACCAAAAACCTTCCTATTAACTTGTACTTAATTATATCAGATGTCTACAGTGTGGTGGGGATGTTCAGGGCAGAGCAGCAAATATACAAGAAATTCATTTTGAAAAGCCACTTATTTATCAAACTTATAATTTATATGAAATGACAATAAGCTTGACACTCAACAAATTTGTTAGGGTGACAAAATATTGTCCTTTTTTTTTGGAAAAAGGGTTTGCTGTGTCATCCATGCTAGAGTGCAGTGGTACAATCAGCTCACTGCAGTTTGGAACTCCTAGGCTCAAGGGATTCTTCTGGCTCAGCCTCCTGAGTAGGTGGGATTATAGGTGTGTGCTACCCATGCCTAGCTTTGTCCTATCATTAAAAAAAGAAAATCTATTACAAAAGAGAACTGGCTGGGCATAGTGGCTCATGCCTCTAATTCCAGAACTTTGGGAGGCCGAAGTGGGCAGATTGCTCAGGAGTTCGAGACCAGCCTGGGCAATATGGCTAAAACCCATCTCCACTAAAAATACAACAAATTAGCCTGGCGTGGTGGATGCCTGTGGTCCCAGCTACTTAGGAGGCTGAGATGGGAGGATCGCTTGAGCCCAGGAGGTAGAGGTTGCAGTGAGTGGAAATTGTGCCACCACACTCCAGCCTGGGTGACAGAGTGAGACCCCGAGTCATTAAAAAAAAAAAAAGGAGAGAGAGAGGAAGAGAGAACTTACCAATATTACCAATATAGCCAAAAGTCAACGTGAGAAACTATTCACAGGGAAATATTTTCTCAAAAGAAATTAGCAATGTTAAGAATTCTTTTGGAATTTCCAAAGCTAGAGATTTTTCACATAGGAATCAGGCCCCTATTTTTGTTTTGTTTTGTTTTGAGACAGAGTCTTGATCTGTCACCCATGTTGGAGTGCAGTGGTACCATCTCGGCTCACTGCAACCTCTACCTCCTGGGTTCAAGTGATTCTCCTGCCTCAACCTCCCGAGTAGCTAGGACTACAGGCATGCCACCACACCTGGCTAATTTTTGTATTTTAGTGGAGATGGGGTTTCGCCATGTTGGCCAGGCTGGTTTCGAACTCCTGACCTCAGGTGATCTACCCGCTTCAGCCTCCCATAGTGCTGGGATTACAGTCATGAGCCACCACACCAGGCCAGGCCCCTGGGTTTCTCTTGGACCAAGTGCAGAGCACAGGTAATCATTTAGTGAATGTGAATCATCCCTAAGTGTAACCTACTTTTCATGTTCATATGTATCCATTCAAAGAAAACCTGAAAATAATGATAGTGTTTGCCAAGACTTAAATGGATGTATATTTGGTGAACCTTTCATTTCTCCACAATTAAGCCTAATTTATGATGTTAATAATTACACCACATAAACTGTCACTTCAACTCCTTTTTTCATTGTTTCATCTACGTTTTCCTTTTGTTTTACCCCTCTCTTGAGTCTTAATATCTTGCCTAAATATAATTGAAATAAAGTAACACTAAAAGCACTTTAACTGTCAATGCATAATGAAACTTGTGAAAACCTGCAAGGACAAAGGAGTGCATGAGAAAAATGAATATGCACCCAGACACATATCATAATTCTTTCCTAACAAGTCTGTTCAAGTTGACAATTATAGGCTGGCTGCACTGGCTCCTGTCAGTAATCCCAGCACTTTAGGAGGCCAAGGCAGGCTGATCACTTGAGCTCGTGAGTTTGAGATCAGCCTGGGTAACATGTTGAAACCCCATCTCTACAAAAATTACAAAATTTAGCTGGGCATGGCGGTGAGTGCCTGTAGTCCCAGCTGCTCAGGAGCCTGAGGTAGGAGAATTGCCTGAGCCCAGGAGGTTGAAAGGCTGCAGTGAGCTAAGATCGCACCACTGCACTCTAGCCTGGGCAACAGAATGAAACGCTCTCTGAAACCAAAAAAACAAAAAAAAGTTGACCATTTAAAAAACGGAAAATAGAACTAAAACTTAGTTGTAAAAATGTCGATTTCTAATCTCTCCTAAATGGAGGTGGTAAAAGGAAAAATAGTAACAAAATTGTCTATTTCAAGTCTGTTTCTGGGAGCTTATTTAGGTAGGAGAAAAACACTTTTGGACAATGATAATGATACTCTTCATGTATTGCTAATGCAAAACTCTAATAGCAAGTATCTTCAGCAAATGCCTAAGAAAATATATTATCACCTTAAAAACTGTTATGAAGACATAAAGTTTGAAGACTTTGGACATATAGCTACTAAGACTCTTTCAGAAATCATGTTATCTACATATATGAAATACATACATTTTAGAAAATATCTATCATTAAGTTAGTAATGCTGAAAATTTCTAGGGGTAGGGAAAGTACAAAAGGGAATAGTCTTAGACTTCAAGAAAATATTAGCAGATACTTACAATGTGCAAAAGTTTTAACACATCCACAAACCTGTAAAAAACAACAATGAAAAAATGTTTTAAATGTGCCAATGGGGGGAAAACAGTCTTCTGAATTGTAAACTAGATACCTACACTTTCTCTGAGCTCATGATCTCCTTGGCAATATGATGAACTTTACTTTTCACTCCATTATCTTCATCCTGTGGATAAGAGCACATTTAGCACGAACTCATAAAAGAATAATGAAGATCAGCTATGAGCTAGTCAGACATGAATTTTAACTCGGATACTTGTAAGTTTCCTACTAGCACACAGTTCATACTATATAACATTTCAAATGGCAAACGTGGAGAATTGGATGAGGGATAAACCAATGTCACAGGAGTAGCTGAGAGCAATCAGTAATCTTCACTGTCATCAGCTGGATTGATGAACTGCCCTGAGTAGCTCCAGAACCTTGCTGGGACGCAACCATCAGTGGTTCAAAATGGAAGTCACAAACTAAAAAGGCTACAGGGGAAGTGGCCCCTTACAGATAGATATCAGAAGAAGACTCCTTTGGGTGCGTACAAATAATTTAAGAATTTGGCCGGGTGCAGTGGCTCACGCCTGTAATCCCAACACTTTGGGAGGCTGAGGCGGGTGGATCACCTGAGGTTGGGAGTTCAAGACCAGCCTGACCAACATGGAGAAACCCCGACTCCATTAAAAATACAAAATTAGCCGGGCATGGTGTCTCATGCCTGTAATCCCAGCTGCTCGGAGGCTGAGGCAGGAGAATTGCTTGAACCCAGAAGGCAGAGGTTGCGGTGAGCCGAGATCGCGCCATTGCACTACAGCCTGGGCAACAAGGATGAAACTCCGTTTCAAAAACAAAAACAAACAAACAAAAAGAATTAGTTAATATCCAATGGAATGTATATGAGAACTTCACCATAAGTAAAGGTATTTTAACTCACAACTTTAGTCTGAACAGGGCTCTTCTTCAATCTATAACAAATATAAGTCAAAATTATAGTCACAGGCTCTCCGAATTTCCTTAAAATCCCTTTTAGATATATGCTTAGAGAGTCAAGGCAGTTTTATGCTAAGGAGCTGAAATGAAATTCGTGTGTGTGTGTGTGTGTGTGAGAGAGAGAGAGAGACGGAGTCTGGCTCTGCTGCCCAGGCTGGAGTGCAGTGGTGTGATCTCAGCTCACTGCAACCTCTACCTGCCAGGTTTGAGAGATTCTCCTGCCTCAGCCTCCCGAGTAACTGGGACTACAGGTGCGTGCCATCACGCCTGGCTGATTTTTTTGTATTTTTAGTAGAGACGGGGTTTCACCATGTTAGCCAGGATGGTCTCGATCTCCTGACCTTGTGATCTGCCCACCTTGGCCTCCCAAAGTGTTGGGATTACAGGTGTGAGCCACCGTGCCCAGCCATGAAATTCTTTTATTATGGACTACTTTGTATAAAAATTAAATGCCCTAGCAGGAACAAAAAAAATGTGCATCTTTAACAAAATAATAATAAAGATGACTCAAAAAGAGGTCTCAGTATTTAGGTGAATTTGTTGTTGTTGTTTTCAATAAAATATCGAGAGCTGGATTTAGTTCCAGGGAAATCAGAGAAAAGGAGAGAAGCTTCTCTCCATTTATGTTCCAGTTCAAGATCAGAACACTACAGTTCCACAGTAAAGACCAAAAAGAGTAAATAAGGAACAAGCAAGTATAAATTTCAGATATTACACCTACGGTGAAAATGATGACTACTGACATTAAAAGGAAAATGCTTGGATGTTTCTTTGAAGAAATGTCAGACCTGGTTTTGGAAAGAGATCTCTTTGCATTCTCGTAGGCACTGGCAACACCAGGACACGGTTATTTTGTGCTGACCAGGGTGCAGCTGGACAAGGCAATGACATGATAAACATTAAAAATGACTATGACAGTCCAGCAGTCATTCATTAATGAAATGCCACAGGAAAAAAAAATACGGTAGCAACTTCTCTCTAAAGTAGTCTTCTTTTTAACATTGGAATCATGGATCTAGCAGATCTGCTTCCCCGAGACTCACTGTGATGGATCACATGACTATGTTAGTTCTTCATTTGGGAAAATTTTTTTTTCTTTTTTCTTTTTAAGTTTCTGTATACAACACTGAGGGAAAAAACTTTTTTCAACTGCTTCCAGAATTTCAGTGTCACAACCAAGGTATAAAAATAGACGCAGGTTTAACAATGAAACCCTTCTGAAAACTACATTTTAATAAATTTTAAAAAATATGACTATATACGTTCCATACATACACCGAAACCCTTTTATTCGTTACTTTATTAAAGCATGGGTGATGTTCAAGTGAATAAATGGGGGAGAGGATTCCTCAAGGTTTTATAGTATGTTAAAATTTAGATTTTTAAAAACTGTAATCAGGCCGGGCGCACTGGCTCACACCTGTAATTCCAGCACTTTGGCAGGCCAAGGCAGGTGGGTCACCTGAGGTCAGGAGTTGGAGACCAGCCTGACTAACAAGGGGAAACCCCGTCTCTACTAAAAATACAAAAAATTAGCTGGGTGTGGTGGCGCATGCCTGTAGTCCCAGCTACTCAGGAGGCTGAGGCAGGAGAATCGCTTGAACCTGGGAGGTGGAGGTTGCAGTGAGCCAAGATGGTGCCACTGCACTCCAGCCTGGGCAAGAAGAGTGAAACTGTCTCAAAACAAAACAAAAAACAAAAAAAAAACACTGCGATCACTTCTATGCTCACAAGAAGTCAGAGAACTATAGGGGAAAGTTTTATTTTTGCATTCATTCTTTTTATTACATTGAGAACCATTAGAATCATAAATAGTAGTTAGTCATTAGAGTGAACGAAGTCAAACACATGGACTATATAAAGTGAGAGTTGGACCAAGAGCACAGTCCCAAAGAACATTCACTTAAAATAGAGATTTGCCAAGACTCAAAGTTGACTATTTGTTGTGGGAAGTCAGGAACCCCAAACGGAGGGACCGGCCAAAGCCATGGCAGAAGAACATAAATTGTGAAGATTTCATGGATATTTATTAGTTCCCCAAAATTAATACTTTTGTAATTTCTTATGCCTGTCTTTATTGCAATCTCTGAACATAAATTGTGAAGATTTCATGGACACTTATCACTTCCCCAATCAATACCCTTGTGATTTCCTATGCCTGTCTTTACTTTAATCTCTTAATCCTGTCATCTTTGTAAACTGAGGAGGATGTATGTCACCTCAGGACCCTGTGTTGATTGTGTTAACTGCACAAATTGTAGAGCATGTATGTTTGAACAATATAAAATCTGGGCACCTAGAAAAAAGAACAGGATAACAGCAATGTTCAGGGAACAAGAGAGATAACCTTAAACTCTGACCGCAGGTGAGCTGAGCAGAACAGGGCCGTATTTCTCTTCTTTCAAAAGCAAATGGGAGAAATATCGCTGAATTCTTTTTCTCAGCAAGGAACATCCCTGAGAAAGAGAATGCGTCCCTGAGGGTAGGCCTCTGAAATGGCCGCTTCGGGGGGCGGCCGTCTTTTATGGTCGAGCTGTAGGGATGAAATAAGCCCCAGTCTCCCATAGTGCTCCCAGGCTTATTAGGACGAGGAAATTCCCGCCTAATAAATTTTTGGTCAGACTGGTTGTCTGCTCTCAAACCCTGTCTCCTGATAAGATGTTATCAATGACAATGTGTGCCCGAAACTTCATTAGCAATTTTAATTTCACCCTGGTCCTGTGATCTCGCCCTGCCTCCATTTGCCTTGTGATATTCTATTACCTTGAGAAGCATGTGATCTCTGTGACCCACACCCTATTAGTACATTCCCTCCCCTTTTGAAATCACTAATAAAAACTTGCTGGTTTTACGGCTCAGGGGGCATCACGGAACCTGCCGACATGTGATGCCTCCCCCAGACACCTAGCTTTAAAATTTCTCTCTTTTGTACTCTATCCCTTTATTTCTCAGATCAGCTGACATTTAGGGAAAATAGAAAAGAATCTACGTGAAATATCGGGGGTGAATTTTGCCCGATATCTGGCTGAATTTCCCCTGATAACTATTAGCACAGTTGGAAAAAGAACACAGATTTCCCAATATTTAACCTACAAATAATTTTATTACACCTTGAATCTCTCTTCAATATCTGCCAGTAATCTCAGCATATCCTTACAAATAATTACTGCTAAACATAATACCCACACATCCACTCTCCCACCAAGATTTAACACATCCAAACATTCTGAAATACTTGTTTTAAATCTTTCTGTGAAACAAATTGTTAAATTGCGATATTAAAGTTCTCTTCTTCCTCTGACGGAAGTAGCCACTAATCTTACAGTTTGTATATATTTGTCCCTTCGTGTTTTCTTACTTTACTACAGAATAATTTATATGCAATAACAAGAAATCCTGACCCTTCCATAAGAATATAAATACTGAGCTGGGTGCGGTGGCTGATGCCTGTAATCCCAGCACTTCGGGAGGCTGAGGTGGGTGGATCACCTGAGGTCAGGAGATAGAGACCAGCTTGGCCAACATGGTGAAACCCCGTCTCTACTAAGAGTACAAAAATTACCCTGGCATGGTGACAGATGCCTGTAATCCAGCCACTTGGGAGGCTGAGGCAGGAGAATTGCTTGAACCCAGGAGGCAGATGTTGCAGTGAGCCACGATAGTGCCACTGCATTCCAGCCTAGGCGACAAGAGTGAAACTCCATCTCAAAAAAAAAAAAAAGAATATAAATACTGTTATGCAAAAAATATTCAAAGAAGGCTGTGAAACCAACTACTTGTGAAAATAATCTTTAAAGAGCAATGGATTACTAATTCAGAGTCCAGTCTAATGAGCCTAGGATATTTTTTTCATTCTACTTTACCTTAGCTCTCAAATTCTACTGCTAAAAAGACAGTTAGATAGACAGATGAATATGACCTCTATTCCTATTATTCCCCTTTCCTAAGATAGGTTCCTGAATGATGGAGACTAACAGGTTGGATATGTTTTGCTCAACTACATTCACTCACTTTTTTTTTTTTTTTTGAGACAGAGTCTCGTTCTGTCACCAGGCTGGAGTGCAGTGGTGTAATCTCAGCTCACTGCAACCTCCGCCTCCCGGGTTCAGGAGATTTTCCTGTCTTAGCCTCCCAAGTAGCTGGAACTACAGGCATGCACTACCACACTCAGCTAATTTTTGTATTTTTAGTCGAGATTGGGTTTGACCATGTTGGCCAGTATGGTCTCGATCTCCTGACCTCATGATCTACCTGCCTCGGCCTCCCAAAGTGCTGGGATTACAGGCATGAGCCACCGTGCCCGGCCATACATTCACTCACTTTTCTTTTTTTTTTTTTTTTTGACACAGAGTCTCATTGCTGGTCAGGCTGGAGTGCAGTGGCATGATCTCGGCTCACTGCAATCTCCGCCTCTCGGGTTCAAGCGATTCTCCTGCCTCAGCCTTCCAAGTAGCTGGGACTACAGGTGCATGCCACCATGCCCGGCTAATTTTTTTTTGTATTTCTAGTAGAGACGGGGTTTCACCGTGTTAGCCAGGATGGTCTCAATCTCCTGGCCTCGTGATCTGCCTGTCTCAGCCTCCCAAAGTGCTGGGATTACAGGCGTGATCACTCACCTTTTAAATTACACATAGCTATATTCCTCAGGAAGACTGCAGTCTTAAGCACAGTCTGACCTTGACCTGGCAGACCATGTATCAGGCACTAAATAATCATGATTACATAAGTATCTACACACACATACACACACACACGGATAACTGTTATTTTGAAAAAATATTTTAGCAAGTCCAAACTTTTCTATCACAATGGGGTTCTCCATATAATCTGTAGATAGAAAGTTTAATGTTTACAAAATACAGTGTATAAATTTTAAATTAGAAATGGGCTTGGCATGGTGGCTCATATCTGTAATCCCAGCACTTTGAGAGGTCAAGGTGGGAGGATTGCTTGAGCCCAGGAGTTTGAGACCAGTCTGGGCAACATAGCGAGACCATGCCGTTAGTAAAAAAAAAAATAATAATAATAATAATAATAATAACATAAATAAAATTAAAATTACAAATGCATTAAAAATGAGAAAAACAGAAACCAAAACCATTCAGGGAACTGAAGCCCTGACTCTTCATTTCCAAATAATGTGACATCCCTTAAAGGTCAAGAGCGGATCTCATCAGTAGCTTTAAAGAAATGCAGGCACACTATAGATGTGGAAGCATTTGATTACTGGAGTCAGCTAAAATGTGCACGAGCTCGACACAAAAATTTCAAGTAGCTGTTAATTTATTTTTGGCACCTACCCTTTGTTTCCTCTCCTCTTTTTATCACTCTCCTTTTGTTAGGTCTCTACTCTGTATCTTTTTTTTCTCTCCTTTTCAGGACCTTGCTCTACCAGGGCCTGCATTACACAGACTTGTGTAGAGGAGGCTACTCCATACAAAAATTAACTAAAAATGTGAAAACTGTAAAACTTCTAGAAGAAAACATTTTTTAAAAATCCTTATGACCTTGAATTAGGCAGAGTTATTAGATACAACACCAAAAGCATAACTCATGAAAGAAAAAAACTGATAAATGGAACTTCATAAATTGTTCATGCTTCAAAAGACATCATTAAGAAGATAAAAAGATAAACCATAGACTGGAGAAAATATTTGCAAATCATGATTCTGAGAAAGAATTAGTAGCTAGAATACATTAAGAACTCTGATAGGGCTGGGAGTGTTGGCTCATGCCTGTAATCTCAGTATTTTGGGAGGCCAAGGCAGGCAGATCGCTTGAACACAGGAGTTCGAGACCTGGGCAACAGGGTAAAACCCTATCTCTACAGACAATACAAAAATTAGCTGGGCATGGTGGTGCACACATATAGTCCCAGCTACTCAGGAGGCTGAGGTAAGAGGATCACTGAACTCAGGAGGTTGAGCCTGTGGTGAGCCATGATTGAGCCACTGCACTCCAGCCTTGGCAACATAGCAAGACCCTGTCTTTACAAAATAAAAAAATAAAAAACAATTAGCCAGGCATAATGGCACACACCTGCAGTCCCAGCTACTTGGGAGGCTGAGGTAGGAGGATCACTTGAGCCCAGGAGTTCCAGCCTGCAGTGAGCTATCGTCGCAATATTGCACTCTAGTTTGGGTGACAGGGTGAGAACCTGTCTCTTAAAAAAAAACAAAACCAAACTCTGATAACTCAAACAAAAAGGCTGTGTGCGGTGGCTCACACTTGTGACCCTGGCAATTTGGGAGGCTGAGGTGGGAGGATCACTTGAGCACAGGAGTTTGAGACCAGCCCGGGTAACAAAGCAAGACCTTATTTCTGTTTTTTTTTTTAAATTAAAAAAAAAGATAAAAGATGTGAATATGTGAAGAAACATTTCACAGAAGAAGATGTAAGAATGGGCAATAAGTATATAAAAACTTGTTCAACATAGTTATTAGGGAAATGTAAATTAAAACCACAATGATATACTTCACACCCACACAATGGCTATAATAAAAAAAAAAACACAGAAAATACCTAGTGTTGGTGAGGATGTGGACCAACTGGAACCTTTATATATTGTTGGTGGGCATGGTAGCCCTTACTCATATGGTGTGAAAAATGAAAAATAGCTCAGAGCAAACTGAGCTATGTGAGGTACGCAAAATTTATCAGGCCCAGAAAAACATGAGTATGAGACTTCAGTGATGGCCCAACCCCCATGCCCAGATGCAACTGTTTGAAGGCATTTTTGTCCCTGACCAGCTGCCTCCACCCATAGTCTCCATGTTCCTGGAATTTGTGAAACAAAGAACAATGTAAAGTCAATCAAACAGCTTATGATATTTTAATATAAATTACTGACAAACAACTTAGGAATTGCCTCTTCTTTTCCTTTAAAAAACCCACCTGTGTGGGAGGCTGAGGCAGGAGAATCGCTTGAACCCAGGAGGCAGAGGTTGCTGTGAGCCAAGATCGTGCCATTGCACTCCAGCCTGGGTGATGAGAGCGAAACTCCATCTCAAAAAAACAAAACAAACAAACAAAGAACAACTTGTGGCCAGGCATGGTGGCTCATGCCTGTAATCTCAGCACTTTTGGCCAAGGCGGATCACTTGAGGTCAGGAGTTCAAGACCAGGCTGGCCAACATGGTGAAACCCCGTCTCCACCAAAAATACAAAAATTAGCTGGGCATGGTGGTGCACACCCGTAATCCCAGCTACTTGGGAGGCTGAGACAGGAGAATTGCTTAAACCAAGGAGATGGAGGATGCAGTGAGCCAAAACTGCGTCACTGCACTCCAGCCTGGATGATACAGTGAAACTCCATCTCAAAAACAAAAACAAAAACACCCACTTGTGGCTGGGCCAAGTGGCTCACACCTGTAATCCCAGCACTTTGGGAGGCCGAGGTGAACGGATCACTTGAGGTCAGGAATTTGAGACCAGCCCGGCCAACGTGGTAAAACTCTGTCTCCACTAAAAATACAGAAATCAGCCAGGCGTAGTGGCGAGCGCCTGTAATCCCAGCTACTAGGTAGGCTAAGGCAGGAGAACCACTAGAACCCAGGAGGCAGAGGTTGCAGTGAGCCGAGATCGCACCACTGTACTCCAGCCTGGGCAACAGAGCAAGACTCTGTCTCAAAAACAAAACAAAACAAAACAAAAACCCCACTTGTAACTGCCCCTAACAGGAGTCTTGGATCTATGCTCCAGGCTTGTAGTCCTCAAATTTGGCCCAAATAAACTCTCTACTTATATTAAGTTTGCCTCATTTTTTTTTCCATTAGGTCGACAGGGTTTTCTGCTGTCTCCTAATGTCACTGAGCACAGAATTTACATTTCTTCTCCTTGTTATTTTGAGATCATTTTCAAGAGAAAGAAGTCAGTACCATCTTTACACTTTCATTTTAAAATCTGAAGTTAGTAACTGACTTTCTGTCATCTGATAGCAGTTAGTAAGAAAAAACAGCTCTACCACCAGCCCATTCACTGCTCTACATATAAATTTGAAAACATTAGTGGTCATTAGAATCACAGGCAGATCTTAAATTTCAGATTCCCAGGTACTGTCTTAGAAATTCTGATTGTGTAGGTCTAAAATGGAACATTAAAAGTAGGTGTTAGAAGAGGGAATTACACAGGGCACCATGGTTCACATTTGTAATCTCAACATTTTGGGAGGCAGGAGGATCACTTGAGGCCAGGAATTCAAGGCCAGCAAGGACAACATAGTGATACCTGAAAAAAAAAAAAAAAAAAAAAAAAACCCAACAACAACAACAAAAAACAAATAGCCAGGCGTGGTGGCATGTGCCTGTAGTTCCTAATCACTTGAGAGACTGAGGTACGAGGATCACATGAGCCCAGGAGTTCAAGGCTGCAGGGAACTATGATAAATAAGAATAGCCCCAGTTGGCCAGGTGCGGTGGCTCACACCTGTAATCCCAGCACTTCGGGAGGCTGAGACAGGTGGATCACTTGAGGCCAGGAGTTCGAGACCAACCTGGCCAACATGGTGAAACCCTGTCTCTACTGAAAATACAAAAACTAGCTGGGTGCCAACAGTGGCACATACTTGTAGTCCCAGCCACTTGGGAGGCTGAGGCATGAGAATCACTTAAACCTGAGAGGCGGAGGTGGCAGTGAGTCAAGATTGCGCCACTATACTCTCCAGCCTGGGTGACAGAGTGAGATTCTGTCTAAAAATGAATAAATAAATAAATAAATAAATAGCCCCAGCCTTCAAGAAGTGAATAAGGGAAACAAACTGAACATACAAATAACTATATATAAGCACAACTATGAAAAGTGCTGACACCTTGAAGAAGTGAAAGACCATAATCGGGCAGAGGTGTGTCAATCAGGAAAGGCTTCACAAAGAATAAAGCATTTGATGACTCCAAATCACCGTTTAAACACAATCCATCAGCTACTCCTATACTAGCTACTGTAGATACCAACTCATTAATGCCAGAAACCTGGACTCTTCTTTTTTGTCCCCACAGTCACCTTTTATTATTACAACTGAGTCAAGTCCTATCAATGTCTCCTGAATATTTAAAGCTTAAATGATCCTTTCCTCTCCTTTGATGTTGCCTCCTTACGTCTTGCCCTCACTATTACAGCAACCTCAGAGGTTTCCTTGGCTCTGTGTTTACCCCACTGCAACCCCTTCTATACACTGCCACTAGAATATTTCTAAAATGCAAATATAACCGGGTTAGGTCTCAGGCTAAATGTTAGCAGCTCCCTATCATAGATGGATAACAAAGATTCAAGTTTCCTTCGCCAAGGGTATTAGGCATTTCACAACGTGTCCACTCACCTTCGCCAGCCTTCTCCCTCATCCTCCACACTGTGTACTCTCTAACCCACCACACTGCAACTCCAGCCGTGCTCTGCCCTTCTGTGTCTGTCCCTTTGCGCATATACCTTTCCTTTTGCCTTGATTTGATTCCCCATCACTTCGCCTTCTCCCTGAAGACTTCTGCCTTTCATATTCCAAATGTCCTTTAAGACAACACTCCAACTTTTTTTTTTATGATGGCTGCCTTGATATTCTTTCCCTCCTACTGTCAAAGGACAAGATAAATTTCTTGATCATGTAATGTTTAGAGGACTTAACCCAGTAGACTTTGTTTACTTGCTGAAATGTCTGAATTCCCTCTAGTCTCTGATCTAATTCACCCTGTACCCTTCTGCACATAGCATGCTGCTTGGTCCACTGTGCAATTAATATTTATGAATAAGCAAATGTGTATAAGGATGGCTGCCACCTTCTCAGAATCTGAGACAGAGCACATTGCTTTTGAAGATGTGTTGCATAACACAAAAATGCAAATTCAAATGAACTAAAAGCTTTAATCACATAAAAGAGTAGGAGGTTGGACCAAATGATTAAGGTCTTTTCCAATTCTAAGGTTCTAGGAGTCTATATATTCCATTGTCCATTTTACCTTCTAAACCAGGAAAGCTACAGAGCTAAATAAAGAGGTATAAAAATTATTAGAAATAAGTCAATGGATTATAATCATCTTCAAAGTGGACAGAAAGTCAAATATAAATTAAAAAAAATTAAAAGCTCTATATGATCTCCAACTTGTAAGAACAATGACTGATTCTGACCCAAGTAAAACAGCGATGGAAAAACACACACCCCATGGCATCTCAACTTTTCAGCTAATGAAAATCCTCACTTAAATTACATTGCATTTCAAAGCAGTTCCCTGTTAAATAACAGCATCTCCCAAAAGTACACTGCTGTGGAAGTTGAAACATGAGCCACAAACAAATGAAATAATTTTGTCAAGGTCATAAAATAAGTCAAACAAATTCCAAAACAGAACCTTTGAGCCGAAATCTAGTTTTATGTTCCGATCTCTTGACGCTAGCCCAGCTTTGTAAATTCTTTTTTTTTTTTCTCTTTTTTTTTTGAGACGGAGTCTCGCTCTGTCGCCCAGGCTGGAGTGCAGTGGCGCAATCTCGGCTTACTGCAAGCTCCGCCTCCCGGGTTCACGCCATTCTCCTGCCTCAGCAGCTTTGTAAATTCTTCATTGTGTTCTTATCATTTCATATTTGTTCACTACAAGTGACATTCAGTGAAATTTATCCATTCCTTTTTTTTTTTTTTTTTTTTTTTTTTTTTGAGACAGAGTCTTGCTCTATCGCCCAGGCTGGAGTGCAGTGGTGGGAATCTCAGCTCACTGCAACCTCCACCGCCCGCATTCAGGCAATTCTCCTGCTTCAGTCTCCTGAGCATCTGGGACTACAGGTACACACCACTGTGCCTGGCTAATTTTTGAATTTTTAGTAGAGACGGAGTTTCACTATGTTGGCCAGGCTGGTCTCGAACTTCTGACCTCAAGTGATCCACCTACCTGGACCTCCCATAGTGCTGGGATTACAGGCAGGAGGCACCGTGCCCAGCCTATCCATTACTTTTTAATAGAATTATTAAAAGGCCTCTTCTATCCTACTCTAGAGTTCTAATAAAAAACAAAAAATGTTAACATCCAGACTTGCCTGAGAAACATCTCTTTATCATTAAGTTATTTCAAAAATGAGGTGACATCATGATTAATCTCTAAACAATGCTCTCTTAGGTTTTCGCCCTTTCTTTATGAAAGTATGTATCATATGAGCTACTTTACAAAGATTTTTTAAAAAAAAACAAGGAAATCAATATATAAGAAAGATGAAGATGATGAATATTCTAACCACAAACAAGCAGAATAAATACATCTTACTTTTTAAACAAGCATTTAAGCCCTGAAAGGAAAGACCAAAAAATATAAAAATAAAAATTTAGAAAAGGGAACAGGACAGATCAGCATGGCTAGGTATTTCACCTCAACATGTTTCACTGACATCATTCAGCTTCCACGGCTGTACCAAGTTGTTAGTAGAGACAGATTGGGTTAAAAACCCCAACTTGGGGTTCCAAGGCAAGTTACTTAACTTGTATAAAACTCCTTTTCTTCATGCAACATGAAGAAAAACAGTACCTATGTCAGATCCGTATCAATTTTCTTTTTTTCTTTTTTTTTTTTTTTTGAGACAGCGTTTCACTCTTATAGCCCAGGCTGGAGAGCAATGGTGCAATCTTGGCTCACTGCAACCTCCGCCTCCTGGGTTCAAGGGATTCTCCTACCTCAGCCTCCCGAGTAGCTGGGATTACAGGCATGCACCACCACTCCTGGCTAATTTTTTTTATTTTTAGTAGAGATGGGTTGGTTTCTCCATGGTGGTCAGGCTGGTCTCGAACTCCCGACCTCAGGTGATCCACCCGCCTCAGCCTCCCAAAGTGCTAAGATTACAGGCATGAGCCACCGCGCCCGGCCAATTTTGTTTTTTTCTAAGTGAGATGAGGCCTCCCTGTTGCCCAGGCTGGAATGCTGTGGTGTGATCTCCACTCACTGCAACCTCCATTTCCTAGGTTCAAGTGATCCTTCCACCTTAGCCTCCTGAGTAGCTGGGACTACAGGCATGAACCACCACACCTGGCTAATTTTTTGTGTCTGTTTTTTTTGTAGGCATGGGGTTTTGCCATGTTGTCCAGGTTGGTCTCGAACTCCTGGGCTCAAGAGATCTGTCCACCTCAGCCTCCCAAAGTCCTGAGATTACAGGTGTGAGCCACCATGCCTGGCTTGTTTTTTCTTTTTCTGGGTTTTGTATTTTTTTTTTTTACAATAGGGTCTTGCTCTGTTACTCAGGCTGGAGTGCAGACTGGAGTGCAGTAGCCTAAATATAGCTCACTGTAGCTTCAACTTCCCAGGGGCTTGCCCCACCACACCTGGCTAATCTTGTTTATTTTTTGTAGAGACGAGGTCTCACTATGTTGCCCAGCCTGGTCTCAAGCTATCCTCCTTCCTTGGCCTCCCAAAGTGCTGGGATTATAGGCATGAGCCACCATACCCAGCCTGATATCACCAACTTTTCCTGAGTTGCTAGAAAGCCAAATTTGTGGCCCATCCTCAGCTAATGAATAGGACTACATGATATACATTACTCTGTACAAATCTTCCATTAGCACTATTGTTTTTCCTTCAGCAAGGTTTATTTTATAATAGCTTTGTTGAGATATAATTCATATATCACAAAATATGTTTTTACCCTTTTAAAGTATACAATTCAGGCCAGGTGCAGTGGCCCATGCCTATAATCCCAACACTTTGGGAGGCCAAGGCAGGAGGATTGCTTGAAGCCAGGAGTTGGATGCCAGCCTAGGCAACATGGCAAGACCATGTCTTTAAAAAAAAAAAAATTAGCCGGGCATGGTTGTGCATACCTGTAATCCTAGCTACTAAGGAGGAAGAGATGAGAGATCACTTGAGTCAAGGAGGTTGAAGCTGCAGTGGGCCATGATCGCACCACTGCACTCCAGCCTGGGTGACAGGACGAGACCCCATCTCAAAAAATAAATAAATAAATAAATAGAAACTCCATGCCCATTATCAGTCATTCCTCATTCCTATTTTATGGCTGAATAGTATTCCATTGTAGGAATATATCGCATTTAGTTTATGCAGTCATCATTTGATTAGTATTTGGGTTCTTTCTGCTTTTTTTTTTTTTTTTTTTTTTTTTTTTGAGTCAGAGTCTCACTCCGTTGGCCAGGCTGGAGTACAGTGGCATGATCTTGGCTTGCTGCAACCTCTACCTCCCTGGTTCAAGCAATTCTCCTGCCTCAGCCTCCCAAGTAGCTGGAATTACAGATGGTCACCACCACACCTGACTAATTTTTGTACTTGTAGTAGAGACGGGGTTTCACCACGTTGGTCAAGCTGCTCCCAAACTCCTGACCTAGTGATCTGCCCACGTTGGCCTCCTAAAGTGCTGGGATTACAGGCATGAGCCACTGCACCTGGCCCTTTCTACTTTTTTGACTATTATGAATAATGCTGCTATGAACATTCCTCTACAAGTTTTTGTGTGGACATATGTTTTCATATCTCTTGGGTGGATACCTAAGAGTAGCATTGCTAGGTCATATGGTAACTCTATATTTAAACTTTTCAGAGCTACCAGACTGTTTTCCAAAGTGGCTGCACCATTTTAGATCCTATAAGGACTCCCATTTCTCTACATCCTGACTAGCACTCATTACTGTACATCTTCTTGATTATGGCCACCCTAGTGGGTGTGCAGTGGTACCTCACTGAAGCATTGCTTTGTATTTATTTAATGGCTTATGATGTTGAACACCTTTTTACATCCTTATTGGCCACTGTATATCTTCTTTAGTCTATTCAGATTCTTAAGGCTGGGTGACTGATCTTTTCACTGTTTGAGTTTTTTTTTTTTTTTTTTTTTTTTTTTTTGAGATGGAGTCTAGCTCTGTCACCTAGGCTGGAGTGCAATGGTGCGATCTCGGCTCACTGCAACCTCCACAACCCGGGTTCAAGCAATTCTCCTGCCTCAGCCTCCTGAGTAGCTGGGATTACAGGCATGCACCACCACACCGGGCTAATTTTTGTATTTTTAGTAGAGATGGGATTTCACCATGTTGGCCAGACTGGTATCGAACTCCTGACCTCAAGTGATCTGCCCGCCTCGACCTCCCAAAGTGCTGGGATTACAGGTGTGAGCCCCCGCGCCCAGCCAAACCACCGCACCAGGCCTGAGTTGTTACATTTAGGTCTATAATCCATTTTGAGTTAGTTTTTGTGTATGTCGAAAGGAAGGGGGTCCAATGTCATCCTTTTGCAGGTGGATATCCAGTGATATCAGCACCATTTATATGTTGACAACCTGATTTATTTAAAAAAACATTTTGACTTTTTGTATTACACACATTTTTTAAGTCACCTGAAGTCAATTGTGAAGTGATACTCATGTAAATAAACTGACTTTAAAAAATTACTCAACCAAGGTCATACAGTTAGTAAGTGACAAATCTAAGACTAAAACCCAGGACTTAGGATGCCAAATTTCAAGTTTTCCCATTAAAATAAAATACTAACTTACATGTAAATAAGTTTCATATTTACTCATCAAAGATAAGAAAAGGCAAGCCAGAAACAATATATTTATTGGTAAGATTACAGAAAGCTTGATTTGAGATGTTTAAGATTTGGCTTGCTTATTTTCATAAAAATCGATAATAGCAGCCAGGCGCGGTAGCTCACGCCTGTAATCCCGGCATTTTGGGAGGCCAGTGTGGGCAGATAACCTGAGGTCAGCAGTTCGAGACCAGCCTGACCAACATGGAGAAACTCCGTCTCTACTAAAAATACAAAATCAGCTGGGTGTGGTGGCGCATGCCTGTAATCCCAGCTACTCAGGAGGCTCAGGCAAGAGAATCACTTGAACCCTGGAGGCGGAGGTTGCAGTGAGCCGAGATCGCAGCACTGCACTCCAGCCTCGGAGACAAGAGTGAAACTTCATCTTAAAAAAAAAAAAAAATCAATAATAGGTAAAAATCTACTAAGCATTCACTTTGTGTTAAGCCCTGTTCTAAATAGTGTATAATCACTTAATAATCACAACAATCTTAGAAAATAACGTCAAGTGTCCACTTTTTTTCCTCCTCTTTTTACAGATGGGGAAACTAAGGAAAGTAAAATTAAGTAAGTTGTTCAAGATCGCAGAGCTAGTAAGTGGTGGGAACCCAGGTAATCTGACTCCAAAGACCACTATGAAAGCAAATTACTTAAGAAAAAGGCATTCACCAGCCTGTGGCCAGATGGATTAACAAGTGTCTAGAAAGAAAGAGACTATTCTATCATTGCTATTGTTGTCTCAGATGAAGAGACAGAAAGAGAAAATTCATTAGCGTGGCTGAGAATTCTAAAGGAGGGAAATTATTAGTACTGGTGGCATCAGGTAAAAAATGTTCAATGTCCATAATCAGGGTGGAGGGTATTGGGAATATTGAATGGGTACAAAAACACAGTTAGATAGAATGAACAAAATCTAGTGTTTGATAGCACAACAGAGTTATTACAGTCAACAACAATTTATCGTACATTTTAAAATAAGAGTATAGCCGGGCACGGTGGCTCACGCCTGTAATCCTAGCACTTTGGGAGGCCGAGGTGGGCGGATCACCTGAGGTCGAGAGTTCAAGACCAGCCTGACCAATATGGAGAAACCCTGTCTCTACTAAAAATACAAAATTAGCCGGGCATAGTGGTGCATGCCTGTAATCCCAGCTACTCGGGAGGCTGAGGCAGGAGAAGCGCTTGAACCTGGGAGGTGGAGGTTGCGGTGAGCCGAGATCGTGCCATTGCACTCCAGCCTGGGCAACAAGAGTGAAGTCCGTCTCAAAAAACAAAAAAAATAAAATAAGAGTATAATGGGAATGTCTGTAACACAATCACATAAAGGCTTGGTAAATGCATGAGATGATGAAAAAAATTAATGTACTCTGTTTCACTAAAAACAATGTCCATGATTAACTAAAGAAATAGTCCTTTTTTTAAAAAAAAAAGATAAAAATTTAACAGGGCTACTGCAATATAGCACAACTAATAACATAAAACAATAATATAAATACAGGAAGGGAAAGGAAAGGCAGGCACAAATGCAGAGGAAGGAACCTTGGGAGTCTCCACTGCCCACAAAATGAATGAGTCAACCAGGTGGTGTTATCACAGGATGTGTTGGAAACAGACATAACACTGCTGGGTTAAAGATTAATCCTTCCTTTATACGATGTATCAGTGAGATCCCTGATAGAATGTGGAAACCAATTTTGGTCAGTGCTCCATGAAGTATGGAAAGAAATGGGAAAAGATTCACGCAAAACAAACAACTAGACCAAAACAATAGAAAAGAGTGTCTGCGAGGAAAAGAAAAAACTTGGAGTTGCTTTTCAAAGAAAGTCAAGATTGATTTAATTATGGCCCTCAAGAAGACAATTTGAGGCTGGGTGCAGTGGCTCACGCCTGTAATCCCAGCACTCTGGGAGGCCGAAGCTGGTGGATCACCTGAGGTCAGGAGTTTGAGACCAGCCTGGCCAACATGGTGAAACCCCTTCTCTACTAAAAATACAAAAATTAGCCAGGTGTGGTGGTGGGTGCCCATAATCCCAGCTACTCAGGAGGCTGAGGCAGGAGAATCACTTGAACCTGGAAGGTGGAGGTTGCAGTAAGCTGAGATAGCACCATTGCACTCCAGCCTGGGCGACACAGAAAGACTCCGTCTCAAAAAAAAGACAATTTGCATGTTCTTCCTCAAATTCTTCACAGGCTTTGGTTCTTTCCAGTCATTTAAATCCCAGGCAAATATCATTTTCTAAGAGGCTTTTTCCCAAAGTAGCCTCCTGCGTTTGTAGCACATCACTCTGATTTGTTTCCTTCATAGCCTGTAACACTCTGAAGTTCTTCCTGATTATGATTAAGCACGTAGGTTCCTCTTACCCTGTTAGAACACAGCTAGGCCGGGCGCGGTGGCTCACACCTGCAGTCTCAGCACTTTGGGAGGCCCGAGGTGTGTGGATCACCTGAGGTCAGGTGTTCGAGACCAGCCTGGCCAACACAGTGAAACCCCGTCTCTACTAAAAATATAAAAATTAGCTGGATACGGTGATGGGTGCCTGTAATTCCAGCTCCTCAGGAGGCTGAGGCAGGAGGATCACTTGAACCCGAGAGGCAGAGGTTGCAGTGAGCCGAGATCGTGCCATTGTACTCCAGCCTGGGCAACAAGAGTGAAACTCCACCTCAAAAGAAAAGAACGTGGGCTACATAGAAGCTTAGGACCTGAGTACTGCTTATCTCTAGTAAATACCAGTGGTACCTGGAACATAGTGCGAATTCTATAAATATTTGTAGAATCTATGTCCATGAAGCTGCAACATGGAAAATGAGCTTTCAAATTAAAGCAAGACAGACACCAGTAAGACACAAAAGGAATTACTTGATAGTCAAAGTAAAATCTATACATTGCTGACTGCTGTGGGTCTTTAAGAAGAGAGGCTGAGGCAGGAGAATGGCGTGAACCCGGGAGGCAGAGCTTGCAGTGAGCCGAGATTGCGCCACTGCACTCCAGCCTGGGTGAGAGAGCGAGACTCCGTCTCAAAAAAAAAAAAAAAAAAAAAATCAAATTATTTTATCTTCACTATTCTATGAGTATTATTCTTTTTTTTTTACCTATAAAACGGCACCCTTTAGTCCCAAAAGGTTAAATAATTGGCCCAAAGTTGACCAGATCATAGCTGGTGGATCTGGGACTTAAATTCAGACTGCTGCACGTGGGCCATTCATTTAAGGCTGAAAATAAATTTAAACAGAGCAAAAATATTAAACAGGAAGGATAATAGATTGATAAAATTATGACACAGGAATTAGGTGAAAGTATGGCACATGAATTTTCTCCATGGCTTGCTATGCTGTGTGGATCTTTTCAAATTCCATATTGCTGTAACATTCCTGGGGACATTGTTGATGTACTAATTTTTTCCCTTTAATAACGTCTCTTAAAAAATGTGGTTTCAAATGAAAGAGATAAATATACTCATGCCAAACTAGAGAGACATTATAATGAACCCCTGCATCATGCATCTTTATTTATTTATTTATTTATTTTTGAGATGGAGTCTCACTCTGTCACCCAGGCAGTGATCTCGGCCCACTGCAAGCTCCACCTCCCGGGTTCACGCCATTCTCCTGCCTCAGCCTCCCGAGTGGCTGGGACTACAGGTGCCCACCACCATGCTTGGCTAATTTTTTGTATTTTTAGTAGAGATGGGGTTTCACCACATTAGCCAGGATGGTCTCAATCTCCTAACCTCACGATCAGCCCACCTCGGCCTCCCAAAGTGCTCAGATTACAGGCGTGAGGCACCGTGCCCGGCCCTCATGCATCTTTTTTTTTTGTTGTTGTTGTTGTTGTTTTATTTTTTATTTTTATTTTATTTATTTATTTATTTTTTTTTATTATACTTTAGGGTTTTAGGGTACATGTGCACAATGTGCAGGTTTGTTACATATGTATCCATGTGCCATGTTGATTTCCTGCGTCATGCATCTTAAACAACTCTGAACACATGGACAATCTTCATGTATGCTGTTCTCCCCCCAAACTCACACACACACTGGATTATTTCAAAGCAAATGATGATGTACTATTAACAGCCATCTTTATTCTTTCCCAAAATAATTTGAGTCTAAAATGCATATAATTCCTTTATTTCAAAAAAATCTACAAAAAATTGGTAGCAATACAGGGAACAATTCTAAGGGGGGGGGTGGTTTCTTATCAAAAAGCAAGCCATTGGACATTAGGAAAAAGAATTTCTTTGCCTGGCACCATGGCTCACGCCTGTAATCCCAGCACTTTGGGAGGCTGAGGCGGGTGGATCACTTGAGGTCAGGAGTTTGAGGCCAGCCTGGCCAACATAGTGAAATCCTGTCTCTACTAAAAACACAAAAATTCCTGGGAGGAAGAGCTTGCGGTGAGCTGAGGTCGCGCCACTGCACTCTGGCCTGGGCGACAGAGAAAGACTCCGTCTCAAAAAAAAAAAAAAAAAAAAAAACAACCCACAAAAACTAGCCAGGTGTGGTGGCACGTGTCTGTAATGCCAGGCACATGGGATGCTGAGGCAGGAGGATGGCTTGAACCCAGGAGGCGAAGGTTGCAGTGAGCTGAGATGGCGCCATTGCACTCCAGCCTGGGTAACAGAGCAAGACTGTCTCAAAATAATAATTTCTCAAAAATCACTAAGTAATCTCTAAGTGATACATACTTGGTAACGAGAATATTTTAGGTGCCACATTATAGCAGGAATTGAATTTAAATTTCGAAAGAGTTTTATAAGTTTTAATAAAACTCACGAGGGTTTCTGTGCCTATCATGCAGACAAATATCATTCCCAAGCATAGGGAGAGGTCAAGAAGCAATTAAGTACCAAAATATACCTGTTTATCTTCCAGTGGGTCAGGCTCTCCTTTACTTGACTCAGAGCTGACATCATCTTCATCAGAACTGTTGATGACTTCCTCCTCATCAGAGGGAAGGTCACCAAGACCAAGATCATTCTGTTCCTCCTGGGATGCTCCTGAACTGCATTCAACAGAAAGCAGGTATTAGTCACCTTCAATAATAAGGAGTGCTAGCAAAACAAAAACCAAATCAACATCTTATCTTCATAACGCAAACAAGATATATCTAAGGGATTTGTAAGAATGAAAAGACCCAGATCAGCCAACTTTCCCTTCCTTCACCCCGTCTCAGCTGCCAAAAACTCAAATTAATTTTTTGAATTTTTAATGACAAGAATGTGGGTGGGAAGCAAGTTTCCCAGCTGCTCCCATCCTATGCTTCTATATATCCCTCCCAAAGAAGATCAGGTCTCTGCTCCTAGAATAAACTAAGAAGCTTTACAGAAAGTGCGCTGGTTTACCATAAAAGGCTGCCAGGTATACCAGAAGAGTTGCTGTTTCCTTAGGCCTTGGTGTTTAAAACAACAACAAAAACCAAGTTAACAAATCTATGAGGACTGGGGGATAATAATGGTGACTACCATCAACAGTGCAGGTGCAACTGTGAACATGTACCCTGCTATGGTTATCACTGTTCTGTTCACAAGACATGGGGAGGAAGAGGAAATTTTACAAATTCTCAGATTATGCTCAAGACCTGCTGCATTAGAACTACGAGGGGCACGGGGCCCAGCAATTTGCCCAGCAATTACAACTACCTGGGCCACAGGGCCTAGCAAATAATAAGTAAGCTTGTTTAATGCTTTCTGGGTGATTCTGATACAAGCTAAACTTGGAAAACCACAGAACCAGGCCATTTACCAATTCCTCCTTGCCAGCCTGATATCATCAAGGTTCCTCCGTTTGTTTTAACATAGATCTCATGAATCTAAAAGCCACTGTTGCAATCCAATCTGTGGGGGGAATTCCATAGGAAAGTTCCCTAAGAAGAGATGAAAAGAATTCCTTCTAGTATTGGCTGTAAAGATTCAGGAGCCAATTGCCTGTAGCAACTGCTTTTCTGTCGTAAGTCTACAAGAATATCTGCAGAATAGAAGAGTATAGGTGGAGCCAGTAAAAGATCCACAGACAATCAGCAGGAAAAACTCTCAAGCAGAATAAGGAGACAGTTGCATTCCACTCTGGCAGGCTCTTTCAGCGGGTCACAGGCAGGTCACTCAACAGCCAAGGTTACAAGTTACGAGAATCTCTAACGGGAATCTTAAAAGCTAAAGATAAATTTTCTGCCAGTTCCTGATTACACATGGTAGGATACAGACTTGCCTCAGAAGCCATTCCTGGAGCCCAACTGTTACACAAACCAGTTGGCTGGAGGCACAGTGCCAAAAGGAACACCTCTCACTGCTAAAGACGGGCTTTTCCATTACTCAATGGCTGGGGCCTCTGGGAGTCATATCACAGCCTCGTAAGGTGGGTGCACACTTTATCACAGCTCCCCAAGACATGCAGGAGACTCACTCCCCAGGGGTAAGGGGTGGATAGAGGATAGCAACTTTCTGGTTAGATCAGTGGCAGGATTCACTGTCTCTGGGTGCAGGGGTAAGAGCCAACCCTGCCGGACAATTAATTGTTGACTGAGGTTAGTGAGAGCAAATGAGAGTTAACAGGGTAGACAGACTATAGGATCCACCCATATAGCTAGAAGAAAAGGTACCCCCACCACTTGTTTTTATCTTAATTCCTTATCTCTTTATATCTTCTAAAACCCTGTTAACACAACACATGTTCAATTTCCAAGCGGCAGCAGCATCACCTGGAAGCTCCTCAGAAATACACACGCTCAGGCCGCCCACAACCCACCGAATCAGGATCCATGCTGTAACAAAATCCCAGTCTATGTGTGAGAAGCTCTGCTCTAAAAGGCTTTTTGAACCAGCCCATCTGGGTACTGTTTTAGACTCCTAAGTGTAATAGATTCAGATAGTTAGTAATAGGGCTGTGGCACCTATGAAGAAATTAGGTTTATTTGGCCGGGCGCGGTGGCTCACGCCTGTAATCCCAGAACTTTGGGAAGCTGAGGTGGGCAGATCACGAGGTCAGGAGATCGAGACCATCCCGGCTAACACGGTGAAACCCCATCTCTACTAAAAACACAAAATATTAGCCGGGCGTGGTGGAGGGCGCCTGTAGTCCCAGCTACCCAGCTACTGGGGAGGCTGAGGCAGAGAATGGCGTGAACCCGGGAGGCGGAGCTTGCAGTGAGCCGAGGCTGCACCACTGCACTCCAGCCTGGGCGACAGAGTGAGACTCTGTCTCAAAAAAAAAAAAAAAAGAAATTAGGTTTATTTTGTCTGAAGAGGGGATGAAAGGTGTTTCTTGATCAAACATCATTTGGAAGGCTATTATTAAGAACATAGTAACTAGGTGTTGCCACATCCATTAGGGATAGAGGAGGGATTAAAGTACAAAGTGAACATCTGAAAATAAGAAAAAAAACTTTAAATATTCAAACTACATGAATCAAAACACAATGCCATGAAACAAGGAGAGATTTTAGTGTCTCTCCTGAATCCTTTAACTATCTCACTAAACTGCACTTGGTGGTAGACTTGTTTCCCTCATTAAAATGTAAATTTCCAAAGACAAGGAAATTGAAATTGTGTTTTCCAGCTGAATCCTCACCATACAGCCCAACACACAATGGACCCTCAATAATTTTTCACCAAATAAATGAAAATGATATCAGAAAGCAACAGGTGTTGAATTTTAATGGTACAGGTGGCCTGAACCAGGGTGGCTACATCAGGAATTGAGAGAAAGGGATGGATGTTAAGAGGAAGAAAAATCAGGGCTGGGTGTGGTGGCTCATGCCTGTAATCCCAGCACTTTGGGAGGCCAAAGTGGGTGGATGGCTTGAGCCCAGGAGTTTGAGACAAGCCTGGCCAACAGAGCTAAACCTGTCTCTACTAAAAATACAAAATGTAGCCGGGTGCGGTGGCATGTGCCTGTAATCCCAGCTACTAGGGAGACTGAGGCAGGAGAATCACTGGAACTCAGGAGGCGGAGGTTGCAGTACTCAGGAGGCTGAGGGAGGAGAATCACTTGAACCAGGGAGGTGGAGGTTGCAGTGAGCCAAGACTACGTCACTGCACTCCAGCCTGGGTAACAGAGTGAGACTCTGTCTCAAAAAAAAAAAAAAAGAAAAAAAAATCACCAGGACTTAGGGTAAAGGTGTGAGGAGGAGAAACTTCTGGAATACGTCAAGGTGTCAAGTCCAAGTCACCAGCAAAATGAGGGGGACATGAACTGAAACAAATATTACAACAAGGGAGCAGATTTTAAAGGAAAGATAATGGTTTAGCAGCAAAATCTAGGATCCACATTTTACATGTTCATTTCTAAAACAATTACTCTATTTTCCTAAACAACTGTTGTCGCTTCTGAATCTACCTAGATAATTTTAGATTTCTATATTTATTTTTTTGAAAAAATAGACAAGGGTCTTGCTGTGTTGCCCACGCTGATCTCAAAACTCCCAGGCTCAAGCGATCCTCCCACCTCAGTCTTGCCAAAGTGCTGGGATTACAAGCATGAGCCATCATATGCAGCCAATTTTAGATTTCTGATAATGAAACAAGGACTCCTTACTGATGGCAATTGTATAGTTTGGAGTTCTATTTATTTCCTTCCCACTGTCCGAATGATAACATCCTAACGCTGTCTGCTTTGTGGGGTAAAGGAACAGGACGTAGGGCTTCCTCCACGTCTTTCTGCCTAGTTAGTTCATAATTTGATATCTGAAGTAAAAGGAAAGTAAACTCCAACAGCAACCAGAACAAAGAGTGGGCTCTACTTCCCCAGGCACTCTAAGTCAGATTTGCTTCTGTAAGGAGCCAGTTTCTAGAAAATCAGTTTGTTTCCAGTGCACTGGAATTAAGACAAACAAGTAAAGCCAGACTTAAATTCCTACTGATGGGTAACTGTTTCCTTCAATTCCACATGCTACCATCTACACATCTGAAGTGAAGACTACATGATGCCATCACTTTTTAAAAGTTATTTTTTTCTATATGCTAGTTTCTCTACATTACAGCACATCCTCCACTGGAAGTATATCAAATTTTTCTTTCAGGTAATAAGTCACAACTACAGTGAAGTCCTTCTCTTTTAGAAGGAATTATCTTTTAAAATTTTAATTTATTTTATTATTATTTTTTGAGATGGAGTCTCACTCTGTCGCCCAGGCTGGAGTGCAGTGGCGTGATCTCAGCTCACTGCAACCTCGCCTCCCTAGTTCAAGCAATTCTCCCATCTCAGCCTCCTGAGTAGCTGGGATTATAGGTGTACGCCACCATGCCCAGCTAATTTTTGTATTTTTAGTAGAGACGGGGTTTCACCATGTTGGCCAGGCTGGTCTTGAACTCCTGGCCTCAGGTGATCTGCCTGCCTCAGCCTCCCAAAATGCTGGGATTACAGGCATGAGCCACCACGCCCTGTGGAATTATCTTTTTTAAAAATACTAAATCCATTTCCTCTAAGAGTTTTTAGGAACAGAAAACCTGTACAATGATGAGCCAGCATAGCAACTGCCAGGTTCACCAAAAAACATCCTTCTGAGCCCCCACTAAATTAAAAATTCCAGCAAGGAGAAGGGATAAGGGATAGGATGGCCAAGAGAAGGAAAAGTAGAGTTAATGGCTTCTCTGTTGTTGACAAATTCCAGTTATCTTTTTCTTCTTTTGCCTGTGGTTTTATTCTGAGCCCCTTCACCAAGGAATGCTTCATGTAATTCCTCCCAAGCTTGAAGAAAGAAGTTCTTTCCAATTCCCTCACCTTCAGTAGTTTCTTTCTCATTTCCAAGTCACCACATGTAAATCTCAACTTCTGTGGTCTTTCTCTTCCTCTTCTTTCTACTCCTGGCCCAAACTGAACAGAAACCTGCTTGTCCTCAGGATGTTGTGATAATTTTTTTTCAAATGCTGTCTCATTATGACTTGGTGATTATGTGTTTCCTTTGGCACATTTCATATTTATCACAGAATGAGGGGGAAAAAACTACCATTATGGGTTTTAAATTAGCAAAATAAATTTCAAGTTATTTAGTAGTTATTATAGCACACTAACTCTAAAATTGGTACACAATTTTCACCAAAAAAATTATTTCTATTTTGTTTTACCAGGAAACATTTCCTTCTGCTACTTCAGCTCCCTTATAGGACTGCAGATTCCACTGTCACAGTAAAACCATGAATCAAATCAATCTTTAAAAACTATTTATTTATTTATTTATTTATTGGTAGAGACAGGGTCTCTCCCTACATTGCCCAGGCTGCTCTTGAACTCCTGGCCTCAAGTGAACCTCCTGCCTTGGCCTCCCAAAGTGCTGGGATGACAGCATGAACCACCGTGCCTAAAAAAAACTATTTAAAAAATCCTTCTTACTCTCCTTTTCAGGTCTTCCTAATTACACAGCACTTCTAGAATTTTCTCCATCCCTTACTCAGGTAATGTTCTTGAGATCTACCACCAAAATGAGTTTGGAAATATGGCACGACTTGTGAAATAGGCATAGTTGGCCATTTGCATCCTCCAAAAAGCAACCATCACGTATTCACGTCATGTTTTTAGGTTTTTCAAACACAAGATTGTGCACAATTATTTTAAGTATGTGCAGAGCCAGGTGACAGGACTGAACAAATATCAAGTTCAACCAGTGTGACTCCTGAGTGCTGGTAGGTAAAGTAGGTAAACCAGATCAACTAGTAGGTCTTTCTCCACTCCTAACTGCTTTCACAAAAAAGAAACATCAATGCTTCAGTAATACGTAAGGCTATGGATGCTGATGTTCTTATTGAATAAGTATAATAGCAGAAATCCTTCCCTCTGAAAGAAAAGGACATCTATCAATTTTTTTATGTCCTTGTATTATAAAGGTATCAAATATGTTGATTTTTAATCTTCTCTTTGAGAGGTTGCTTGATAAAGGTTAGGACAAATTTTAATTTAAAAATTAATGATTTTATTATCTCGATTTCAGTTTTTAAAATCCTATAATGTATATATGTAGTGTATAAACTTTTTGAGTTAAATTCTTTAATATTCACAAAATAAAAATAAATAAAATCACTAAAATACTTAAAGGGATAGTACCACAGGAGTTTGTTACTTAAAGGAAGATAAGAAAAAATGAATAAACAAAGAAACTTACAACATAAAATGTACACGATCAGTGTTTTATTTTTTCATTCTTAAGTTTTAGAGGTTTTAACAACTGAGCCTTTCAAACTAACAAGCTAGGGTTCTATGGCTTCAAAAAAAAGAAATCACACAAAAATATCCAGCTTCCCTGAAATATAAACCAGAAACTGTTTAAAACTGTCTCTGGGTGACTCTGTTAGGGTAAAATGCCAGGCTTCAAATGATGGATATTTTTTAAAAACAGGCCTGCTTCATTTTCCAGAAGCAACCTCTACCTTTGCAAATACCATTACTATCACCTTCCCCCAGTAATTACGAGGATTCTTAGAATTGTATGCTACTGACTAAAGACATAATCAGGGCCAGGGGTGGTGACTGATGTCTGTAATCCCAGCACTTTGGGAGGCTGTGGGGGGTGGGGAGGGATTGCTTGGGCCTAGGAGTTCGAGACCAGACTGGGCAACACAGGGAGAGACCCCATTTCTATGAAAAAAAAAAAAAAAAAAAAAAAAATGCATGGTGGTATGTGCCTGTGGTCCTAGCTACCTAGCTACTTGGGAGGCTGAGGTGGGAGGATCACTTGAGCCCAAGAGGTCGAGGCTGCTGTGAGCCACGATTATGACCCTGCACTCCTGCAGGTGAGGGACCAAGACCTTGTCTCATAAATAAATAAATAAATAAATAAATAAATAAATAAGACCAAAATCATAATCAGTACCTTGAGGCTGCTATTTAAAATACAGTCTTCACAAGACAACTCTGAAAATGGTTTAAAAAACAAATAGAATGCAAAATTCTTTAAAATAGAAGAGTACCTACCCATATGCTTGCAACTTTTATATGGAATTGGCTTTAAAGTCATTCATTAAGATTTAACATAAAGAAGCAGTTTTAAAGGGATCTTCCTTCAATGGCCATTAAAAAAAGACCAGTTAAATAAATTGGGGTTACATTCATATAATGAATTACTAAACAGTTATTTAATTTACTTTTTCTTAATCCCTAGGTTTAAAACTAAAGAGCTATTTAAAAAATGAGGTAGGCCAGGTGAGGTGGCTCATGCTTGTAAATCCCAGCACTTTGGGAGGCCGAGGCATGTAGATTGCTTGAGTGCAGAAGTTCAAGACCAGCCTGGGCAACATGGTGAAACCCTATCTCTATTAAAAATTAAAAAATTAGTCAAGCATGGTGGCACACACCCATGGTCCCAGCTACTTGGGAGGCTGAGGTGAGAGGATCACTTGAACCCAGGAGGTTGAGGCTGCTGTGAACTGAGATTGTGCCACTGCACTCCAGCCTGGGCAATAAGAGTGAGACCCCGCCTTAAAAAAAAAAAAAAAAAAGCCAGGATTGGTGGCTCACGCCTGTCATCCCAGCACTTTGGGAGGCTGAGGCAGGTGGATCACCTGAGGTAGGGAATTTGAGACCAGCTTGACCAACATGGAGAAACCCCGTCTCTACTAAAAATACAAAATTAGCCAGGCGTGGTGGCGCATGCCTGTAATTCCAGCTACATGGGAGGCTGAGGCAGGAGAACCGCTTGAACCCGGGAGGCCAAGGTTGCAGTGAGCCGAGATCCTGCCATTGCACTCCAGCCTGGGCAATAAGAGTGAAATTCTGCCTCAAAAAAATATATATATATAAAAGAGGTAGATCTATGCACAGTGGCATAGATCATTCTCCAGGAAATATTGTTAGGTTAAAAAGAAATCAAGGCACAGAGTGTGCTCCTATTTGTATAGAGAAGCAAAAAGAACAGTACATATACACAAACACATGTAAAAAGTGTGTATATTTGTGTGTGTGTGCACAGACATGCTGGCATATACCAGGCTGCCCCCGAACACATTCAGAAAAACTGATAAATATAGTTGAAGTATAGTTGCCTCTGGGACTAAAGTCCTGAGAGTAAAAGACAGACTTTTTTTTTTTTTTTTTTGAGACAGGGTCTTGCTGTTACCCAGGCTGGAGTGCACACCCAGGTTAGAGTGCCGTGGCATGATCACAGCTCACTGTAACTTCTGTCTCCCAGACTCAGTGATCCTCCCGCCTCAGGCTCCCAAGCATTTGGGACAACAGGTGTGTGCCACCACACCTGGCTAACTTTTGTATTTTTTCTTTTGTAGAGATGGGGTTTTGCCATGTTGCCAAGGATGGGCTCAAACTCCTGGGCTCAAGTGATCTGCCTGCCTCAGCCTCCCAAAGTGCTAGGTGTGAGCCACTACTCCTGGCTGAGAGATTTTATTATTTGCCCTTCAGTAAATTTTAAAAAGTTGTTATCACATGCATTTTTACTTTTTCAAAATTGACCACCCCTGCCCTGACACACAGAGTCTGAAAAGCTTCATGAAAGGTAGTTCAAAGCATATATGTATTTATACATATATACACATATTTTTATATGTATATAGACTCTTTAGGGATAGTTTATTTTCTCCCAGGATGATGAGATTAAAGATATTTTCTTCTGTTCTTTCCCTTTCTCCCCCAACCCCCAGACTTGGAGCTCTGTGTAAACATTTTCAGGATTGCCATTTCCAAAAAAAAAAAAAAACTCTTTTAACTATTGCTTAAGTTGCTAAGATATATAAATTATGGCTTTCCCTTACTGCCGGGAGGGGTTTGTTTGTGAGAACCTTAAGCCTAAGTCTCTAAATAATAGGTAGGAAGGGGAGATCTGGCTAACCAGCTGATAGCTTTAAAAAAGAAAAAAAGAAGTCAGTAGAGGGATTGTTCAACAGCCTGCAGGGCCCACAGAGTAACCACACGACTTGCTGACTATGTCACAGTGAACAGCAACATAATAATAGGGTCCGCCTCCCATAGTTCTCCATCTGATTGTGGGAGAGCTTCCTGACCTGCAAGTAAAGATGATCATGTGCTTCAGGGTTCCTGGTCCTATCTTAATGACATAGGAGGAGCCCCATGGTGAAAACAGTCCAACAGACACTCTTAGCCATCTAGCTTAGCTGGGAGGCATCCAGGTCAAACCTAGCTAGAAGGAATCCAGGTCTAGCTGGAAAGGAATAAATTGTTACAAAAATATCTCCTGAAACAAGCACTACATAAAATAAATCTGCAACATTTAATTACCGTCAATTTTGCTTTCTTAGAATTGGGATTCACGTCACGAAATGTGGACAACTTTCTCGTTAATACAAATAGAAAAGCATTCTACTGAGCTTGAGGTTGCCTCCAATAAAATATGGCAAGTTCCAGTTGGGCGCGGTGGCTCAGGCCTGTAATCCCAGCACTTTGGGAGGCTGAGGCAGGCGGATCACGAGGTCAGGAGATCAAGACCATCCTGGCTAACACAGTGAAACCCCATCTCTACTCAAAATACAAAAAAATTAGCTGGGCATGGTGGCAGGCGCCTGTATTCCCAGCAACTTAGGAGGCTGAGGCAGGAGAATGGCGAGGCGGAGCTTGCAGTGAGCCGAGATTGCACCACTGCACTGCAGCCCAGGCGACAGAGAGAGACTCTGTAACCCTGTCCCCCCCCCAAAAAAAAAAAAAAAGGGAAAGTTCCCAATCCAATTCCGTCATTGCACCAAAGATGATGTTTCTCTTATTGAAAACGAAAAAGTTTTAAGACAAAGTTAGAGTTGACTTAGTATCATTTCTCCCCTTCACATCCTCATTATGTAATATACTGTCTGTATCTACTTGATGCCAGAAAAAATAAAGGCCATTAGAAATAAATAATGACGCTGGGATGGCTACAAGAGAATACTTCATAGTTACATACACATATTTACACATATATATGTACACATACCTTTTTTTTTTTTTTTTGGAGATGGAAACCGGAGTGTAGTGGCATGATCTTGGCTCACTGCAACCTCTGCCACCCGGGTTCAAGTGATTTTCCTGCCTCAGTCTCCAGAGTAGCTGGGACTACAGGTGCCCCACCACGCCTGGCTAATTTTTGTATTTTTAGTAGAGACTGGGTTTCACTATGCTGGCCAGGCTGGTGTCAGACTCCTGACGTCAGGCGATCCACCTGCCTTGGCCTCCCAAAGTGCTGGGATTACAGGCGTGAGCCACCTTGCCCAGCCTATACGTACATTTTAAAAAATACTTTTGTAATACTTAGAATATATAAAAATGGTGATGCCATTTATTTCAGTAAACATTTATCGAGGGCCTACTATGTTTCATTTACTATTTTAGGAGGCAGATGAAGATAATATTGAATTAGTTACAATGTTCAAACTACAAATTCTATTGATTGCTTCTCTTTATTTTCCTACTGAGACCTTCTTAAACAGATAAAGGCAGAAGGGATTGAGATAACCACAGTAATTTAAGACAAAGGAAAGAACCACTTTCTAAAATGAGACAACTTGGCTGGGCATGGTGGCTCACGCCTGTAATCCCAACTACTCGAGAGGGGCAAGACTGGTTAGTTAGTTAGTAGAAAACACAGCTCACCCTTTGACTACCTTCTCTGACAGGGTGACCACTTTGTCCTGGTGTCAGCTGTACATGCCCTTTGCTTCCTCTAAGGTCTTGTCATCATAATCCTAAGAGCCTTTTGGAAAACATGACTACTCCGCCTGGCCACACTATGCTCTTGATTGTGAGTCAGCACAAAACCATTGCGGTGCAAGGCTGAAAATTCAGACCCAATATTATGCTCTACCTTGACATCTGGGGAAAATTAGGAGGGCTCCAAATGGTCTCACTACACACTGCCCTTCCCACTGTGCTTCTGCTGATAGAGTCCCCTGGCCACCCTCTTAGTCACAAGGACCAGGCGCAGTGTCTGCCTAGCCCTGAGAAGTGGGTTTTAGTTCCCTGTCAGCCAGCAGAGTTATTTAAACAAGGCAATCACATCCTCTCATGGGAACCAAGAGTGACCCCCACCCTCTTGGTACTATAAAGCCTGCCTCCTGCAGCCCGTAGTTGTTCCTGAGTACAGGCCTGGATGGCCAGGTGTGGCATGCTGTGTCCTCCTCTAGGCTGGGACTGCATGTGACTGAGAAACTGCTGTTGATCTCACCTGTCCAGTGATGAGCATCAGGTATTCAGCCATTCCCGTAACCCTAAGCAGAAATCCCTCCCTCACTAACGGCGTGAAGAGGAGGTAATTCAAACAACCTCCGAGGCCAGGAGCGGTGGCTCCCAGCAATTTAGGAGGCCGAGGCAGGAGGATCATTTGAACCCAGGAGTTTGAGATCAGCCTAGGCAACATATGGGGATCCCGCCTCTACAAAACATAAAAAAAATAGCCAAGTATGGGGGTGTACACCTGTGGTCCCAGCTACCTGGGAGGATGAGGTGGGTGGATGGCTTGAACCCACAAGTTTGAAGCTGCAGAGAGCAGCGATTGTGCCACTGCAGTCAGGCTGGGTGACAGAGCAAGAACCTGTCTCAACAACAACAAAACAACCTCCAAAAAAGGTGCCATTCTCCGGGATCCTGACAAAGCAGGTGCACTGGCAGATTTTAATAAGATTATCCCGAGAAATTAAATTGAGAGGTGTATAAAGTCAGCTTTGTGTTTACCTAAGTATATTTTGCATATATATCTAGACTCTGCCATGAAACACTCAAGCAATTTTCAAGTTAAAGGCATTAACTTACATGTTCCAGAAATGTGGCATATTCCATGTTACAGAATGCTAAATGTTACATTATATACAGACCCCACTATAATGAAAGAGTAGGGGAATTACAAGGAAACCAATAGCTAAAACCAAAGGACTTCTGCTTTCATTCCCAGATGTTATTTTATCTAAACCTATTTAAGTGTATCAATTTCCAATAGGAACCACAATCATATCTGGGATTTCCCACTAACATGGGGAAAAAGGATCAAAGGCTTCTTGGGAGCCCATGAGGAGCCACAGAGGGGGAGGTTAGTCACTGCTCATGAATAAATGTGTCTACTTTCTTACTTAAAACTATACACAAGTAAGCCTATTTGCCATCTTTCTTCTTCAGATTCTATTCACACAAATGGTATGTCTTCAAGGTCTACTCTAGACCAGTTATAAACCATCAATAACCCCCCAAAACCATAAGGAACCCACATCTTTCTGACACAGCACCCTGGGGAAGCTGTAGAGGGTGTCAGGAAAAGACATGGATTTCTTCCTGCACTTTTTTTTTTTTTTTTTTTTTTGAGACGGAGTCTTGCTCTGTCGCCCAGGCTGTAGTGCGGTGGTGTGATCTTGGCTCACTGCAACCTCCGCCTCCCAGGTTCAAGCGATTCTTGTGCCTCAGCCTCCTGAGCAGCTGGGATTACAGGTGTCTACCACCAAGCCCAACTAATTTTTTATATTTTTAGTGGAGATGGGGTTTCGCCATGTTGGCCAAGCTGGTCTCAAACTCCTGACCTCAAGTGATTTGCCCACGTTGGCCTCCCAAAGTGCTGGGATAACAGGCATGAGCCACCATACTCAGCCTTTTTTTTGAGACAGAGTCTCACTCTGTCATCCAGACTGGAGTGCAGTGGTGTGATCTTGGCTTACTGCAACCTCCACCTCCCAGATTCAAGCAATTCACTTGCCTCAGCCTCACAAGGAGCTGGGATGACAGGCGCCAGCCAACATGCCCAGCTAATTTTTGTATTTTTAGTAGAGACAGGGTTTCACCATGTTGGCTAGGCTGGTCTTGAACTCCTGACCTCAAGTGATCTGCCTGCCTCGGCCTCCCAAAGTGCTGGGATTATAGGCGTGAGCACCCGGCTCCTTCTTCCACTCTTAATCCCACGCATCAGTGAGTCCTTACACCAGTTACATTGCTGACTAGTTCTGTGTTTATTTTTAGCTTCTTTGATTGAGAAACCAAAAAAAATCACTACTTTTCTATCAAACTCAGATTACATCTTCGAAAGCTAGAGTCAGGGAAAATGGAAGGGAAGTGAAAATAAACGTGTATTCAAGTGAAATAAACATTCACTTCTGACAGGATCACAAACATTTATCACAGTTTCATACATTTCTAAGAGGGAAGGAAAGGCAGCAGAGAAGAAAAAAAAAAATGCTCTTTCAGCCTAAGAGACCTGCATTTGAAGGCAGGGTCCACCACTCACGGCTGTGTGTAACTGGCTAGTTAACTGGACTAAGCTTACATTTCCCTATACTACAAAATTGAGATAATAGGCCGGGCGTGGTGGCTTACACCTGTAATCCCAGTACTTTGGGAGGCTGAGGCAGGAGGATCATGAGGTCAGGAGTTCGAGACCAGCCTGGTCAACATGGTGAAACCTCGCCTCTACCAAAAATACAAAAATTAGCCAGGCATGGTGGTGCACACCTGTAATCCCGGCTACTCAGGAGGCTGAGGCAGGAGAATTGCTTGAACCCAGGAGGCAGAGGTTGCAGTTAGCTGAGATTGCACCACTGCACTCCAGCCTGGGCAACAGCGCAAGACTCCATCTCAAAAATAAAAATAAAAATTGAGATAATATACCACCTGCAATGAAGATTAAATGAGATAATGTGAATATATCTGTTATATGCAATGGATAGGAAATAAAGACAGCTTTTTAAAAAGCAGGCATGAGAAAGGGGACAACATCATAGTTCATCCAGTAAGCAGAATGGCAAGAGGAACTGAAAGTTGTTCTTGTTGCCCCTGGAAATCCCAGAATTTAGTATAATACCTTTCTTGCATGAATATATTAACAAATGAATGGATTCCATCCTAATATCTCACACATACATAGTATAGCATAATTAGGCAAATCTAACCTGCTGCCTGTTTTGGTAAGGTCTATGAGCTATATTCTTTTTTTTTTTTTTTGAGACGGAGTCTTGCTGGGTCACCCAGGGTGGAGTGCAGTGGCACGATCTCAGCTCACTGCAACCTCTGCCTCCTGGGTTCAAGCGATTCTCCTGCCTCAGCCTTCCAAGCAGTAGAGATGGGGTTTTGCTATCTTGGCCAGTCTGGTCTTGAACTCCTGACCTTAAGTGATCCTCCTGCCTCAGCCTCCCAAAGTGCTGGGATTATAGGCATGAGCCACTGTGCCCAGCCTGGTTCTCATATTCTTAAATCATGGAAAAAAAAAAAAAAAAAGAACAATATTTTGTGACACATGAAAATGATTTTCATGTCCATAATGAAGTTTTATTGGAAAACAGCCACGCTCACTTGTTTTTGTACTATCTGTCACTGCTTTTGCTCTACATTGGCAGAGCTGAAGAGATGCAACAGAGACCTATGGCCCGCAAAGTCTAAAATATTTATCATCTGGCCCTTTACGGAAAACGTTTGCTGATCCTTGGTACAGTAGATTACCTAAAAGAAGCAGTATATTTCCTTTGGGGCAAAACTGCCTGTGTTCGAATCTGAGTTCTGCCACATACTAAGTAGGTGAAACTGAGTCAGTTTTTAACCTCTCTATGCCTCAGTTTTTCCTCCATAAAATGAGGATCATAATATTGCCTACCTGACATAATTTTGTGGGGATTAAACAAATTAATACAAGCAATGCACTAACAATGCCTGGTACATAGAAAGCTCGTTTGCTCACTCACTGTTTCTCTTGTATATACTTAAAAGTCTAGAACTGTATAAAAAGTGACTTCAGGCCGGGCATAGTGGCTCACGCCTGTAATCCCAGAACTTTGGGATGCCGAGGCGGGCAAATCATGAGGTTAGGAGATCGAGACCATCCTGGCTAACACCGTGAAACCCCATCTCTACTAAAAATACAAAAAATTAGTTGGGCGTGGTGGCAGGCGCCTGTAGTCCCAGCTACTCGGAAGGCTGAGGCAGGAGAATGGCATGAACCCGGGAGGCGGAGCTTGCAGTGAGCTGAGGTCGTGCCACTGCACTCCAGCCTGGGAGACAGTGCGAGACTCCAAAAAAAAAAACAAGTTACTTCAGGCTGGGCATGGTGGCTCATGCCTGTAATTCCAACACTTTGGGAGGCCGAGGCGGGCAGATCATGAGGTCAGGAGATCGAGACCAGCATGGCCAATATGGTGAAACCCCATCTCTACTAAAAATACAAAAATTAGCCAGGCATGGTGGCATGCATCTGTAATCCCAGCTACTTGGGAGGCTGAGGCAGGAGAATCACTTGAACCTGGGAGGCGGAGGTTCCAGTGAGCCAAGATTGCGCCACTCACTCCAGCCTGGGTGACTGAGTGAGGCTGCGTCCCAAAAAAAAAAAAAAAAAGACTTCGGAGAGAAGCTTCTGCATTATCAGTCATGTGAAACAGCTCATCACCAGCTTAAAGGTCTGAGTCAAGAACACCTACAGTGAGGTCATGTGAGCCATGGTTTTGCAACAGGTTACTCCTAGAGCCCATTTTCCATGTTTAATTTCACTACTTATTTTCGGTAGCTTACTACTTGTACAGTAATATCCTGAAGCTCAGAATAATTACAGTTTCATGCATATCTCAATATTCTCTCTTATTTCTAAAACAATTTTAGTCACATATAATGACGAATTCACAGGTATTCCACTAGATCTCAAAGTACCTTTTCAAGTATGTTTTGAAAAGCTGGCTTTGTTCCTCTTTGCTTAATAATGATCACACTGATGCGACAAAGGCCAAGGCGGCCTATGAATGACACTGATAAGCATACCTCACGTATGCAATAAAGTTGCTGATTTCTCTAGTAATGTAAACTTCATTTTGCAATATAAAGCAGAGTCCTATTTCTTTTCTAAATGGAAATTTTCATATTGCACTGAACTAGAAAAAGCCCAGTAGAATGCAATTTCAAAGCAGTGATCACTTGCTCTGAGCTACTAGCTGAAGGCACAAAAAAAAAAAAAAAAAAAACGGGGAGAAGAGGAAGTAGAAGAAATGAAGAAACCAGAAAACAGTAAGTAAGGCAGGGTAAAGGAGAGAAATAAGCAGATGGGCAAAGCACCATCCGTGTGTGTGTGTGTGTGTGTGTGTGTGTGTGTGTGGTGTGTGTGTGTGTGTGTGTGTAGATGACATGTTACCACAGACACATGAGAAGGAAGACAAGGTTCCTGCCCTGGGGAAAATGGAGCTGTCAGCCTTTGTCTTTCTCATGTACCTCAAAGATAACAATAGCCTCATAGGGACAGAGTTTACTCCTAAACTTTCCACTTATTCTAAAACTTTCCATGTGAAAAATCAAAACAAACAAAACCCCCAAAACCTTATCTCTCCAGTGGAATGGAGATGGATAAACAGAAGAAAAGGAGGGAGCATTTTACTTTTCACTTCATGTACATTTAACTTTTTTTAAGACAACAATTTTATATAACTTTTATAACTAAACAAATATGTAAAGAACTGAAAATCCCCATTCTCTCTTCTCCAAGTTTACTAATCTCAGTTATTTCAAGTATTCCTTAAAAACAACTTTTTTTTTTAATACTTACTAAAGAAAGGTCAACGGTAAAGCAGGCAGAGAGGATTAATTAGAGAAAGCTATCCCCATCTGCTCTTCCCACAAAACGCAAAGAAAGAAAAGAAAAAAATCCGGCCACGTTGACATGTGGATTACAGCAATAGCTTTTGGTCTACTTCGTGTAGATAATCTCAAAATGAATTCTCTAATTCCCTAGACGACTCCCCGCTCTGAAAATAATAAATTCCCTGTACTTTGTAAGGTAAACCCAGTAAACAAAGAATATTTTCACCCTGGGCATCAGGAAATGATGTATAGCAAAATGGAAGCTTCTATACACCCCCACACTTGTGTTCACAGTCACAGATTTTACTTAACAGAACCCATCCACAGGGTATTAGCTGCATAGCCAGCACAGATATTTACAGGGGCCAAGATTTCAAAGACCAGGCAGAGAAGACATTAATTTGTAGAGTACAAAAGAGCACACAAAAAATGCTTTTGCTTCTTAACACTGTGAGGGCTCAATAAGAATTAAAGCTGCTTAGAATCACTGCTATCAAGAGTCAATCTAGCTGGGTGCAGTGGCTCACGTCTGTAATCCCAGCACTTTGGGAAGCCAATGAGGGAGGATCGCTTGAGCCCAGAGTTCGAGACCAGCCTTGGCAACATGGGAAGCCCCATCTCTGCAAACAAATACAAAAATTAGCTGGGTGTGGTGGCATGGGCCTATAGTCCCAGCTACTTGGGAAGATGAGGTGGGAGGATCACCTAAGTCTGGGAGGTTGAGACTGCAGTGAGCTGTGATCTTGCCACTGCACTCTAACCTGGGTTGACAGAGCGAGACCCTGTCTCATAGAAAAAAAAAAAAAGAATTCAGTAAGGTCACATTCAAGAAAAGGGGAAGCAACAACAGTTAATCAAGTAACCATTGGGTATAAAAACATACTTAAACTAATTTTACCATCAAAAAAACCTCCTAACCTAGCTAGAGCTAATATATTTGCTTATTTTCACAGTATTGAAGTTTTGCCCTACAGAAAGATTTCATAGAGTGTTTTAAAAAGACCAAATGGATTTCCTTAATAGTAATAGAAAACTTTCACCTTTCAGATCTTTAATATTCTTCGCTTGTTAGTACTAACTTTCATTGTAAAAGTTCCTTTTATATTCAAATATGGTGCTCCACACACAGTGAATGTGCAGTAAGTACCTGTTAACTAGAAAGAGTATGTAATACATTGAGAAAAGATGTAATATATTAAATAGTTTTCAGTTTGTCTTTACAAATTCTTTAAGCATTTTACCTGCCTTCTAACAGCTAAGACATGGGATTTTATCTGTTGTATAGTAGCAATAAAAAGATAAGATGTTTTCTTTTGTTTTTGAAATGGAGTCTCGCTCTGTTGCTCAGGCTGGAGTGCAATGGCGCGATCTCGGCTCACTGCAACCTCCGCCTCCAGGGTTCAAGTGATTATCCTGCTTCAGCCTCCTGAGTAGCTGGGATTACAGGCGGCCACCACTGCGCCCGGCTAATTTTTATATTTTTAGTAGAGACAGGATTTCGTCATGTTGGCTAGGCTGGTTTCGAACTCCTGACCTCAGGTGATCTGCCTGCCTCGGCCTCCCAAAAGTGCTAGGATTACAGGCGTGAGCCACCGCACCTGGCCAAGATGTTTTCTTAAATTAATATTTTTCTAAAAGATTTTATAGCTCTTAGCTAATACTCTTAAATCTTTTCCATATAGATATCTAATTAGTCCATATCGGGGCTCAGAAAAAACTTCATTTTATTTAGGCCGTACCCATATGTTACATGGAGACAAGAGAGCAGAGTCTAAAATACTATATTTTGGCCAAAAAAAAATATGTTGAAATCCTGAAGTAACTATATGGATTATTCATCCTGTAAGAGAAAACATGTCTTCCATAGCCAAATCATTCTGATATTTCCCTACATATGTAAAAATTTTGGGCGAGGCATGGTGGCTCACACCTGTAACCCCAGCACTTTGCGAGGCCAAAGCAGGAGGATTGCTTGAGGCCAGGAGTTTGAGACCAGCCTGGGCAACATAGTAAAATTCTGTCTCTATATTTAAAAAAAAAGTTAAAAATTAAAAAATACATTAAAATGTCACTAGACCCTTCACCAGAACATTTTAGTAAATTTTTGCTAACTCCAAAGCTAAGTACAGACTGCCTAGATTTTTTCAGTTTCAGTCCTACTACAAGTAAGACTACAGGGACAGTTCTTTCATTTACAGTTCAATCAAACTAGATTTTTTTAAGTGATACATCTTTGCATTTTCTGAATAGCACATTTAGATACGGTAAGACCTGTAGTAACCAAGAAACTGTCAAAACTGCTTTTGATTGGCGAATTTAGACTCCATGCCTTCTTTCTGCAGGTTTGGTGAGAGGACTGGTGGAATGGAGTGCTTCTTGCATAAACATCCCACAATATGGAAGGATGCTCACTATGTATCTAATAAAGACAGATGCATGTGAGGTCTTTTAATTCAATTTCTCTTCTCCAAGGGAGCTTTGTTTTAGCAAATAGCAGTAATTCTCCACACCAGTGGAACTGCTTTCCAAAATTAACAGATGTTTCCTGTACATTCTGGAAGCCTGGTCAGTGGGACACTGGTTTACTCAAAATGCAGCTGGATTCTGACTTCACACAAGCAAAAGCAGTGTTTAACCTGACCACTGTTTGCTCAGATGTGACTACTTAATTTGTGCCAGGTATCTGCTGGGGCCAAGGATACAAAGGTGTTGTAATCTCTCACAATATTTATTCTTACATAGTTGTCCCTGGGTATCTGTGGGGGATTGGTTTCAGGACCCCCCACAGAGACCAAACTCCATGGATGCTCAAGTCCCTTATATAAAATGGTACGGTACTTGCATATAAACTACATATATCCTCCTGTATACTTTATTTATTATTATTATTATTTTGAGACGGAGTTTCGTTCTTGTTGCCTAGGCTGGAGTGCAATGGCACGGTCTTAGCTCACTGCAACCTCTGCCTTCAGGTTCAAGCTATTCTCCTGCCTCAGCCTCCCAAGTAGCTGGGATTATAGGTGCCCGCCACCATGCCTGGCTATTTTTTTTGTATTTTTAGTACAGATGGGGTTTCACCATATTGGCCAGGCTGGTCTCGAACTCCTGACTCAGGTGATCCACCTCCCAAAGTGCTGGGATTATAGGCATGAGCCACCATGCCCGGCTCCTCCTGTATACTTTGAATCACTGTTAGACTACTTATAACCACCTAATATAAATGCTATGCAAATAGTTGTTGTATTATTTAGGGAATAATGACAAGAACTAAAAGTCTAAAAGTCTGTACATGTTCAATACAGATGCAACCATCCATTTTCCCCCAAAATTTTTTCAATAAGCAGCTAGGTGAATCCATGAGTGTGCAACTGATGAATACAAAGAGCAGAATGTACATGTATTTTTTAGGGGGGAAGCAGAGGGAGGTTAACAAAGTGTTATGATAGAATGGCGAGTTGGTGCTGTGTAACAGTAGAAGATCAAGGAAAGGGGTCCATTGTACTGTTTGATATGTAGTTAAAATCAATATAGTACATGTTAGCTATTTTTATTATACCATAAACAGGATATGCCAGGCAATATGCTAGAGAAGGGAGTGGAGGCACAATGTACAAATATTCACTTCCTCACTCATTCTTTCCATAAATATTTACTAAGCACCTACTATGTGTCAGGCACCGTTCTGGGCACTGAGGACAAGGCAGTGTAACAAAATTTAGGATCTCCCATCCATGCAGGCTGTTTTCTAGTAGGAGAGACACATAAGCAAACGAGTAGATAATATACTGACAAGAAGAGGCAGTGTTAGGAAAAACGAGATGAGTGGATGGAGAACAATGGGGAAGATTAGGAGGGGAGTGTATTTTGTTACCTTTCCTACATTGGAAGGGGAGGATTTCCACAAAAGGTAGCATGTGAACTAGGTCTAGAAAGATGAAAAAGTCTCTGTCTGGGAAAAGGGCTTTTTAGGTAGTGGAACAAAGCCATGAGAGAAGAGCATGTTTTGGATGTAGAATGTGGTCAATTTTGTGTAGATGGGCAATAAGGTGATCAGACTGGGAAGGCAGACTGCCATAATGTGGTATTACTGCACACCTGTCAGCATTGCTAAAATAAAAAAACAGTGAAAACTACCAAGTGCTGGTGAGGTGTGCAGACACTGGGTCACTCATACATCGCTGGTAGGAAAGCAAAATGGTATAGCTACTCTGGAAAACAGTTTGGCAGCTTCTTATAAAACTAAACATGCAATTCCCACACAACCCCCAACTGCACTTTTGGGCATTTATTCCAGAGAAATGAAAATATATTCACACAAAAACCTGAATATGAATGTTCATGACAGATTTATTTGTAAAAGCCAAACAGTGGAAATGGCCCAGATGTCCTTTAACTGAAATACTACTAATACTTAGCAATACTTAACATTAAAAAAGAAAAAGCTATTGGCATACACAACAACTTGGATGGCTCCACAGAAAATCATGCTGAATTTTTTTTGTTGTTTTTTTTGAGGCAGAGTTTCGCTTTCGTCACCCAGGCTGGAGTGCAATGGTATGATCTCAGCTCACTGCAACCTCTGCCTCCTGGGTTCAAGAAATTCTCCTGCCTCAGCCTCCTGAGTAGCTGGAATTACAGGCGCCCACCACCACGCCTGGTTAATTCTTGTATTTTTTTTTTTTTTGAGACAGTATCTCGCTCTGTTGCCCAGGCTGGAGTGCAGTGGTGTGATCGTGGCTCATTGCAACCTCTGCCTCCTGGGTTCAAGCGATTCTCCTGCCTCAGCCTTCCAAGTAGCTGGGACTACAAGCATGCACCACCACACCCAGCTAATTTTTATATTTTCAGTAGAGACAGGGTTTCACCATGTTGGCCAGGCTGGTCTCAAACTCCTGACCCCAGGTGATCCGCCTGCCTCGGCCTCCCAAAGTGTTGGGATTATAGGCATGAGCCACCGTGCCTGGCCCGTGCTGAATTTTTTTTAATGTCAATTCCAAAAGGCCACATGCTATATGATTCTATATTTTTATTATTTTATGTTACATTTTATTTTCTACTTTATTATTTTATATTTTATTTTTATTTTTTTGAAGACAGGGTCTCACTCTGTCACCCACGCTAGAATGCAATGGCGTGATTACAGCTCACTGAAGCCTTGACCTCCTGGGCTCAAGTGATCTTCCTGCCTCAGACTCCCAAGTAGCTAGGACTACAGGCATGTACCATGACACGTTTTTAAATTTTTTGTAGAGATGGAGTCTTGCCAAGTTGCCCAGGTTGGTTTTGAACTCCTGGGCTCAAATGATGTTCCTTCCTTGGCCTCCCAAAGTGCTGGGGTTATAGGCATGAGCCACTGTGCCTGGCTGTGGTTCCATTTTATATAACTTTTTTTTTTTGAGACAGTTTCGCTCTTGTTGCCCAGGCTGGAGCGCAGTGGCATGACCTCAGCTCACCACAACCTCTGCCTCCCAGGTTCAAGCAATTCTCCTGCCCCAGCCTCCTGAATAGCTCAGATTACAGGCATGAACCACTATGCCTAGCTAATTTTGTATTTTTAGTAGAGTCAGGGTTTCTACATGTTGGTCAGGCTGGTCTCGAACTCCCGACCTCAGGTGATCCGCCCGCCTCAGCTTCCCAAAGTGCTGGGATTACAGGCGTGAGCCACCACACCTGGCCTTATATAACATTTTTAAACAACAAAACAATCTGAAATACACTAGTAGTTGACAGGGGTTGAGGGGAAGAGGTGGGAGGGGGGTGGGTGTGGGTATAAAAGGACAAGGGGGTCTTGGTGGTGATGGAATGGTGACGATGGAGATGCAAACCTACACATCTAATAAAATTATATAGAATTAAATACACATGAGTACAAGTAAAACTGGGGAAATCTAAACATCAGTGTGGATTCTGTCAATGTTAATATACTAGTTGTGATTCTTTACTATAGTTCTACAAAATGTTACCATTAAGGGAAACTAGCTGAAGCACACTAGTTTCTCTATTGTTTCTTTGCCACATGTGAATCTACAGTTATATCGATAAACATTTCAATTAAAAACAGTAATAAACCACATTGCAAATTCCTCCTGGGTAAGAACTATCCTTAATTTCTATGCTGTTTTTTCACTTCCACTTCCAAATGCCGAGAGCAGCCTCAGATAAGGACATTATCGGAGGTAATTTATTTGTTTGCTGGTTTTCCTGAGGGGACATGAAGTTTACTGACTTCTATAAAAGTAAAATCTATATTTTGCTATAAATTTTATATTTAAAATGCCATATAAATTCTATGAAATAAAATCTAACAATCCAAATCTCTCTGAAGCACCTGATTAGCTACAAGGGACTAAAATCACCTGACAACATCCCCTCTAGCAGGTAAAATGTCACTATGTTTACATGAGAATCAGAGCTCTCTGAAATCAACTGTCATTAGATAGGAATCTCAGCCGAAGAATATTGGCAGATTGAGGCCACAGGACTTCACCAGGCTCTATAACAAAAGCCTTCAGAGCAGCATCACACCACTGTCCCTTGGCCATCCTCTGTTTTGTTTTAGCATAAAACACAGCGAAAGGCAGGAAAGAAGTGATGAAAGGCAGTGAAATGGACACGTACCTACACCTGTAGACTAAAAACTGAAAGCCTATACTTATATGCCCTTTGATAACGAAATGTCCTGGCAACCAGGCCAACTGTGTAGCTATTTGTGGGTAGATTTTAATTTAATTTGAGAGGAAAAAAATTACAAATTCATTAAAAAGTCAGAATTATAGGATATTTTAAGTAAAATACAGTTTGAAAGGGCCAGGCATGGTGGCTCACGCCTGTAATCCCAGCACTTTGGGAGGCTGAGGCAGGCAGATTACCTGAGGTCAGGAGTTTGAGACCATCCTGGCCAACATGGCCAAACCCCGTTTCTCCTAAATATATAAAAATTAGGCAGGTGTGGTGGCGCACGTCTGTAATCAGCTACTCGGAGAGGCTGAAGCAGGATAATCGCTTGAAACCAGGAGGCGGAGGTTGCAGCAAGCTTGAGATCACGCTGCTGCACTCCAGCCTGGGTGACAGAGCGAGACTCTGTCTACAAAACAAAACAAACAAACAAACAAAAAAACAGTTTGAGTAATTTCTTTTTGTTTTTTCTTTTTTTTGAGACGAAGTCTCGCGCTCTCACCCAGGCTGGAGTGCAGTGGCGCGATCTCGGCTCACTGCACGCTCCGCCTCCCGGGTTCACGCCATTCTCCTGCCTCAGCCTCTCAAAGTAGCTGGGCCTACAGGCGCCCGCCACCACGCAGGGCTAATTTTTTGTATTTTTTTTTTTTTTAGTAGAGATGGGGTTTCACCATGTTCTCGATCTCCTGACCTCGTGATCCGCCCTCCTCGGCCTCCCAAAGTGCTGGGATTACAAGCGTGAGCCACCACGCCCGGCCCAGTTTGAGTAATTTCATATTTTTAAATCTACCTTTAACAGCCAAGTACAGTTTTTTAAATCAGTTTGGCTCTACAGAAGCCTGTTACATAATTAGCACAGTAAGAGCAGGTTGTGCATAGAAGGAAGTTATTATTTATTTATTTAGAAACAGGGTCTTGCTACGTTGCCCAGGCTGGTCTTGAACTCCTGGACTCAAGTGATTCTCCCACCACGGCCTCCCAAAGTGCTGGAGGCCATGCCCAGCTAATTTTTTGTCTTTTTAGTAGAGATGGGGTTTCACTATGTTGGCCAGGCTGGTCTCAAACTCCTGACCTCATGATCCGCCCACCTTAGCGTCCCAAAGTGCTGGGATTATAGGCGTGAGCCACTGCACCTGGTCAGAAGGAATTTAAACATGCTTTCTATACTATGACTATGGCATTTATTCACTTAAAACAAGACAAACCAAGTTCAGTTCAGCATGGACAGTATTAATAAATATGCCAATTTTTTTCTTTTTTTTTTTTTTTTGAAACAGGGTCTTGCTCTGTTATCCAGGCTGGAGTGCAGTGGTGTGATCTCGGCTCACTGCAACTTCTGCCTCCCAGACTCAGGTGATCTTCCCACCTCAGCCTCCCAAGTAGCTGGGACTATAGGTACATGCCACCATGCCTGGCTAATTTTTAAATTTTTTGTAGAGACAAGGTCTCACTATATTGCCCAGGCTGGTCTCAAACTCCTGCCTCAAGTGATCCTCCTGCTTCGGCCTCCCAAAGTGCTGGGATTACAGGCATAAGCCACCAGACCCAGCCAGATGACAAATTAAAAAGTCACAAAGAGGCATCTCAATCCATTTTACCTTGGAAGTAGATTCAGCAAGCCTTTTGGGAGACAGGGTCAGTGACTATAACCTGTGTTCCAGTAATGCTAGCAGTGGTTTGCCTAAGAACTTCTCTCAACTTATAGCCAGACTGAACATGCTCCCTCATCCAGTATCCAGGTCCTACCCTCTCACAATTCAAAATGCTCAGGCCGGGCATGGTGGCTCATGCCTGTAATCCCAGCACTTTGGGAGGCCGAAGTGGGTGGATCACTTGAGGTCAGGAGTTCGAGACCAGCCTGGCCAATACAGTGAAACTCTGTCTCTACTAAAAATACAAAAATTAGCCAGGTGTGGTGGTACGCACCTGTAATCCCAGCTACTCAGGAGGCTGAGGCAGAAGAATTGCTTGAACCTGGGAGGTGGAGGTTGAAGTGAGATCATGCCACTGCACTACAGCCTGGGCAACAGAGCAAGACTCTGTCTCTAAAAAATAAAAACAACAAAAAGAACCCCAAAGGGCTCCATAAAGCCTTCCTCCTCTAAGAAATCTTCAACTAATTAGAGGGAACGTATCACCTGCGTCTTTTGGGGGCATATACCCCTACCATTCATTTAAATCTGTTTTTTCTCTAAGTTAATAAGGGTATTATCTTATTATAAAAAGTATTTTAGCCTTACAAAATATTTACTTTGTGGATCCATAAATAATGATTATTAAATAAAAGTGCTTTAGATGTCAGAATGTACTTGACAGAGAGAACAAAATGAAGAACAGGGATAACAGGTTAAAAAAAGCAGCTCTCACGTAAATCAGTGGGGAAATATGAGACATGCATAATCCTTTCCATGCCATTAACGTCCACATGCAACTAGTAAATGACAGGAACCATATTTAACTTGCTTTGAATAGCAGCCACCACCTACCGGACTAAATGCAAATATGACGTAATGAATTCAGGTTCTAACCTTTGAAACACCTATTACCTAACCACAAGAGCTTTCGAATCAATGAGCTCTTCTTGCATGAAAAATCTGGGGTCTCTAAAAATGTTCATTAATTTCTATTCATATCACTGCAGGTGTCTCTGTGTTTTCCCTCTAAATAGTGAACAAATTAAAGACAGAAATATTTTGTCCATTGTGGTCCCTTGGGTAGAAGATTCACAGACCTCTACCAATATTAATAATAAAAAATAAAATAATAGTGAAACCATGGCTCACAGCAAAGCACAACATCAACATGTTCTGATTAAATGTCAGTCTGTCTCAGAATCAGAAAACTTGGTTTCATACTTCAGTTTATCTACAAGTTAGCTGTGCCCTTGAGCAAGTTATTCAACCCCATTAAGTCTTAGTCTCCTCATCTGTAAAAGAAAACCATAATATCTATCATAAAGGACAAAAGGGACGAAATGGTACATGCAGGAGCTCCCAGCATAATGCTGGTGTATCGAAAATCTTGAGTAAATCCAAGAGATTACTATTTTTTTTTTCTGTTTTTTGAGACAAGAGTCTCGCTCTGTCGCCCAGGCTGGACTGCAGCAGAGCTATCTCTACTCACTGGAAGCTCCACCTCCCAGGTTCATGCCCTTCTCCTGCCTCAGCCTCCCGAGTAGCTGGAACTACATGTGCCCGCCAGCACGCTCGGCTAATTTTTTGTATTTTTAGTAGAGATGGGGGTTCACTGTGTTAGCCAAGATGTTCCCGATCTGACCTCGAGATCCACCTGCCTCGGCATCCCAAAGTGCTGGGGTTACAGGCGTGAGCCACTGTGCCCGTCCATGATTACTATTAAGCCTAAAATTCATGCTATTTATGTGAACGGCACTTTTAATCCTTCATCTTGTCTGGTTTATAGACTTTTGGTGAGGTGGAGAAAAAACTGGATTGATGGGGAGTCAGTTTGGGGGGAAGAAAGTTTTGTTAACGTATATTAGTAGCATCAGATTATTTGTTTGCTGAAAGTTTCTGCCTAGTTTGAATATTCACCTTGCTGAAATCACCATTTTAAAAATAGCCATATAATTCGATGTTCATATGCATCTGTGTGTGGGGCCTCCTTCCTAATATTGGTAACAATATTGTCATAAAAGGAGAAAAAAGTGCAATGATACAAGTAAACCTGAACCTTTGTGCAACAACTAAGATCACTTTCGTCTTCTAAATTTTGCTCACTTTCTCTATAATGCTTCCACCCCAGCATTAGAAGCTCCAGGCTAGAACTCTGGTTTTGGAATTTCCCATTTCTGTGGTGCGGGCAATGTCGACAAGTCTTTATGGGCTTTGGTTGCAGCAGTGAGTGAAGAGATTTTACTGCATGATTTATAATGATTCCTTTAGTGCTAAACTTTAATGATTCTAAGACTATATTTAACCTAAAATCATTAGCAGACATATGTTAATTTCTAAGTTTTTTCAAACCACTTGATTACAAAACAAAAAAAAATCCTTATTTATTTTTTTCTTAACCCCAGACTTCTAAAAGACTAAGATTTCAGAAACTTTTGTTATCAAGCAAATCATACCTAGACTTGTAAACGATTTCATTATCTATTCCTGCCTTCCTCCCCAGTAAGAAGGGCAGTAGAGATGGACTGTGCTTTATCTGCATGTTTTTAGTGGAGCTATGGAAAGAAAAATTAAGCAGTGGAAAAGCTACCTTTTTTTTTTTAGATGGAGTCTTGCTCTTTTCCCCAGGCTGGCTCAATCTTAGCTCACTGCAGCCTCCGTTTCCCATGTTCAAGCAATTCTCCTGCCTCAGCCTCCTGAGTAGCTGGGACTACAGGCACGTGCCACAACACCCAGCTAATTTTTGTATTTTTAGTAGAGACGGGGTTTCACCACGTTGGCCAGGCTAGTCTTGAACTCCTGATCTCAAGTGATATGCCTGCCTGGGCCTCTCAAAGTTCTGGGATTACAAAAAGCTACACTTCTACATTGAAATCTCTTCTTGGGACTGTGGGATGTATCAAAAGACCAAAAGAAAGTTAGGGAAGGCGGGGATAAGCTACAAATTATTCCTTCTTTATACATTTTGTCGACTTAAAATTACAGTTGCCAAACAATTCAAAATCAGAACTGCTTTTCAGATATAAAACAAAACAAAACAGGCTATTCTAAGTTTATTAAAAACCTTATCTACTCTTTAATTTCTAATGTTTCATACGATACTAACATATGCCAAAGTATGTCAACTGTTACAAATGTTATCAATAAAAACTGACTTCAAAAAATAAATGATCTAAGTAAAATATGAAGTTTTCGACTGAATCCACAGGAGCTAAAAGAACAAGCAGTTACACCATTTCAAACATAAAAAGCCTAAATGTGTTTGTTTTCCTTTTTATTTTTACGGAAACATTAGGGGGAAACTGGTTTTCTTTGTTCAGTGTTTATTATTTCACCTTTCCTGCATCAGAAACCAAAATACTTTGATAAATGGGAGAGTCTGGTAAACAGACCCTTAAAGATGAGGGCTCAGAACCACTAATCCATCGCATTTCCATCACTGTTCATTTTTCATGAAATCACTTAACCACCATAACTCAATTTCTTTGCATATAAAAGGGTAACATAGCAACCTTACTCCAATTCATGCTTATATAGAACCAAAAGGGGGCCTATAATAAATGCAAACAAGAAGGGCTGAGAAACCTGGGAAAGAAAACTGAAAGAAGATAGCTGTTCTTCCCAGAAATACAATCATCATATTTACTCCACTGATAGTCTATTTGGCCACTCCTATTTTTATTGCTCCAATCATAGATTATCTCTGCCTGCTGTCAAAACTACTTACAAATACAGTTTTTTCTCCAGAGATCCACAAACACAATTACCAGAAGCAGGCTAAACCACCGAAGTAGTTTTTCCATACCACCCAGAAGAAAGTAGGCAGTTCCATTCCTGAACTTAAGACACGCAGCATTAAAAAAAGGCCAGTACTTCTTTGAAGCTACCCACACCCAAATGTGCTATAACACGAACTGTTCTTTGTACCTAACATAGTTTCAAGAAAGTATTAAAATAAATAGGCCGTTATAAACATGTCTAGTCTGCTTTTTTTTTTTTAAACCCAAAAGGGCTTCCCTAAAGACCAAATTTATCTATACGATTCCAGGGATAATGAATTTTTAAAAAATGTCTAGAAGAACATAAAAAGCTATCAAATGTAATATACAAGCACAGGCATTGCTTACGAATATGTGAAATATGAACATACTCATTCCCTTCCATAAAGACACACGCCCAGATCTGGAATTCCCCTGAACCACCTGGAAGATGAGGGAGATAAAGTTCATCTCCACCTCTTCATCCTGTTCCCTTCCCCCTTGCTATTTCCCTCCTCAACACACTAACCTTTCCCTTCTTGAAGGCACCATCATTCAAGAATCACAAAAGCCATTTATTTAACTTCACTGCTGTTTTATTACTGTCATAGTCTCATTTCCTATTACTTTCTATCACATTTTTCATATATTAGAAGCTAAATATGTTCTCGTGGGCGGGCTGGGAAAGAAACCCCAACTCAGTTATGACTACTGCAGAAATGCATTCTGATTTCCAAACACCCTACTGCTAGGTTCCATCCAGTCCCTCACTGAAGGATGATTCTCTGATTACCTTTATATATCAGGTAGTTACAAGAAGTGCAAATACTTAGGAGAACATAGTGGGCCCTCCTTGTCACCCTCCCCACTTCTGCCCTTCCCAAAAGATTTACACTGGGGACATTTCTCTAGGACCTAGGTCAGAAATTCACTTTACAAAGCGATGTTTGTCTCACTGATATAACTAACTCAAATTTTATAAAAATAGAATAATCATATCCTTGGCTAAATTTAAGATTTTTAGATCTTTATTATTCAAGAACTTGATGAAAACACAGCAATGGAAAACTAGTTAGCTCTAAAAATAATAATGCAACCTTTTATTCTCCCAAAGTGTGCAAATTTCAGCTATCTCAAAAAAATGTTTTACTAAGCAGGACAGAATACACACACACACACACACACACACACACACACACACTTCTTCTTCCATACATTTTTGTAGTCTATATTTTTTTCTTCTATCTCTGACTAAAAATATGCCTCTAAAAGTGTAGAGTGACAGTCTACCACACAAAAACATACATATGGGCTGGCCGCAGTGACACACGCCTGTAATCCCAACACTCTGGGAGGCCGAGGTGGGCTGACATGAGGTCAGGAGATCAAGACCAGCCTGGCCAACATGGTGAAACCCCATCTCTATTAAAAGTACAAAAAATTAGTTGGGATAGTGGCAGTGCCTGTAATCCCAGCTACTCAGGAGGCTGAGGCAGGAGAATCTCTTGAACCCAGGAGGCGCAGGTTGCAATAAGCCAAGATTGCACCACTGCACGCCAGCCTGGGCGACAGAGTGAGACTCCATTTCCCAAAAAAGAAAAAAAAAAAAGCATATAGATAAAATATCATTTATCTGCTTTGGCAGGAAATGAGACCAAAGCAATACAGCTGGACAAAATACTGCAATTTAATTCCTAATATTTAATTGATACTCTTCATAATACTTATTCCTAATTCCTTTAAAAAAATTTGTTTCTTTCTTTTTCATAGAGATAGGGTCTCACTATGTTGCCCAGGCTGGTCTCGAACTCCTGGGCTTGAGCAATCCTTCTACCTCGGCCTCCCAAAGTGCTGAGATTACAGGCATGAGCCACCATGCCTGGCCCCTAATTCCTTATTAAAAGGAAAAAAGAAGAGCTTTACTGCCAAGAAAGAAAACTCAATGCTTCTGCTGCAATTTCAAATGCAGGGTAAGTATGCAAACAAACAGATTTGCCAGAATTGTGTGGCTATGATTCTAACACAAGAAACACCAAGTTAAAGAGGCATACAGATTTTTTATATTTCCTGAGCTGTCTCTGAAAATAACTTACAGGAAAGGGCTGCTGTTGAGTATTAGTCCCAACCCCCACCTTCTAACTGTGCATAATCTTATCTGTGCTACGACAACATGGAAATGTTCATAGGCTGTTAATGTATGCTCTAATCCTTACACTGAAATCCAACAATCCCATGAGTGGTAAATGTAACCAAAGAGAGAGGTCTTCTAGACTAGGTCCCCTGATTTACAATGAAAATCCCATAACAGGACTTGTAATGTCATTCAGCAGCTCTTCAAGACCAGTCTCAAATTTAAAATAGGGAGAAACAAAAACTTAGTACTTTGTTTCATCAGAGATGAGGGTATACTGATTCATTTAAGAGAAATAATTTTGAAGTTCAATTTATTTTGAATTCTGGTGCTTGAAGAAGACCAAAAGATAAATCCAAACCTGTCAAATGACAGGCACTTCTGGGCAAAGTTTCAAGGGACAACAATCCACATTTCTGATGCCACTTCCTCTCTTCTCAGTCCCAGTTTGCAATCTGGCTCCTTCTCCAACAGCACCACTAAAACTGCTCTCACCAACATTAAAAAACAACCTCCTAAAACCAGATCTAATCATGCCCATTTAAAAAAGACTTGGTTCAAGTGTTGCCATGTAGGTGATGTTTTCTTTAATACCCCATTCAGGGTACAACTAAGAAAAAGACAATTAGTAAAATCATGTATTATAAATTTCTGTCACCTCAATGGGCAGAAGTTCCCTGGGAGTAGGCATCACTTTTCACCTTTGAAAGTACAATGCTTGACATATGGTCAGTATCTGTGAAATAAATAAATCAAGGGTTTGCTAAGTTGCCTAGGAAAACCCAATTATCATACTTTTTCTTTGAAATGTTTATAATAAGAACAAACTGAAACAACACAGGAAAAACCTGGAATGTTTCCAGGGACAGTTTTCTTTATAGAATCAAGAAATCTGCCTCAATTTCAAAAAGAAAATTCCAACATTTGGACACTATTATTTTGCTGATTTGTCTACAGCCCTTGAATAAGGGTTACAGACAAAGGCTCAAAGCCTCAAATTTTAGGAACTTCTCTCTGAACATCAAACTTCTTAAATAAAAATAGTAGTAAATGGGTACCCATCACCTGAATATCAATAAGATAGATCCTTTGCCTGCTGGCTATTTTATGTTTATTATATCTGAAACATTTCAAGGAAGAGGTCTCATAACTATACTCCCAAAATGTCAGAATAATCCAGAGAGGCTCACAGTTGCACTACCAACAAAACTGCCTCTGAGAACTCGGAGCGGTGACTAAATGATGACCTATCTGGAACACCTAAAGCTATGGTTTCTCCAGCCATGGGAACTTCCCTTCCAGTCTCCTTCATCTTCAGGTTTGGCTGTTAGTCCTTTCTCCTCTGGGGTTTCCCAGTGCCACTCCTTACACCCCCATCCAGTCTCCTCCTCTGGTTTCTTCTACTCACTCTGCCAGGCATCAGAAACTCAATTAGCCGAATGATACAGTTAGCAAAGGAGAATGGGGAGGGAAAGAGAGAAGGGATTGGAATAAGGAGAAAAGGAGGTAGAGAAACTCACTGCCTACTAATTCCCAGCCACTACCCTACCCTTCCCCCTTATCACTCCTGACGACTTTCAGTCTTCCACACGCTCACCCAGCCCCCAGTTTCCTCATTCTTCCTTAGTCATCTCATCCTTCCCACAAACCCTGGGGCCCCAGGCCTTGTAGATTTGCTCCTCTGAGATCCCAGGTGCTTAACCCCACCCTGGCTACCGCCTCAGCCCCAGCTTGCATCACAGGGACACACGTGCATGCAGGCACACACACACACCCACAGTCAGAGATAATTCACCTCCCTTGGGCTGGGGTAGGGAGACGAGTGGAGGGGAAGACAAGACAGTAATGGTTAATATAACCTGGGGACTAAACTGAGGACTTCACCACCACTTCAAAACTGTTTCTTTGGGAAATACACTCTGAGTTCCAAATTATCACGAACTTTTAGAACACAATCCTATTAGGAAATGGGGACTGCCTACCATTACTTCCTGATAAATTGTAAACACGTTGTTATAAATTTGTAAATGTTGGCTAGGCATGGTGGCTGACGCCTGTAATTCCAGCACTTTGGGAGGCTAAGGCAGGAGGATCTCTTGAGACCAGGAGTTCGAGACTAGCCTGGGCAACAAGGTGAAACCCCATCTCTACAAAAAATACAAAAATTAGATGGGTGTGGTGGCACATGCCTGTGGCACCAGCTACCTGGGAGGCTGAAATGGGGGGATCACTTAACCCCAGGAGGTCAAGGCTACAAGTAAGCAGTGATGGTGCCACTGTACTCCAGCCTGGGCAACATAGCATGACTGTCTCAAAAAAAAAAAAAATGGTAAGCATTGGATTTATGAAACATCTATATTCTAAAGAATGCGACCATATGGGCTACACCCAAGCTTGTCAAAAGTCTGTTTACTAACCAGAATTTGGTTGGTCATATGTGTAGACTCTGTAAAATTCATGATTCAGTGAATTAGAGCCCTGACCCAGACTTTCTTCCCTGAAGGTTGAGAAACTAAGACACCCTTGTGATGACCCCAGCATAAAAATCTTAAACAGAGTTCATTTTCACTTTTTCTTATCATTTTAGAACCCCAGTCAGTGTACTGGATTTTGAATTAATTATTCTAAGGCATAGGTCTGTATTTTCAACAGCGAGATTACCAAACAAGACCCTTTGAGCTCACCTGAAATATACGCCTCACTGTTCATTTATTTGATCTCAGGGGGTCAAGGTGTCCTCCTCAGGAAGGATTGAATTTCTTTTCTCCTCTATTCAATGTTGTTTACAAGAGGAACAACCTCCCAGGCAATACTGTGATTCTGACCCTATGACTCAGGGCTTTTGATTCCTCTGGCACATTTTAGTAGTCTCAAGCCTGTTGCAGTCTCCCTGCTCCAGGCCTAAACAAAAGTCTCCTTGGAAAGCGATATTCAAAAGCAAAGCTCACCCAGCTTTTACCAGGCTGCCCTACTTGACAGCCTATAACCTGTCCAAAGCCGCCCTGGTTTCCTGTGGCCTCCAGAAAGAACTCTCCTTATGCCACTGGCTGGCTGCATCCATTAACCCCTTCTCACCAGCTTCCACCCAGTTGAGCACCAGGGCCCTAACAACCTAAGCAGCATACCAGATAAAAAACAAGCTCCAGGATTGGCAGAGATAATGGTAAGCCCTTAGGGTTTAAGCCCGATGGCCAACAGAAAACACACCCCAATGGCCAAACCTCCAATTTCAAGAAAAAATTGTACTCATTCACAAATAAAGTGATTTAAAAAAAAAAAGAAAAAATTTATCTTAGACAAGGATAGTAGTATATTGTGAAGAAGCCAACCAAACTTATTACACACAAAAAAATATGCAAAAGCATGTTAACAAAAAAAAGCATGTAGTACCAATAAATGGTTCTACAGAGAAGAGCAATCCTGAAAACAGACAATTTGAAATATTTATGCCAAGAACCAGGAGTGGGTGGCCCATGTCTGTAATCCCAGCACTTTGGGAGGCTGAGATGGGAGGATCACTTGAGCACAGGAATTTGAGATCAGCCTGGGCAATACAGGGAGACCCTATCTCTACAAAAAATAAAAAATAAAAATCAGCTGGGTGTCGTGGTATGCACCTGTGGTCCCAGCTACTTGGGAGGCTGAAGGTGGGTGGGGGATCACTTGAGCCCAGGAGTTACAGGCTGCGGTAAGCCTTGACTATACAACTGTACTCCACCCTGGGAGACAGAGGGGGGACCCTGTCTCCAAAGAGAAAAAAAAAAAAAAAAGAAAAAGAAGTATTTATGCCAAGGAAGGAGCTTTTTGCCTAGGTACTAATATTCAGGAAGCAGAAATATGAAAACAAAATGCGGCTGGCTGTGAGAAAAATTAGGCAAGGGAGGAAAGTAGCCTTTTTTAGGCAAAAGGAGGAAGGGCAGGAAAGACTGACTACGAGTAAAGAGAAATGCTATGAGAATATCTGACAGTTAAAGGAACTTAAAATAATTTACTTGGTACGCTGACTTGCTCGACAATTTTACACATTCAATTCACCCAACAATGCTTTTTTTTTTTTTTTTTGGAGCCTCCATGATATGCTTTGGCTGTGTCCCCACCCCAGTTTCATCTTGAATTGTGGTCCCCATAATCCCTACGTGTTGTGGGAGGGACCCGGTGGGAGGTAATTTAATCATGGGGTGGTTTTCCCCCAAGCTGCTGTTCTAGAGATAGTGAGTGAGTTCTGACAAGATCTGATGGTTCTATAAGGGGCTTTTCAATCTTTTGGTCTGCACTTCTCCTTGCAGCCCCCATGTAAAGAAGGACGTGTTTGCTCCCCCTTCCGCCATGATTATAAGTTTCCTGAAGCCTCCCCAGCCATGCTGAACTGTGAGTCAATTAAACATCTTTCCTTTATAAATTACCCAGGCTTGGGTATGTTTTTATTAGCAGCGTGAGAACGGACTAATACACCCCACTATGTGCCAAGTATTTTCTAGAAAATTCACATTTTAAGACTTGAATTTCAAAGACCTGAAGTTAGTGGACTAAGAACAATCTAAAGATTTCCAAAAGGGTCCATGTGCTTTTTTGTTAAACACAAACGAACATTAGAAATACAATGGAAAAGCTACCTATGCAACTATGGAGAGAAGGAAGCCCCTGCAGTGGTTGCTCCCTTGGCCTATTTTCATTCATTCTCTCTTAGACCCAATCAACATCTACTGATTCTACTAGGCCTCTTGCTTGGCTTTATCCAGGGCAAAGAGATGACTAGAACTCTTCATGGAGCTTAAAACCAAATACAGAACATCAGACATGCCAATACATAGTTATACATTAAGACAGCCTGAGATGAAAGGATATCACAGCATAACTGGGTGGTCAGAATAGGAAGTAAACACTTCTGACTAGGTAATTGTAGAAGCTTAATGAAGCCAAAGACTGAGGGGGTGGATTATCGAGGATGGGCACGATTTTAATAAGAGAGATGGAGTAGGTATTCCACAGGTAGGAAGCGCACATAGAAAAGTGAGAAACAGGCCCAGTGCAGTGACTCACGCCTGTAATCCCAACACTTTGGGAGGCAAAGGCAGGAGGATTGCTTGAGCCCAGGAGTTCAAGATCAGCCTGGGCATGATGGCAAAACCCTGTCTCTACAAAAAATACAAAAATTATCTAGGCATGGTAGCATGCACCTATAGTCCCAGCTACTCAAGGAGGCTGAGATGGGAGGACTGCTTGAGCCTGGGGGGTCGAGGCTGCAGTGAGCCATGATCATACCACTGCACTCCAGCCTGGGTGACAGAGTAAGACCTCATCTCAAAAAAAACAAAAAAATTAAATTAAATTAAATTATTTTAAAAGTGAGAAATAAAGAGTAGTTACGTGTTTCCTGCATTTTTCCTATATCCACTTGAGGTCAGCGATTAGCTATCAACAGGTAAAATGACCAATCTTCAAAGAGTGGTGAACTTCTAAAAATGTGGAGGTTCCACCTGATAAGGGCGCCACACGTAAATGCCTGCATATTTCAGTAACTTCAGATTTCTTACACCTAGCAAATAAATGTCATTGAATTGGCCAATTTCCTACCCCAGGTTTCCTGATATGACTTCTGAGCTGGTATCTGGAGGCCCAGGACCTCTCTGTTCCATGCCTTCCTTGCAGCGGCACCTACACTGCCACTGGTTCAAATTCTTTGAATTTGAAAATAAATTAAATAAAATACATTAACTACTTCAAGCTTGTATTGCAAATACCATTCCAACTGTGTGCTAAAAGGAGGCTGCACTTGAGAATAATTTAATACACATTTCCTAAACTATTCCTTCAACCACGTGTTTTTTCCCCCCTGCATTCCTAACTCACCAGGCTGTTGAAGGTTAATTGCAACGATGCATGCAAAAGTGTCTGTCTGGCACCTGTTACCTGGAATGCTGATGTCTGGGTCCAAGTTGCAGCTGGCCATCTGGAGCTTCATACAGCTCTTCTACCTCATACACATTTGCATCAGCGTCCTCCATGCTGCTGGAATTCTGCCATTCCAACTCTTGAGTTTTCCGTATAGCCATAATAAATGGCAAGTTCTCGTACTCTGGTATTTCCTCATAATGGCGTATATTTTCATACTCCGGTGCACAGAGGCTTGTAACAGACTTGTAAGGTGCCTGAGATGATGACTCCCGGGACAGCATTTGGTCATCCAAAGACTCAGCTCTCAGACCATTAGCTGCACTGGTCTGGCCCCGAGACTTCTTCCTCTTCTTTTGAGATTCCAGGCTATAGTTTTCTGTGGAATATGCCTTGATGGGTTTACTTCTCTTCTCCTCTCCTACCAACAAGCCTTGCCAATCACTTTCAATCCCCTTCTGCTCCCCACTGGAGAGGTGGCCTGTGGTGGTGTCTCCGAGTTGGCTACTCTTGGACCAAAATTTTTGAAAGTCACTCTTCGTGAAACAGATGGACAGTTTCATGCTGAGCAACTTTTTAAAAGAGTTTTTCTTTGTAGAGTCTTTGCAAGGCTTAGTGCACTTTTCCACATCCATAGCAGATAACGATTTTGCTCTGGGCTTGGTTAGGGCTGTTGAAGGCTCACTGTTTGACGATACGGTGACAGATTTTAAGGATTCTGGGTTCCCTGAAAACGGTAAAATAGGATGAGGTAACTTCCACACTGGCTTTTCTGAAGCCCGTTTAGGCATATCAAAGGAGGATGACACACCACAGTTTTGGGCACACAAATGCTGAAGGTGATTTCTTTCTAGACTCTTCTCTGAACTTTTTTCTTCACTTGAAGGATAAGAACTTTTTTCCACAAGCTCCTCGGAGGCAGCCTTTTTAAGCACTCCTGTAGCAGGCAAGCTATGTCTTTGAGGTTTTTTGGGGACAATTCGTAGAGAATTTTCCTCTTTTATAACAGATTCCTTTTGCATTTGAGGGGCAGAAACTCCCAGGTTTCTCCCAGATTGCGAATGTTCATTGCAAGTTAATTTGAGCTGCTTAGGCAGGCTCATAGATAGAGTACATCTTAAAAAATCGGTCCCTTCGTCCACAGCAAGCGACATACTAGAACCATCTACAGTTGTGCTGTCAGAACTCAAATTAGAGTCTGTATCAAAAGAAGGTGCCATTTTTTCAAAGGAAGATGTTTCATCACCCATGGCTTTCTGTGAATTGACTAAGTCCTGTGCGTCACTGTTGGATTCCATATTCAATTCACTTCTATTTCCCAGCTTCATTTTATCCACCTGTTCCTGCTTACACAAAACATTCTGATGAAGAACACTGATTTTATTGATTTTCAAACTATTTTCAGTAAGACAGGAAGAGCTACTGTCTGAATTCCCTGGTTCTTCAGTGCTTTCACTAGGAGTATCTACACACTTTTGGCGTAACAGACGAGCAGTTCGTGTCTTTCTGGGCTTGGGAGTTGGAAATTTTGGGGTATATGGTACTAAATGAATTTCTAAGGGACCAAGGTCTTTGACTTCTGATTTCTTACTAACTCCATCTGAAGATATAAAAGTACTCCTTTTCCCATTTTCCAGAGCCTCTAGTTCAGATGACTGAAAGCAATTATTGCTTTTTTCACTGTCATCCTGGCAAGTTTCAAAATTTTCACATTCATCACTAGGAAGCTGTAAGTGGCAACTGTGATGATCAGGAACTTTTTCAAAGCTGGATGGGGAAGGTGACAAATCTGCAAATTCAATTCTGAATTGTCCATTTGAATTACAGCCACCATTCATTTCTGGGCTGTCTGTGGGCCTGTGCTTCTGTGCGGAAATAAAAGGTGGCATTCGGTGTATTAAGGCATCTTTGAGCTTCTCTTCTAAAATGCTTGCCTTTAAAACAACCCCACCCTGATTCTTGGCTTTTTCACCATACAAATCATATTTACTCCTAGTTTTTATAGTCAAAGTCTCATCAATTTTACTGTTTTCTAAATTTGCATTCATTTCCAGGGGCTCTAAAACAAGCTGCTTTACACACAAATTCTCTTTATGGCCCAGCTTATGGATACACTCAGAACTGCAGGAACACATTGGTGAAATACAATCACTGCTCTGATCACCTTCATATTTACAATTAAAGTTGTCAGTGCTTTCAGCTAATTCCTGTTTATGCCCTTCCAGGTTCAACATGATTTTCCTTGATGGTGACTGCCCAATGTCTCGAACAGGTGAGCTCTTCAGGACTTTTGGTTTTGGGGCTATTGCTGGTTTCATTTTCTTTGTTGGCTGTGGAACACTAGAAATCACAATGTCGGGTTTAGGTGCAATAGGAGGTGGAGCTGGCTTATTATTTGCCACAACAAACTTGGGCTTGGGGGCCACTGGTGGCTTCTTCATCTCTAGAAAGGAAAAAATAATAATTTGATGTCAAAACAACCAAAGCACAAAATGATACATGATTAAATCTGATAGCATTTTTTATTTTTAACAATATGACCTTGCCTTTTACGGAATATGTTACATTATATAGTATCAATATTACTCCTGAAAATTCCTTAAATTGTCTTTCAATTCCATACATAGCTTTGGGTCTATTGTACATTTTTAAATAAATCCAATACAGTTTGTTTCTCCAACTTTGGAACTGGTTACCATATCTTTTTTTCTTCTTCTTCTTCTTCTTTTTTTGTGAGACGGAGTCTTGCCCTGTCACCCAGGCTGGAGTGCAGTGATGCGATCTCGGCTCACTGCAACCTCTGCCTCCAGGGTTCAAGTGATTCTCCTGCCTCAGCCTTCTGAGTAGCTGGGATTACAAGTGCGCGCCACCACATCCGGCTAAGTTTTGTATTTTTAGTAGAGGCGGGGTTTCACCATGTTGATCAGGCTGGTCTCGAACTCCTGACCTCGTGATCCACCCACCTCAGCCTCCCAAAGTGCTGGGATTATAGGCGTGAGCCACCGTGCCCAGCCCATCATATCTTTCATTGACAATAAATGAAATAATTGACTTCAGTTTGGGACCCACATAGTAGTTCTTCAATTCATTTGCCAAGTGCTGAAAGTTGAATTTGCCTAAGTTAAATGTAGGATGCAACTCTTTAAACTTCTCATGTGAATAAGCAGTAGTAGTCTTCTATCTCAAGGATAATATAATTGAGTTGTATAAATAAATGCCTTTTATCAATGATCTGTCTACCTCAATAGATAGCACCCCAAAACAATATTAAAAAAGGAAGACAGAAATCAGAAATTTTCTAAATTTAAAAACTGAAAATTAACTCTTTGGTATTATTTAAGGCTCATAATAAACCTGGTATTTCTTTCTGCAAGAGTTATTAGTTGGGAATTTTCATTATATTCCTTTACGGAGTTCTATTTTTTAAAAAGTCACATGTCTAGGCCCTACCCCAGAGTGAACTAGTTAGAGTTTCTGGGGATAGATCCTGGACATCTGGACATCTTTTAAGTTCCACAGGTGGTTATGTTGTTTATCCCTCATTAACATCCACTGTTCTAGTATATTTTTAAAAGATAACCACAATTTCTAGTGTAGCAATTCTTCCTAGACATTATATATAAGGTATTTAACTAACACCTATTATACAATGCTACATCGGTACAGATCTGCTCCTATACTATAGGAACCTAATAAAAACATTACACAAAAGACCTACAAAGCGAAAAGATAAATAAAGCCTGTATATCTGTAAGTTCCCTTACGTTCTTAAACCTACACTGTCATATTATTGATCATATTTCCCCAAGGAGACGTGAGATAAAAAATATTTTATCTTTTACGTTTATATTTGTTCGTTTGACAGGATCTAACACTTAATAAAAACTTAATTTACTGAAAAAACTTTTCAAAATATCTGCTGCAAAGGACTGCCGGATGTTTTTTAATTACTTGAATAGACAGGGGCTCTGATATTTCATTTGGTGATGACTTCCTTTTGAACAAAGGAAATTAGTCACGACACTTGGGAAGCTATTACACGGAACTGAGTTTTATTAAAAAAAGAGGAGTAGGGTGCTCTACTTCCTTTTACCAACCAAGGAAGAATTCCCTAAATCTCTACTTCTATGTGTGCAATAAAGATTATATGATGTATATGATGATATATGTCTTCTCACTCAATTTCTAGGTATAATGTCATCATCAATAAAAAAATTAATTATTTTTGAAATAATGCAAATTCCTATACTACATAACTTCAGTTAGCTGTTCAATAAGCATAGTTGATTTTGTCTGAGTTTTTAGGCAGAAAATAACTGAAAAACCCTTCAAATCCTAGTGAGAAACCTAGTTGTAAATGTCTATTAAGTTAAACCCTCCATTTATTAAGTCAAGTCTTAAGAGAAAGTATGAATGCCTTAGGCCTCTTCCCAACAGCCCATCTTACTCAGTTAAGACTGTCAAGTTCATTTTATTTCTGTAACCATTATCAAAACATCCTACCTCTGGGATTTTTAAAATAATTTTTTAAAAATTAGTTTTGGCAGCCTGGCATAGTGGCTCATGCCTGTAATCCCAGCACCTTGGGAGGCCAAGGTGGGAGGATTGCTTGAGCTCAGAAATTGGAGACCAGCCTGGGCAACACAGTAAGACCCCGTCTCCATGAAAACAAAAAAAAATAGTTTCGAAAATGAAGAGTTCTTGAGATTGGCCGTACCATATGAATGTACTTAACACTTCTGAACTATACACTTAAAAATGAGTAAGACAGTAAATTTATCTTACGTGCTATTTTACCACAGTTGGAAGAAAACTTCATCTCATCAAATTAATCTTTTACTTTCCGTATCTTAGAACCTTGTCAGAAGCTTTAGGGTCATGTAAATATCATTTTTTAAAAATCCCTGGTACCAATTTTACTTTTTAAAAAATGTGTTTTGTACACAAATCTGCTTCCAAGAGATATAAATTCCTGTTCTAGTGTCACAGAAATTCAATTAACTACGTATGAGCTGGAGTTGATTCCCAATAAATATAGCAAAGCCCTATTATGTACATAAAGCCCTCAACGCATACTCACTGAATTCAATTAATAACTGTGAACTTGGGCTTGCCACTGTTAGTCAACTGTGTATTGAAGGAAGTCAAAGACATAACTCAGGGAGCTGGCTAACCTAATTGTGGGCCTTGTGCAGACCTGGCTGCCTCACTTTCCTTCCTTATAAATGGGGGAGTTGAACAGGCCTTAAAGCCCATAGCAATCTGAGATGATAACTTCTGAGATACTCATTTCAGAAGAACCTTATGTACTGTGGCCTCTTTCTCCTGCGTTGATGTTTTTTCAGTGCACCTTTGTCTGTGTTCAGCATAAGACACAAGCTCCAGAAGGGCAGGCACTTTGTCTCATTCACTGATGTATCCCAGTGCTAACAACAGGGCCTGGGAATAATCACAGCTGCCACATACACATCCTCTTTAATATGTCTCCATAACAGAAAATTTCTTCTTTAAAAATAATCACACTCAAAACTGTACATCCATTTTAATGTAGAATAATATTTTGAAAAGTTAGCAGGAATCAATTTCAATAGGATTATTGAATAATTCCTTAATTATTAATAGGAACAAGTGTTCAACTAAGTCACTGGTATAGCAATATCCAAAATCCTTCATTATTTTTTTTTTCATGGCTCTATTTTGGAAGAAACACAACTCAAAAAATAATAAGCCATTATATTATGGTCTACTCCAATGTGAAATAAGTGCATGACATTTGGCAACAAAGCTAGCACCTTTGGATCTTAATACTGTATCAACAGTCAGACCCAAAGCTTCTTAGAGCAAAGCAGCAAATCTTTTATTTACACAGCTGTTTGGCTCCAGGGAAATATAAGGTAAGAAAGTAAAGCACTAGTACCATTTTACTATTACAAACATACTCGTCATCTGTTACACACAGATGGCTGTGGTTCATATGTACACTCTCTGGCTACTGGACCAGCCAAAATGCAAAGCACAGACAATGAGACAGTGACCTGTACATGTTCAAAAGGACACAAAATATATACCTATTATATACCTATATATACCTATAATTCTCTCTCCTTTTTTCTTTTCTTTCTTTTTTTTTTTTTTTTGTGACAGAGTCTTGCTCTGTCACCCAGGCTAGAGTGCAGTGGCTCGATCTTGGCTCACCACAACCTCTGCCTCCCCGGATCAAGCAATTTTCATCTCAGCCTCCCGAATAGCTGGGACTACAGGTGCACCCCACCACACCTGGCTAATTTTTGTATTTTTAGTAGAGACAGGGTTTTGCCATGTTGGCCTGGCTGGTCTCGAACTCCTGACCTCAAGTGATCCACCCGCCTTGGCCTCCCAAAGTGATGGAATTACAGGCGTGAGCCACCGCGCCCAGCCTCTCCTTTCTCATATATAGCTTAAAATAATTCTGAAATTTCCACTAAGGGCAGATTATTTTATAGATGCAGAAAAACAAAGCAAGCTTTTCTGCTGGACACATACAACCTAGATGTTCTACAACGTTCCTTTTATTTTCTTAAATTAAACCAACCCTTCCAAATACCACAGATTAGATTCAAAAGCAAAAATCCCCTCCCTTAACTTCAAATAACCTTCCTAAACGTTTCAATGAATTTGACTATTGTTCCCAAAAAGCACCATAATCAGCTTGTAAGAACTATGTATACATATAAGAATGGGTAGAAATAAAACCCCAGTTCTCTTCCATATTCCCCATCTAGACACCAGAAAGAATTATAATAAATCCAACAGATGGGTGAGCAAAAAAGTAGTCGATGCTTCTCAGCCAGCAATGCTAAAAACCAACCAACTCGGCTAGACACAGGAAGTGTCCCACTTTAAACACCATAAAAATTTCTGTGGATTTCTTTAATTGTAAAGTTGATAAAATACAAAAATAGCTTGCATTATTTTAGGATAATTCAAATGCAAGAATCATGAACTTCCAGTCTGGGCCCTAGAAATTGGGTTTACATAAATGTCAAATTACATGCTTCTGTGCCTGTTCCTTATAAACTGTTAAGACTGGAATTGAAAACTGATACATATAAGATACGGTTATTTTAATACATTTGACACCTCCACAAAGGAAAGAACTAAAACTGGCTGGAAGGATTTTAAAATTTCCAACCACTTTTAATTTAAATCAATTTCTTGATCGAAGGTAAGGCACAGAAATGTAGGATGAAAATAATTTACCTTATGTAAGTATAAAGCCTCCCTTTGGCAAAGAAAAGAGAGTTTATAAAGATATCTCATATAAGTGCATATAACATCAAAAAGGAAAGACCCACACAACACCTACTTCTTGCTTTCTTTTCCTATTGGCTAACTTCTTGTTTCGTTTGTTGTAATCTGATCACAGGGAGCAATGCAACACAATATATCTAGGCTTTAGAAATAATACAAATCAGAACATTTGAGTGCTGTTTGACAGTTTCAGGTTGCAAGAATTTTAAACAAATGCCAAGTAAAGCAATGAAAATTTAATCTGATACTTAAGTGCTGATTCTGGAAGTAACTTTGAGAAGAAGCTTTAAACTATTTCACTATAAAATTTCTAATGAAAGTTTGTTTCAACATGGACAAAAACGTAAAATAATCCGTAACACTCTACTTAATACATAAGTTCTGGTTTAAAAAATAACCTATGTACTTATAAAGTGAACGTAACACCACTTTGGTAATTATTTTGTAAAACAGAAATTGTTCCTTAAGAATGTTCAGAAACACAACGTCTAGAATTGCTGAAAATCCACACAAAGATAGAGGCTTTGTCATTTGGATGAAGGGGAAAGAACTATGGGAGGCAGACAGAAAATAAAGCTTTGTTTACCCTAATCAGGTAGAAACAAAGTATCTGTAATTGGGTGCAGACAAGCAAAAAAAAAACAAACAAAAACAAAAACAAAAAAAACCTCAACAATCTCAACTCCTCTGCTTCTCAGGTAACAGAGGTAAAATCACCAGGACATGACAATGTGTACGCCTCTTTAAAATGGGTAAAAGGTTTACCAGCAGATACAAGATTGAAAGTGACTCACTTAGTGGCCAAATTGAACACGCTGAGAACACTGCCTTTGCCTATAATAACTGATTTATTAACTTGGGAATCTACACTATTTTCACATGCAAAGGCGAAGTCCTCGCACTGCTGGAGAGATGAGCGAACGCCCTTTACACATCGCATTTCACCTGGTGCAGAGCCCCCAGCACAGTCCCCCTTGGAAGGGAGATCCCGAGAAATCCCGGGTTTCCAAACAGCCTCTCTGGGCAGGAAAAGACGAGAAATCAGGCAGCGAATCCCATTAGCTCCGCGCTTGCCGAGGTGCTCGGCAAAGGTACGGGGCACACAACTCGCCCACCCCGGCGAAGAAAGTTGCTCGCGAGCCCAAGCCTAGCAGCGCTCGCCACAAACTTTCCCGCGGCAGCGCGAGCGCCGTCACTTACCGGCTGCAGAAGTCATGATTCCCCGGTGCAGCTCGCTTCCCCGCTCGGCCCCTCAATCCATGTTCCCCTTTCAGTCCATTGTTCCCACAGTTCGGGTAGAAGAGAAAAGCCCCCGCAGCGCCCACATTCCGTCCCGCCGCCCCGCGGCGCAGCCTGAGCGCCACACAAAGGACGCGGCCGGCTCCAGCGACCCTGCGGGGCTCCCGGGCGCGAGCCGCCGGGGGCGGGCGGGCGAGCACTAGCACCGCCCCGCAGAGCTGCACGCTGACAGCCAGGCGCGGGAACGAGCAGTGCTCTCTTCGGCTCCGCTGGCGCGTGCCCTTCTCGGGCTCCAAAAATCAGCAGTGCTCCGGGCGCCCCCTGCTAGTCGCGGCCGTAAAAGGCAGACAAAAGCCCTAGCCTCCTCCAATCGGAGGGCTCGAGCTTCAGCTCGCTCCCGCCTCTCTCGCTTACACGCTCACTCTTTTCTCCAATATGCGGGCTCGAAAAGGGGGCGTGAGCGGCGAGGCATGTTGGGAATTGTAGTTTTCTAGACCCACGGGACGGGCAGGAGCCGGAGCTCCGTGCCGCCTGTTCTCCCGCCTTCATTTCCCATCGTGCTGAGGCGGGTGGCATGGCGGAGAAGGATGACACCGGAGTTTGACGAAGAGGTGGTTTTTGAGGTAAGAGGAAAATGGCGGTGGGTGTGGATTGCCTTTGTTTGAGAAGGACGAGACGGAAAGCAGGGAGGCAAGGCGTTCCCGGGGCGTGGGATCGGGTGAGGCGCTCCAGCTGGCCTCGACCACCGAACCCCAGCGATTTCAGGGCCTAGTGTCCGTCGTCGCCTGACAGGTGTAGCCAGAGGCGCCCTGGCCGTGGCCGGCCTCTATCTCGGGCCCCCCCAGAATTCCCAGACGGTGCCCGGTTGCCAGGCCCTGGGCTGGAGCGGTGTCTCTTCCTTCCTGGGAATGGATGTGCCGCGTGGGGACTGCGCCCGGCTGGGGCGGGGCCGAATCGTGCCTTTTAGATAGTCACAACTTAGCCTCCTCCTTTTCCATCCGCGATTTTTTTGGGTCAGTATCCAGAAGTGCTTCAGGTCACTGTTGACCGTCAAGGCGTGGCCCTCGGAATGAAGGCAGCAGGTGCCCGTTTTCTAACACGGTTTAAAGTCTATATGTGGGACCTACTGTGGGTGGTTAGGGCCGGGGCATCTCAGCGTCTAGATTCGATTCTTTTGTCCTTTGCTGTTGCGCTAGGTGTAGCCAGTTCTTCTGACTCGAGGCTCTAGATGTGAGTGCTTTTGTGTGGGACTATTTTAAGACGTTCTCTGCCATCTTGAATGAAAAAAATCGGGCGAGTGTTTTTGATGCCATTTTTTCCAGACACAGGTCAAAACTCGCACCCCTGTACATATGTGTATTGCATGTATACACTTTACTTTTATTTATCCAACTAGATTTTAAGAAAATTTAAAAATGAAGTGGCCCATGCCATACAGCGAGAGAGCGAGGCACAGACAGGACAGAATGCTAAATGTTGAAATATGTACAAACTGTCATTGAAGGATTAATTTCTGTTCTTGCGGCCTCCCAGAGGCTACACCCAGTACGCGATATCCGAGGTGAATCTTTAACTATGAATTGGATTAGAAAAACCGGCAGGAGAAAATGTATTACAGGGTAAGAGAACTGAGTATGCCAAGCTTGGGAAGTGCGAAAGTACCTGGTGTGCATTTTTAGGGGGCAGGGTGTGGAGGGTGGCTATGTAAAGTGGCTTGATGTGGCTGCAATGAAGAAGCAGTGGAAAATGTGGCCATTTTACCAAAATGAAGAGTCTAGATATGAGGCGTTCATTAGGGAAGACAAGGGCCTGAATTTTGGAAATGAGAGATGTAATGGAATAATGGCTTGGACAGACACTTGTAAGTTAAAATCGAGGCAATGTTCATAGATTGAATGTGGTAGCTGAAGGAGAGAGAAATAGATTTCTAGAGTAAGGGTAACTTACCTATTTTTTTGATTTCTGAATATAATAGTAATATATGCTCAAGGAACATTTTATTGTAGAAAATAAGCCCCCAAGTTAAAATCATCCATCATCCCACCACCCAAAGATGGTAACTACTAACAGTATGGTATGTGTTCTTATAGACTTTATTTCTACGTAAATGTGTGTTTATGTGTGTGTAATTTTTTAGCCTCTATATTAGGACACAATGTGTGTGTGATATTTTTTAAAACAAAAGGTATACCACATAGAATTTTGTATATATTTTTCACTTGACTTTATCGTGAATCTTTTCCCATTCATCATTCTTTGAAAACATTAATATTATAATATCCCCTCATGTGTATCATAATATAGCCTTTTTTTTCAAAATACCATTGTAATCAACAGTGATATAAGCCTATCTTTAACCACAACTCTGATTTTCCTCAGAATAATTTTTAGAAGTAGAACTAGTGGGTCAAAGAATATGAACATTTAAGACTTACGCAGAAAGGTTATACCAATTCAGGTTTCCGTTAAGAATAAGAGAGTATTGGTTTCACCAAATCCTCAACAACAGCCTTAACAGTTCCCTTTAATCTTTGCTAATTGGATAGGCAAAAATAACATTCCATTGTTTTAGTTTACATTTTGTGCATTTATACATTTATTAGCCATTTTTCTTTGTTTGAACATTTCTCTTCATATTTGTTGCTCATTTTCTTATTAGATGCTAGCTTTAAAAAAATTGACTTGCGTGAGTTCTTCATGTATTACCAAGCCTTTGTCATACTTGCAGAAAAATTTCCAGTTTGCTGTTTGTTTGCTTTTTGATATACACAATTTTTATTGCAATATAATTTACATAAGGACAGGGCACAAATCACAAGTGTGCAGATGGTTATATTTTCACATGTTGAGCACACCCATGTAACCAGCACCCAGATCAAGAAACAACAGATGGGGCATGGTGGCTCACACCTGTAATCTCAGCACTTTGGGAGGCTGAGTCAGATGGATCCCTTGAACCCAGGAGTTTGAGATTAGCCTGGACAACATGGTGAAACCCTATCTCTACAAAAAAGACAAAAATTATCTGGGCGTGGTGGCACGTGACTGTAGTCCCAGCTGAGGTGGGAGAATCACTTGAGCCTCGGTAGGTCAAGGCTGCAGTGAGCCATGATCGTACCACTGTACTCCAGCTTGGATGACAGAGCCAGACTCTGCCCCAAAAAAATAAAAAATGAAAAAAGAAACAACATCACCAGCACACCAGAAGCTCCCTCCTGGTCCTTTCCATCACTACTCCCTACCCCAAAATGATCGCTATTTAAACATAATAACCTAGATTAATTTTGTCTATTTTTATTGTTTAGACACTGTGCATTTCCATTTATATACTCTCTTATTTCTGACTTTTTTTTTTTCCTCTCTGGCTTTATTTGTGAGATTCGTCCATATTGTTAGCATGAGAGTTTTTATTTCTACATTGTATTCCATGTGAATATATGATCATTTTTAAATTCATTCTTCTGTTAATGGTCATTGAGTAGTTCCCAGGTTTAAACTAGTGCTATTGTGAACCTTTTTGTATGCGTTTGGTTAAACATATTTCTGGTGGATATATATGTAGGAATGGAATTGCTGGGTCATAGCAAATACATAGATATTTCTGTAGATATTGCCAAAATTGATTCCAAAGTGGTTGTACCAGTTTATTCTCCTGCCAGGAATGTATGAGAGGTCCCATTGCCCCACATCCTCATCAACAGTTGCTAATTTTAGTGTTTTTCTTTTTATGATTCTAGGGGCTATGTCCTGGTATCTCCTTGAGGTTTTAATTTGTATTTTCTTGATAAAGACGTTAAGATGTTTAATGTGTTTATTAGCCAATTGTATATCCATTTTGTGAAGCCACATCAAATTTCTTGCATATTTTTCTATTGGGTTGTCTCTTTTTCTTACTGATTTGAAGGAATTCTTTACATACACTGGATACAAGTCCTTTGTTAGAGATGCAGTTGGCCCTCCTTAGCTGATAGTTCCACATCTGCAGATTGGACCAACCGTGGCTCACGCCTGTAATCCTAGCACTTTGGAAAGCTGAGCCAGGCGGATCACTTGAGGCTAGGAGTTTGAGACCAGCCTGGCCAACATGGCGAAACCCCGTCTCTACTAAAAAACACAAAAACTAGCTGGGCATGGTGGCATGCACCTGTAGTCCCAGCTACTCCAGAGGCTGAGGCATGAGAATCGCTTGAACCCAGGAGGCGGAGGTTGCTCTGGGTGACAGAGTAAGATTCCATCCCCCCCAAAAAAATAAAGGAAATACTCTGGCCCGGTGTGGTGGTTCATGCCTATAATCCCAGCACTTTGGGAGGCTAAGGTGGGAGTATTGCTTGAAGCCAGGAGTTTGAGACCAGCCTGGTCAACATTAACAAGATCCTGCATATTAAAAAAAAAAAAAGAAAAAAATTAACCAGGTATGGTGGTGCATGTCTGTAATGCCAGCTACTCCAGAGCCTGAGGCAGAAGATTGCCTGAGCCCAGGAATTTGATGCTGCAGTGAGCTACAATTCCAGCCTGGGTGACAGAGTGAGACTATATCTCTAAATAAATAAATAAATACTCAAAAATATTCAAAAAATAATACAAATAAAAAACTATACAGGATAATAACTATTTACATAGTGTTCACATTGTATTAGGTATTAAAAATAATCTAGAGATGATTTAAAATATGTGGGAGAATGTGTGTATGTTATATGCAAATACTATGCCATTTTATATAAGGGACTTGAGCATCCATGGACTGGGTATTTGCCCTAGTCATGTGACTAATTCCCCATGAATAAAGAGACAACTGTATATACCTCATATATTTTACCTTGGGCTATATGTGGCCTCTGCACTCTTTTAATCGTGTCTTTTAATGAACAGAAGCTCCTTATTATAATCCAATTAAACCTTATTCTTTTGTGATTAGTGCTGTTAAAAAAATATTTGCCTACTCTAAGGTCACAAAGATATTTTCTTTAAAAACTTTATTTGACCTTTTCCCATTTAGATCTGTCATCCATCTGGTACTGATTTTTGTATGGTAACAAGTGAAGATCAACATTTTTTTTTTTCCCGTATGGATGTCCAGTTGACCTGGCACCATTTACTGAACAGATCATTTTTTCCCCACTGAACTGTAGTGTTGCCTTTGTCATAAATCAGGGAAACTTTTATGTATGGATCTCTTTCTGGACACTTTCTTCTTTGCCATTGATCGTTTTGTTTATTCATGTGTTAATATGACATTATTTTAATTACTATAATTTAAAAAATAGGTTTTAATATCTGATAGCATTAGACCCTTCAGCTGTATTTTTCTTCAAGATTGCCTTTGGCTATTCTTGGCCCATTATATTTCCGTATAAATTTTAGAATCAGCCTGTCAGTTTTTGTAAAAAAAAAATAAAAATAAAAAAACCCTACTGAGACTTTGATTGAATTGCTTTGAAGCTATAAATTAATTTGGGGAAACTTAACATCTTTACAATATTGAATCTTCCAATCAGTGAACATTTATTGCTTGCCTTCTAAATGAATCAGGCAACTTCCCATCTCATTCTGTGCTCTAGGACTGATTTTACAAAATGAGAATTATCTGTTTCTTCAGAGTATAGCTAAATTGGCCTTACCTGGGGAAAAGAGACTGAATGTTGTCTATCAGCTCAATTTCTTTTATGGTTATTGCTCAGGTACAATTTTCTATTTTGATAACTTTTTTATTCTGAAAGGCAGTGTAATATAGTTAAAGATACGGGCTCCAGAGCTGGATAGCCTAAGAAATCCTAGGTCAGCTATTTATTAGTTAATGTGACTTTGAGCAGGTTACTTGTCTAAGCTTCAGTTTTCTCCATATTAAATAAAAATAACAGTAACTATCTTGTAAGGTAGTTGTGAGTACTAAATGATTTAATATAAGTGAATTACTTAGATGAGTACCTAACACATTGTAAACACTCAGTAAATGTTACCTTTTATTAAATTTTTCCAGCAAATTGCTTTTTATCTAGGTTTTCAAAGTTATTGATATATTCTTAGTAGTCTCTTTAGTTTCATTTATAGCACAAATTAGATCTGATTGTTGTTATGTTTTTCTTTTTGTTTTACATAGATGTGCTGAAGTGTCAACTTACCAGATAGACTTTTCTTTTTTTTGAGACAGGGTTCCACTCTTGTCGCCCAGGCTGGAGTGCAATGGCAGGATCTTGGCTTGCTGCAACCTCTGCCTCCTGGGTTCAAGCAATTCTCCTGCCTCAGCCTCCCGAGTAGCTGGGATTACAGGCACCCATCATCACGCCCAGCTAATTTTTGTATTTCTAGTAGAGATGGGTTGGTTTCACCATGTTGGCCAGGCCGGTCTTGAACTCCTGACCTTGGGTGATCCACCCACCTCAGCTTCCCAAAGTGCTGGGATTACAGGTGTGAGCCACCGTGCCTGGCCCCAGGTAGACTTTTCAAAAAATTAATTGTTGGTTTTGTTTGGTCAGTTCTATTGAATTTGTTTGTGGTTTTAAATTTTTTAAAATTTCTACTTTTATCTATTTCCATTCATCTATTTGTGTTTATTTTGCTATTTGTGTTCTGTTTTCTTTAGCTTCTTGAGTTAAAAACCTAAATGCCCAAAATAACTTGTAAGGCTATAAATTTCCCTGAGTATTGCTTAAGTTGTGTCACAAAAGTTTTGAAATGTAGTTTGTCTCATGGTTGCGTAAGTTCCATTTTTATTTCTTATTTAATACTCAAGTGTATAGTTGAGGGATTGATGTTATCATTGGTGATTATTTTTCTCCCTGTGTCCCTCAGACCCATAATTCCACCCTAATCATTATGGACTGCATCACTGTATTCCCTTGTCCTCTGGGTTCCATTTAGGTTCGGCCAGTGGGAAGGACCTGCAGATCAGAGGATGGAGGAAAGAGCGCCAGAGAGGTTTGGGTGTTTCTTGTCTGAATTCTTTCCCTCTATAGCTACTATTGGTTAGTGATTGCATTCCTGTACCTAAAGCCACAACTTTTTTTTTTTTTTTTTTGACAGGGTCTTGCACTGTTGCCTAGGCTGGAATGCAGTGTTACCATCATAACTCACTGCAGTCTCCAACTCCTGGCTCAGGCGATCCTCCCACTTCAGCCTCTCAAGTAGCTGGGACTACAGGCGTGTGCCACCACGTCCAGCTAAACTATAAGTCTTATCAGGGAATTCTTGGGAAAGGCTTGGAGCAGCCATCTTATTTCCTGTGTTTGGGCTTTACCACCTATGAGACCTGTAACCCCCTCTACCCCCTATTACCACTTTCATTCAACTTAGATCTCAGGCCACTGACTGAGAAAGGCCTTCTTTTGAAGAGCTGAAAGCTTGTAAGGCACGTTGTCTTGCCATCTACCACTTGATTCCTCAGCCAGTGGAACATATTTCAGGTTCTGCTGAATCAGCCCTACTTCTAGATACTAAGTACTGTGTCACCCATACATCCTAATGCACAGTGACTGGTTTTTGGCACCAGGGACTTGTTTTGTGAGAGAGAATTTTTCCACAGATGGAGGATGGTTTCAGGATGGAACTGTTCCACCTCAGATCATCAGGCATTAGTTAGATTCTTATAAGGAGCACACAACCTAGATCTCTCACATGCACAGTTCACAATAGGGTTCCTGCACCTATGAGAATCTAATGCTGCCACTGATATTGACAGGAGGCAGAGCTCTGATAGTAACGCTTGCTCACCCAGTGGCCCACCATCCTGCCGGCCGCGGGCTGTATTCCTAACAGGCCATGGACCAGTACCAGTGCTGCGCAGGCCTGGGGGTTGGGGACCTCTATTAATGCAGTAAACAGAAACCTGTCTATGTGCCATAAGCAGAAAGGAATTTAACATAGGGAATTAATGGTTAGATTATCGTTGGAAGGCCTACAGGATCAAGCTCTATCAGAGTTGCTATATGCTCATGAAGGCAAGAGCACGTGATCATGATCATAGTTACAATCCAGGAATTAGAAGCCATCACCACTTTGGGAGTCCAAGGCGGGCAGATCACGAGGTCAGGAGATCGAGACCTTCCTGGCTAACGCTGTGAAACCCCATCTCTAGTAAAAATACAAAAAGAAATTAGCCGGGCTTGGTGGCGGGCGCCTGTAGCCCTAGCTACTCGGGAGGCTGAGGCAGGAGAATGGCGTAAACCCAGGAGGCTGAGCTTGCAGTGAGCCAAGATCGCGCCAGTGCACTCCAGCCTGGGCGATAGAGCAAGACTCTGTCTCAAACAAGACAAAACAAAACAAAACAAAACAAAACAAAACAAAAAAGCCATCACCACATCTGCCTCTCAATAACCTAACAAAGTGATACCTTGGTGTTGGAACTTGGAGTCTCTCCACTGTCTCTACCACACCTGCAGCTGTGTTACCAAGAAGCTGGAGAATCCATATTGGAATACTGCCATAGAAACATTTTGCCTCCACAGCTTTGTTTCATAGCAAAAAAAAAGAGAGAGAAAGAGGGAGGGAAAAGAAGGAATGAGAGAACAAACGGACAAATGAAAGAACAAGGCCAGCAGTGGGGGGATCACTTGAGGCCAGCAGTTTGAGACCAGCTTGGGCAACATAGCGAGACCTTGTTTCTACAAAAAATTATTTTAAAGAATTAGCTGGGCATGGTGGCATGCATCTGTAGCCCTAGCTACTCAGGAGGCTGATGCAGGAGGATTGCTTAAACCCAGGAGTTCAAGGCTGCTATGAGCTTTGATGAGCCCACTGCACTCTGCCTTGGTGACGGATTGAGACTTTGCCTTTACTTAAAAAAAAAAAAAAAAAAAAAAAAAAAAAAAAGAACAGATGAAACAAAAGCCAAAGAAGCAAAAAGTGGACTTCTGCTCTTCTTCCACCTTCCAAATCTCTTACACCGTACACCTACTTGAGGAAACCCTAATTTATATCTAGAATCCTAGCTGCAAGATAATTTGGGAAATTTCAGATGTAGCTTTCCTGCCTCTGTAACACAAGAGATACATTGGAAGAAGGATTATAGAATAGAGATTGAACAAGCCAATTTACCATATCTATCTTAGGGCCTAACCTCTCTTCCCCTAAGAAAATTTAATTGTGATTTTTTTTTGGTATATTTGTTGTAATACTGTTATTTTAATGATCTTCAGAGTAGAAATCAGACTCATTCATGTATTGAGACTTACCTAGAGAATTGCATGCTGCATGAAAGTTAAAAACTTAAATCATGCAGAGTTTTGGATAATATTCCGACAGCATCCCTTCCCTTAAAACAAACTCTTTGAGGTATCTTGTTTTAATTTCTGTTTCTTGGATTATTTGTAAATTTTACTGTATTATACTTTGGGTCATTTGTATTTCTTCTTCCAGTGATCACTTTGAGTCCTCTTAGTCTGAGAGGACTAGATGTGCACTGAAAGATGATATAAGAGAAGGACTAAGGGAGGAAAGAAAGAGTGAAGTGCCCAGGCCCAATTTCCATTTCTTGCCCTAGAATCTGATTACCCATTTTGTCAGAGCTAGATTCCGTATATACTTTCAATGTTAATTCCGTTATATTGGAGCCTGACTCCTCCTTCTATAAGATCATTTGTTTTAATTAGATTCTTCTACCATCATTCTACTCTAAGAGGCTGAATTGAGAAGGACAGTATAACCTCAGTCTTGGACCTCTCAGGCTAAACAGCAACAGAACGAAGTTTAGAAAATGATGGATACTATGTCTAATGTGAATATTAGCAAAATAAGCATGAAATACCAAGATTGTTGTTTTACTCTATTATCATCATCATTAATTACAGTGTTTTGAGAGTAAGAATTCTCCAATTACTTTAGAAAGGTATTAAAATTCTGATGTTGCTTTCTTAACTGTTTTTTAGACAGGGTCTCACTCTGTCGCCAGGCTGGCCTCCAATAGAACAATCACTGTTCACTGCAGCCTCCATTTCCCAGGCTCAGGTGATTATCACATCTCAGCCTCCCAAGTAGCTGGGACTATAGGCATGTGCCATCACGCCCTACTAATTTTTTTTTTTTTTTGAGATGGAATTTTGTTTCGCTCTTGTCGCCCAGGCTGGAGTGCAATGGCGTGATCTCGGGTCACTGCAACCTCTGCCTCCCGGGTTCAAGCGATTCTCCTGCCTCAGCCTCCCAAGTAGCTGGGATTACAGGCGCATGCCACCACACCCTGCTAATTTTTGTATTTTTAGTAGAGATGGGGTTTTGCCATGTGGGCCAGGCTTGTCTCAAACTCCTGACCTCAGGTGATCCATCCGCCTCGGCTTCCCAAAGTGCTGGGATTACAGGCATGAGCCACCATGCCCGGCCAATTTTTTGTGTTTTTTGCAGAGAGTGGGTTTTGACATGTTGCCCAGGTTCAAGTGATCGTCCTGCCTCAGCCTCCCAAAGTGCTGGGATTACAGACATGAACGACTGCACCAGGCCTTAAATTTTAATTGCAGAAACTTCAGGTCATTTATTCTGTCTTAAACTCTGCTATTCCTAGAGGGAAGAGTGCCTGGAAATAAGACTTTTTAAATCTGAAAGACTAATTTTTCTGCCTCTTTGCATCATTTGAAGTTCATTTAAACCATTCCTTTGTAACTTTCTTCTAGTAGGGACAATATTGTATTAAAGGGATCTTTTACTCAAATCTCTTGCCTTGGTAACCTTATCCTCTGTAGGTGAACTCGTTACTGTTTTGGGTGTTTGTTTAAATTCATTCTTCCTCTTTTCTTTTCTTCCTGGCTGAGAAAGATAATTTTTGCCCATTTTATCATGATTTCTTTTTCTCCTACTTCTTTCATACTTCTGTGTAAGTTATTAAATGTTAACCCTTCGTTGGCAGTATGTTCAGCTTTCGCCCTTTTCTCCCATAGCATTTAATCAGTTAAATGAAAGGAAATGACTCTCACAAAACCTTTCACATTTAAAAGGAAGTTTTAAAAAATTTCTCTCTTCCTCGAGAGATTCCCCTTTCTTTGTATTTTTAAAAGTTATTATACATCTCTGAGGAACATGAAGGCATTTTTTCCCTAAGTAATAATTGTGGATTCTTTCTTATTTGTATTATTGATTTGACTAATGGAAGAATATTGTTTTTGTCTGTGAACATATACATGGACAGTATTTGCTATTTTGATAATGGAGCTTCCTGTCTAGAATAATTATAGATATAAAATTTAAGGTATTATTATATCATTTATTTTTTTAATATATCCTGAGTTTCAGTTTGTCAAACATAAAGCCCTAAATTGTATTATTTAAAATAATCTTGTTCCAATTAGTAGCTGAGATTAGAAGTATAGCAAAATTCATGCTATAACTATCTATAATAGGAATAATATTTACTAATAGTGTTATTAAATCACAACTCTATTGACATCAAAGATTGACCATTAAGACCAAGTCTAGCCAGATATGGTGGTTCACACCTATAATCTCAACAATTTAGGAGGCTGTGGTTAGAAGATCACATGAGCTCAGGAGTTCAAGACCAGGCTGGGCAACATAGTGAGACCCTGTCTCTGCAGAAAATGTAAAAATTGGCCAGTGTGGTGGTATGTACCTGCAGTCCAAGCTGCTTCGGGGCTGAGATGGGAGGATTGCTTGAGCCCAGGAGGTTGAGGCTGCAGTGAGCTGTGATTTCAGCACTGCACTTCAGCCTCCTGGGCATTGAAATGAGACCCTGTCTCAAAACAAAAACAAAAACAAAACACCAACTCTGGTTTATAACCAAGATATGCAAGAAGAAATTCCATGTTTAATATGGATTATAAAAATTATTCTTGGGGAACAAGTCTGCTTTTTTTTTCTGCTTATGTTGTGTCATTTCTTCTGTTTTGGCTTCTTCACAGATCCTTGGGGCTCCAGTTTAGATTAAAATTTTGTTTCTGTTTTACGTCTAAACATTCAAGAAAAGTAGGAAGTTCTCTCTTTTATGTATTTTTTATTGCATTTATTAAAATGTAAGTCCATTTGTCTCAAGCTATGACACACACAGTGCCTACATTATTTTTTGTAGTTACCTTGGTATTTTATGTGCAGCTGTATTGAAGGTTTTTATTTTTTTAAAAGCATTGTGGAAAGAGGACCAGATGAGGAGTCGAGAGACTGACTGACATAAATTAGCAATGAAATTCTGAATAAATCACTTAATTTCTCTAGAGCTTGTTTCCCAGGATCATCCTTTATACCATATCATCCTTTGGTATGAAATTTTTCTTAAATCCATTCTAGGGGATTGGAAACTATCTAGTGGGTTGGGTAAAGGAGAGTAGGCCCTTAGAGGCTTCCATTAATTAGGAAATACAGGAAAAGAATCTACTCATTTGCAGTCTCTTTTTATATTAGAAATCCTGACTCAATTTTAGTTTTCCCTGGTTCTGTACCAGGTGTTCTCTGAGTTCCTAGAAGCAAATCATGCCTTACGCATTTAGGAGAAAAGGCCCAAAGCTCAGTGTACTCGACAGGGGCACAGTGTTAGAAAGTGTACTAACTTCGACCAGGCGTGGTGGCTCATGCCTGTAATCCCAGCACTTATGGAGGGTGAGGCAGGCGGATCGCCTGGGGCCAGGAGTTCGAGACCAGCCTGGCAAACGTGGTGAAATCCTATCTCTACTAAAAATGCAAAAATTAGCTGGCTGTTACAAATGCAAAAATTACAGCTGGCGCCTGTAATCCCAGCTACTCAGGAGGCTGAGGTAGGTGAATTGCTTGAACCCAGGAGATGGAGGTTGCAGTGAGCTGAGATCACGCCATTACACTCCAACCTGAGCAACAGAGAGAGACTCTGTCTCAAAGAAAAAAAAAAAAAAGAAGTGTACTAACTTCATTGCCTCTGGATTTTTTGAGTATTGCTTATAGTATACATTGAGACTTCCTGTTGTTATTATTCCCACTATAGGAAATCAGTGTGCCCATTACTTTTTATTTGAAACAATATATTTGAGGACATCCTTTATTTTAAAATCTGCATTGTAATTTATGTAGTTGACAGAATATAGCCTCCTATCTCTTATTGTTGAGGTTTTTGCTGATTAATCCACAACTTTTAATATTATATCTCATTAAGACCTTTATTAAAATGGATTTTTTTTCTTTTTTCTTTTTCTTTCCTTCTTTTTTTTTTGAGACAGTCTCACTCTGTCACCCAGGCTGGAGTACAAGTGTTGCAATCATAGCTCACTGCAGCCTTGAACTCCTAGGCTCCAGCTATCCTCTCCTCTCACCTCATCCTGTGTGAGCCATTGTGTACAGTTATCGCTCCTTTTTTTTTTTTAATTTTGGGATAAGAAGCAAAGGAAATAAAGTTGGATGTTATCTCATAATATCCAAAAATTATATTAAAGTTTACTTCATGCTCTCCTCACATCCAACATTTTGCCAATTGTGTTTGATCTTCTGGCCTTTGTCTTAAAGCAGTTGAAAATGAAGTTTTGCTTCCTCTCCTTGCTTCTGCTCTGCATTCATTTAAGTGACCGATATGTGCCAGTTAATTAGCTAGATTTGAAATAATATTAAAAGTGCATCATAACCAAGGGGATATCAATCTACCATTGCTGACTTCTCTCCATTTAGTTAAGACAATCCACGGCTGTCCTTGCTTTTTAGTCAACAGAGTATAAAAGCTGTGTAAGTCAGTTTTCTCCCATTGCATCTCTTAGTCTTTTCATGGGTATGTTTGATTTTTATTTAGATTTTGGACTTAGGTAGTAATGCACTTAAGTACATTTGTACTGTTGTATAGGAAAATCTTAAGGTTACTCTTTTTAAAAATGTTTGCTATTTATTACATCTCATATCAGAATCATTGGATAGGATTTCAGCGGAAAATATTAGAAGCCTGCAGCCAGACAAACTTATTAATATATGTGTCTTACTTTTTCTTGGTTTATTTAAAAACTTTTAAATAAAGACTAATACTAAAAACATCCTTTGAAGGCATTTTTAAAACTCCAGTATTCCTATTACCTTCGTCTGTAGTTGCTGAGTAATAACAGCACTGAAGAAATAATGTTCAGATTTTTTTCAAAGGGCTGCTTCTGATAGGAAAATGCTTAGTAATGACAGAGGCACGCCCTCCAATTCAGTGGCCATTTTGTACTGTAGTTCTTCTGGAGAAACAAGTGGGAATCATCAAAGAAAGAAATGTATGGATAAAAAAGAATAAAGACAAGAGGCAGTAAATTTTTCATTTAGGTCAACTGGAGAAATTAGAACCATGCTGTCTGTGAGTAGTTTAATTAGTTGGACCAATTTTAATGGACCCTTTTAGCTTAATCTCTTGAAATTCTATGATTAGATTTTACTTTGCTGATTAATTAATTAATGCTTGAATTTGGGGCTTTGGTATACTAATTTAGAAATTATGTTGAAATGTAAGCTCTGAAAAGCATTTCCTATTATTTTATATCTCTAATATCCTATGATATTATCTAAGGTTTAAGGGAGATAAAGGCACGAAGTAGTTAATTTCAGATTATATTTTGTGATTGTGTACTGAATTAAAGATAAGTGAAAAGTCTATATAGAAATTTACTACATTGGCAATACAATTATGGGGAAATTTATTTTCCATCATGGGGTTTTGTTAATTTTGGCAGAGATTTAGCCTTTTAAGTAGATTCCTCATTAAAAATTGAGAAAAATCACTGCCTTTTATAATTTGTTATAGTTTTACTCATCAGTTTATTTTGTGATACTCTGCAGCTAGCCTGGAAAAACATGGAAATCATAGCAATTAACAACAGGAGTTTAATCCTTTTCAGTGGTATTTTCCAAAAACAATATATTGTTGTTCTATATGTGATAGTCACATTTAGACCTATAGCTCTAAGCTATATTCAAAGATAAAAGATTTTTTTAAATGCTTTAAAATAACACATAATAATTTTCAGGCAAATATTTTCCCATCAAATCCCTTTAGTTGCAGATAACTTTTCCCTAGAGATTTTATTGAATTAAATTTATTGAATTTTATTGAATTAAAGATCTTTTAGAGGTTCTGTTGGCATGGTAGAAACTTAAAAAAATATGTAATTTACATGGTAGTATGTAGAGAATACTTTTTTTCCAGAGAAATTACAAGTTGGTACAAACTTGAAGAAAAGTTATGTATAACTTGGTGAATTCTGTAACTTGGGAATGAAAATCAAAGGCTTTTTGATCCTTTGAACCAGAATAAGCACAGATTCATATAGGTGGGAAGTCTGTGTTAACAAAGTTACTTCTCAAACATTACACAATTTCAGGCTTTTGTGCCAATGCTTTGTGCCTCATACTGTCTTCTCTGTTAGTAGCTGGTGTGCCTGTGTTTTCCTGTTGCTTTTTGTGTTTAATATGGACTGCATGGCCCAAATAACATGTGGCATCTGACAATAGTTAGCATTTTGCCAAACCTGATAGTGTGGTTTAGATATCATACTGACATTTTAAATAAAGGAATGTGTAATAGTTGAAGTAGAGCATTAGTTTTTGTGTTGGTTTGGTTTAGGTTTTTTTGTTCGTTTGTTTTGGTTTTTGGGTTTTTTGAGACAGAGTCTCACTCTGTTGCCCAGGCTGGAGTACAGTGGTGCAATCTTGGCTCACTGCATCCTCTACTTTCCAAGCTCAAGCGGTCCTCCTGCCTCAGCCTCCTGAGTTGCTAAGAGCACAGGTGTGTACCACCATGTTCGACTAATTTTTGTATTTTTTGTGGAGACAGGATTTCGCCATGTTGCTCAGACTGGTCTCAAATTCCTTGGCTCAAGTGATCTTCATGGCTTGACTTCCCAAAGTGCTGGGATTACAGGGGTGAGCCACTGCATCCACCCCATTGTTAGTTTTTATATGGAAAAGTGTATTGCTCATTTTATTCATTTACTAAACTCACATGTAATTGGGTACCTTCTTTTTTTCTTTTCTTTTCTTTTTTTTCTTAGTAGACCTTAACTACCTTTTTCCACACAGATAACACATGAATATGTTCTCATTGTAAAACATTCACATAATACAGGGAAAGGATCAGCTCTCCCTTAATCCCCCTTTTCCTTTGCAAGTCCACCTTTCTCTGCAGAAGTACCACTGTAATCACTTTGGTATATTTTCTTTTTTAAATTATTTTTTATTTTTATTTTTTTATTTTTTTGAGACAGAGTCTCACTCTCTCGCCGAGGCTGGAGTGCAGTGGCGCAATCTTGGCTCACTGCAACCTCCACCTCCCAGGTTCGAGTGATTCTCCCACCTCAGCCTCCCAAGTAGCTGGGACTACAGGCGTATGCCACCATGCCTGGCTAATTTTTTTGTATTTTTAGTACACACACGGTTTCACCATGTTGGCCAGGCTGGTCTCAAACTCCTGGCCTCAGGTAATCCCCCCACCTCGGCCTCCCAAAGTGCTGAGATTACAGGCGTGAGCCACTGTGCCTGGCCAATGTTGGTATATTTTCTTTAAGATTATTCTCAGCGCAATTACATTCATCTATATGTGTATGTGTGTATATATATATATATATATATATATGTGACATACATAAATATATTGTATAATTCCATTTTGTGGGTTTTTTAAAACAATGGGGTTTTTAAATGGCTAGTAATAGTCAATATTCTTGTATGTATATTTGGCATACTTTTATAATTATATTCGTAGACTGGAAGCTTAGTGGTAAAATTGCTAGGTCAACGGATATTTGCATTTATATTTTTATACCTATACTCCCACTAATAGTGTATGATGTATCTGTATTCCCACGTTGCCAAAACTGAGTATTCTCAGACTTCTTAATTATTGCCAACTAATAGGTAAAAATTGTATCTTTGTTTCAATTTGCATTTCTTCAAAGATGAAGTTTAACATGTTTTCATTTATATTGACCCGTTTGTATTTTTTTTTTTGAACTGCTTCTTTATATCCTTTGCCCATTTCTACAATTTAAAAAAATATTCTTACTGGTTTATGTGGGCTTATTGTAAATTAAAAAACTGTTGCATCATGTTAGCTGAATTTTCTATCAATAATCTTTTTTTTTTTTTTTTTTTTTTGAGACAGAGTTCCACTCTTGTCCCCCAGGCTGGAGTGCAATGGCGTGATCTGGGCTCACCGCAACCTCCCCCCACTGGTTCAAGCAATTCTCCTGCCTCAGCCTCCCGAGTAGCTGGGATTACAGGCATGCGCCACCACCCCCGGCTAATTTTTTGTATTTTTTTTAGTAGAGGCGGGGTTTCTCCATGGTGGTCAGGCTGGTCTCAAACACCTAACCCCAGGTGATTTGCCCGCCTCAGCCTCCCAAAGTGCTGGGATTACAGACGTGAGCCACCGCGCCAGGCCTCCATTTTCAGTGAGTTGTTTTTAAAACCCATTAAGCTAGTTTTGAAAGTAATTTTTAAGACTAGACTACCATTGTTTCTGTAGTCCCCAAGAATCTTTGCAGCCAGTTTCTAACCTTGTGTAACGTGAGGCAAATGCTCTTACTGAATTCTTTTTTTTTTTTTTTTGAGAGGGAGTCTCTCTGTTGCCCAGGCTGGAGTGCAGTGTCATGATTTTGGCTCACTGCACCCTCCGCCTCCTGGGTTCAGGTGATTCTCCTGCTTCAGCCTCTCGAGTAGCTGGGATTACAATAAGCCCACATTACAGTCTCCTGCCACCACGCCTGGCTAATTTTTGTATTTTTAGTAGAGACGGGGTTTCACTACGTTGGCCAGGCTGGTCTCAAACTCCTGACCTCAAGTGATCCGTCCATGTTGGTCCCCCAAAGTGCTAGGATTACAGGCATCAGCCATGGTGCTCGGCTCTTACTGAATTCTTACATGTGAACTATAACTCATCTGAAGCAAAAATAAGGCAATTGGGAATAAATGTAGGTATTATCAGGAGAATAATGCTAGCCTATTTTGAGTTTTCTAACTTAATCTGCTAAATATATTTAAAATTACAAGTTTAGTTTCTAGTTAAATAAAACAAACAACTATACACAGTACTACATTAGACCAAATTAATGAACTTGTTTACTCAAAATTATTTGCAATATGATGGGGTAGGTAACAGCACTGAATCTATCAGGTTTTTCCGACTCAGAAAAATCCCTCCTCTGTTATTTACTACTATCTGTCCTTGTGACCTTGGGCAAGTTCCCTTGGTCTCTCTGTGCCTTAGTTTCCTCATATCTAAAATGAGCCATGCCTCATAAGGTTATTGCAAAGATGAGACAGGCTAGTACATAAAAAAAAAACAAAAAAAACCTTAGATTAATTCCTGGCCCTGTCTGGGTACTCAATAAATGTTTAGTACTGCTGTTGTTTGTGGGGAGATGGGTGGAAAAGAAATCAACCAACCAGATAGGAACTACACTGGATCATCCTCCTGTGAGAAAATTATGCATCTGGGCAGTATCAAGCAGAATTATCAGCCTCCACTGACTTCACCAAACCGGAGGTTAAACTTGCTGTAACCTCAGAAATGGGCAGTGGGAGAAGATCAAGGGCCATTATCAAACACTCACCACTTATAGCCCCCATAGCCTTGGGAAAACACAGCACTGGAATATTATTTTGTTTTGTTTTGTTTTCGTTATCTTGTTCATGTTGGTGTCTGTTGTGGCTCTGTTTCCCTTGGAAACTAAATTTCTAAATTGGTAATCCATTGCCTCTTGATTATTTCTCTTCTCTGAGTTTATACCTTAAAATTTCTTGACTTCTTCCCATTTGCTACTTTATATTAGCCTTAGGCTAATAAGTATAGAGCTCTCTCTGAAGGATGAATAAAAGTCATGGAGCCTGTAGATCATAATAACACCAATTTTATATGAGCATTTTCCAAAGTGTTCTCACGAGAAAAAAGTCTGTATTGGTATGTTCCCAGATTCTGTAGCTTCTATGAAACTTAAAGCCACCAATGGGAGGGGACAATTTAAGATGAAGTTAGCTTGAAGAGAGACAAAAATATGATGGAATTAAAAATTATGCCTTGCAGGGTTGAGCATTTTGAACCTTACAGAATATAACATATGATATATATGGTGAACTTGAGAGAGGTTGTTTCTTTTACATCTCAATTTTTCTCAAAGAGACAATTTTATATTATGGTTTAAAAGTGTGAGCTTTGGAGTCAGACTAACTGGGTTTATATTCTGATGGGTGACTTTAAGCAAGTTATAACCTCTTTATGACTCAGTTTCCTCATCTGTAAAATGAGAGTAATAATAAAAATACCTCTTTATAGAGTTGTTAGAATTAAATGAGATATTATAAAATGTGCTTAACTCAATGCCTGGTAAATAAGCAACTCAGCAAATGTTAACTATTTTTAGTGTTACTACATTGTTTTTCAGGCTTGGCTCTACTGTTTTCTAAAATATATATAGTAACTCTGTTAGGGCCTTCCTGTCTTCTCCTACCATTATCTCTAGTTATTCTTACAGATTACATATGTTTCTATACTGGTATGTCATATGAGTTTGCCACCATATTTATATGCTAAAGACTTGAATCTATACATTCAGTAGGCTACTTTCCTGACCTCCAGACATTTTAGGTCTAAGCCATTCACATTTGACTATCTCATAGGCACTTCTAATACATCACCTTCCTCCTCAGATTTGTTGCTGTGCCACTGTTTCATATTTCATTAAATGGCACCACCTGATTCTTCAAATCAGAAATCTTAATCTTGATCCCTCCATTGCCAACCATTTCAATCAGTAATCAAGTTATTTTGATTTTAATACTTTAACACATTTATTGAATGTTTTCATTTTTTATAGTTCTTGTAGTCCAAGTTATCCAACAATAAGAGACTGGATAAATAAACCATGATAGAGTCATAGAATTGAAATGCTATAAGGACACTAAAAAGGAATAAGGTGCAATATATGTCCTAATATGGAAAGGTCTCTAAAATACATTCAATGAAGCCAAGTGCAGAGAAAAGTATATAGTATATTTCCATTTGTATAGAAATTTTGAAGGCTATTCATACGTATATAAGTGGATACTAAATTTTGGGGGAAGGATTCATGAGCTAAATATTTATTACCTTTTGGGTGAGAGACTAGGGAAAACAAAGTTATTTCTTGTTTTATATCTTTTTGTATTTTTTAAATTTTTAGTATAAAAGCAGCAAGGGAGTAAACAACAAACAAACAAACTGAGGTTGAGCAGTTGAGCTTAGTGTCCTTTTACAGATGAAATAAGTTAACTTTTCTTGTATATCCCCAGAAAGAAGTTAATGGCAGAGAACTACTAAAGTAACGAGTGCCTGACACAGAGTAGGTGCTCAATAGATATTTGGCTAGTGATAAAGGAGTAAATGATTATTGCCCCTTTTCTATCCAGATGATCTTTATCTGGAATGCTGTTAGCACTCAGTCATTGCCATCTGCAAGAGAGAATAGATAGTGTGAGGGACCAGAATCAGAATTTGGCCAGTAGTTAGTGCAGACTACAAATTGCTTTTCTGAAAGGGTATATGGCTCTGAGATCAGCTCTTCTAATAAAGGGAAGGAGAGAGTCTCAAGGGTGCATCAGGGCTAGTGTGAAGAGCTCCAAGGGTTCAGACAGACAGAATAAGTGACATAGGGCCCAGCACGGTAGCTCACACCTGTAATCTCAGCACTTTAGGAGGCCAAGGAGGGCAGATCACTTGAGGTCAGGAGTTTGAGACCAGCCTGGCCAACATGGTGAAACACCATCTGTACTAAAAATATGAAAATTAGCCAGGTGTGGTGGCACATGCCTTTAATCCCAGCTACTTGGGAAGCTGAGGCAGGAGAATCACTTGAACCTGAGAGGTGGAAGTTCCAGTGAGCTGAGATTGTGCCACTGCCCTCCAGCCTGAGCAACAGAGGGAGACTCAGAGAGAGAGAGAGAGAAAGAAAAAAAGAAAGAAAGAAAGAAAGAAAGAAAGAAAGAAAGAAAGAAAGAAAGAAAAGAAAAGAGGAAAACAGAAACATTGCAACAATGACTACTGAGTTGGAAGATAGACAATCATTGACTGTTCTTAGCCCAGTAGATGTGCTGGATTGTGGACCTGTAGTATTGATATTAATAGTGTGTCAACATCCAAAAGAAACCATTCAGTAAAGTGCCATTTGTGGAAGAGGCTAGGTTTATTGAGATATCTAACTTTCCTAGTTAATATCTATGGCCCAGATAGTCAGATTTGCACTTCTTTTCTTATGTTGACACCCCAACAGAATTTTTTAAATAAGGAAAATTTTTTATTGGAAGACTGAAGTTCAGTTAGATGAGCATGAAGTTTATGTAGAAATAATCTCCCAACAGCTTAGCTCAGCTATTCTTAAAGTTTTTAAAATTTAAGGCTCTACTGGAGTAAAATGATGTTATATAGAAAATTATTTTCTTCAGATATTTTTAATACTGTAATAACATTTCTCAGCCTATTTAAAGGTTCATATTGGTCATCACAATACTTAGTGTAACCAAGTGCTCTAATTATTTTGGTTTTATATTAGTAGCTGACATAAATTCTAATGCAGTTGTTTTGAAGGTAACTCATTTCACTCTTAGAAAGCCTGTTGAGTTTTTGCAACAGTCTGTTGAGCATTGCAAGTCATGGAAAAACAACTAATTTTCCATTTTGGTCATTGCTTTTCAAATCAGTCAGCATCCTAAAATAAAAAGTAAATAAAGCAGCTGCTAGGCTACATATTTTTTTGTGATTTTTTCAATCTTTGTTTCCTTATACTCAAAAACAGGTTCTCAGCCTTAGAACTATTGACACTTTGGGCCAGATAACTCTTTGTGAGGGTTGTCCTGTGCAATATAGGATGTTGAACAGCATCCCGATCTCTACACACTAGATACCAGTAGCGCTGCTCACATCCATCCCACAGTTTTTTGGGGGTTTTTTTTGTTTTGTTTTTGTTTTTTAAGACGGAGTCTTGCTGTGTTGCCCAGGCTGGAGTGCAGTGGCGCTATCTCCGCTGCAGCCTCCGCCTCCCGGGTTCAAGTGATTCTCCTGCCTCAGGCCTCCCAAGTAGTTGGGACTACAGATGTGCATCACCATGCGTGGCTAATTTTTGTATTTTTTTTTTAGTAGAGATGAGGTTTCACCATGTTGGCCAGGCTGGTCTCAAACTCCTGACCTCAAGTTGGCCTCCCAGAGTGCTGGGACAGGTTTTGTTTGTTTGTTTTGAGACGAGTCTTGCAAGGCTTACTGCAGCCTTGACTCCAGGCTCAAGCAATCCTTCACTTTCAGCCTCCCAAGTAGTTGGGACCAGAGGCGTACACCACTATTTCTGGCTAATTTTTTTATTTTTAGTAGAGACAAGGTCTTGCTTTATATTGCCTAGGATAGTCTCAAACGCTTGGCCTCAAGCAATTCCTCCTGCCTTGGCCTCCCAAAGTCCTGGGATTACAGGCGTGAGCTACCCTGCCTAGCACACCCCTCAGTTTTAACAATGAAAAATGTCTCCAGAAATTGCCAATGTGGGGGAGGGGAGTTGTGCAGTGATGATTTACTTTGAGAACCACTGCTTTATAAGAACATAGTAGTTTTTTTGTTTCTGCTTTTTGTTTTTAACTGTCTTGTTTAATAGTGATTTTAAAACATGGCTCACAAAAATCATATAATTGAGAATAGTTTATTCCATGCACTTTATATTAGTTTGTGGAAAGAAAATGTGAATAATTCAAATTGACAGATAAGTAGACACTTATTTGTGCCTCCACTGAGACTAGCAACTTGAAATCATGTTGCTAGAGGATACCTTTGATATTTGTTGACCTTGGCGAAAATATTAAAAAGCGTAGACATTGTTGCAGGAAGTTTGCAAGTCCAAATACTTGCTCATCATTTTCTGAATTTTTTTTAATAAACACAAAAAATAGCATGTGTACAAGTTACACTAGTTGATACACATGTGATTAACTCATAAATTTATTTTAGATCTTATCTATATTAACATTTGCTTTTTGTCATATTGTCTTTCAATAGACATTAGAAGTACCACTACTAGATGGAAGTTTGAGCTGGACATGGTGGCTCACACTTGTAATCCCAGCACTTTGAGAGGCCAAGGTGGGAGGATCACTTGAGGCCAGGAGTTCATCAGCCTGGGCAACATAGTGAGACCCCATCTCTAAAAAAAACAAAAATAAAAATAAAATCACCTGAGACTATTAGATGGAAGTTTGTAAGACTCTAATGGGTTTTTTCTGGTTTTTATTTTGTTTTGTTTTCTTTTTTAGAGACAAGATTTTGCTATGTTGCCTAGGCTGGAGTGCAGTGGCTATTCACAGGTGTGATCATAGGCCCTACAGCCTCAAACTCCTAGGCTCAAGCAGGCATCCTCAGTAGCTGGGACTATGTGTGGAGTGTTTTAAAATCTAATAAAATGGGCCGGGTGTGGTGGCTTATGCCTGTAATCCCAGTACTTTGGGAGGCTGAGGCAGGCGGATCACCTGAGGTCAGGAGTTCGAGACCATCCTGGCCAACCTGGTGAAACCCTGTCTCTACTAAAAATACAAAAGTCAGCTGGGTGTGGTGGCTGGCTCCTGTAATCCCAGCTACTTAGGAGGCTAAGGCAGGAGAATCACATGAACCTGGGAGGCAGAGGTTGCAGTGAGCCGAGATGGCGCCATTGCACTCCAGCCTGGGCGACAAGAGCGTAACTCCATCTCACCAAAAACAAAACAAAACAAAACAAAAAAATCAGTAAAATGATATTTTCCCCAGATTATAATAATAAGTTGAATTTTTTTGAGTTTACATTTTTGTTCCATAGTATTTTCTTAAGCCTTTTATACCAGGCTTTAGGAAAACCTAGCATCTGATTTTTAAAAGACTTTTATTATAGACCTTAAAAATGTATTTTAAGGGAGAGAATACTACAACGAAAACTCCATGGCCAGGCCTGGTGGCTTATGCCTGTAATTCCTGCACTTTGGGAGGTTGAGGTGGGCAGATCACTTGAGCTCGGGAGTTCCAGACCAGCCTGGGCAACCTGGTGAAACCCCATCTCTACCAAAAATACAAAAAGTGAGCTGGGGGTGGTGGTGCATGCCCATGGTCCCAGCTACTTGGGAGACAGAGATGGGAGGATCGCTTGGAGGTTGCCGTGAGCAGAGATAGTGACACTGCACTCCAACCTGGGTGACAGAGTGAGACACCATCTCAAAAAAAAAAAAAAAGCTCCATTTACCCATCACTCAGCTTCAGCTTCAGCAGCTGTTAACATTTTACCAAACTGTCTTATCTATTCCTCTCCCCCTTCCCCATCTTTTTTCTTGGTGTATTTTAAAGCAAATACCATGTGACTCCCATTTGGCCTGTTATAAATAAATAAATAAAAATAAAGCAAATATCAGACATTATCTAATTTCACCTGTAAATGTATCAGTAAGTATCTCTAACAGACAGGTACTTGCTGTGATTTAGGTGTGGTTTGTCCCTGCCAAAACTCATGTTGAAATTTAATTGCCATGCAACGATGTTGGGAGGTAGAACCTTTAAGAGGTAGGACCTAATGGGAGGCATTTAGGTCACGAGGCTCCACTTGCATGGATGGCCTGGTGCCATTCTCACAATAGTGAGTGAGGTCTTGCTCTCTCAAAACTGAATTAGTTCTCTTGGGAATTGATTAGTTCCTGAAAGAGCAGGTTGTTATAAAGTAAGGACATTCTTAGTGCTTGGCCCCTTTGCACATACCCACACCCCTTTGACCTTCTACCATATTATATCTAGGCAGCAGAGCCCTTGCTAGAAGCCAGTGGCATGCTCTTGAACTTCCCAGCCTGCAGAACTATGAGCTAAGTAAGCTTCTTTCTTTATAAAATATGCAGTGTCAAGTATTCTGTTATAGCAACACAAAACAGACTAAGAACTCTTTTTTTTTTTTCCTTTTCCAAGATGACTCTGGCCAGGCACAGTGGCTTACACCTACAATCCCAGTGCTTTGGGCCGAGGTGGGAGGATCACATGAGCCCAGGGGTTGGAGACCAGCCTGGGCAACATAGTGAGACCCTGTCTCTAAAATAATAAACAATTAGCTGGACATAATGGCACATACCTGTAGTACCAGCTACACAGGAGGTTGAGGTGGGAGGATTCCTTGAGCCCAGGAGTTTGAGGCTGCAGTGAGCTATGCACACCACTGCATGGGTGACAGAACGAGACCCTGTTTCTAAATAAATAAATAATGATAACCCCAATATAATTATCTCATCTGACAAAATAAATAATAATTTCCTAATATCTAATACCTAGTCTGTGTTTGGGCTTCCTTAAATTCTCAAAAATGCCTTCTTGCAGTTGTTCCAAGCAGGATCCAAAACAAGTCCCTACGTTGCCTTTGGGTGATACGTCCCTTTAGTCTTTCCCCACCCTCTTGCCTCTTTTTTTTTTTTTCTGAGACAAGATCTGGCCCTGTCATCCAGGCTGGTGTGCAATGGTGTGATCTCAGTTCACTGAAACCTCTGCCTCCCAGGCTTAAACCATCCTCCCTCCCATCTCAGTCTCCTGCCTCTCACCTTTTTAAAAGTCATTTATTTGTTGAAGAAATTTGGTAAATTTTTTTTGGTGTTTTTTTTTTTTAAAGACAAATGCATTTCATTATTTATTTAGATATGTCCTTGAGTCATAGAAACTAAATAATTTGATCTGCAGGATTTCCATACTCTGCATTTAGCTTATTTTGTAGCATAAGATGGTATTTGGTTTAGCACAAAATGCTGTATTGTAAAATACCACTTTTGGCCAGGCATGGTGGCTCATGCCTGTAATCCCAGCACTTTGGGAGTCTGAGGTGGGCAGATCATTTGAGATCACGAGTTCAAGACCAGCCTGGCCAACATGGTGAAACCCCATATCTACTAAAAATACAAAAAATTAGCTGGGTGTAGTAGCGCATGCCTATAATCCCAGCTACTTGGGAGGCTGAAGCAGGAGAATCACTTGAACCCGGGCGGTGGAGGTTGCAGTGAGCCAAGATCGTGCCACTGCACTCCAGACTGGGTGACAGGGGGAGACTGTGTCTCAAAAAATAAAAAATAAAAATACCACCTTTTTATCTTGTTTCTCAGAGTGTCGTGAGTTTTATTTTACTACCTGAACAAGTTTAAGAGTCCCATCGCATTCTTACTTTGTGCTTAAGGGAGCTGAAACAGGGAGAGGATTTTCCTGGAAACAGAGCATACCTAGAAAGTACCAGAGCACCCAATATTTCCTTGGTAATGTTGAAAGTTTGATGAACCATGGTTTTATCAGAAGTATCACAAGATAAAACTTTTTAGGGAAAACTGTTTCTGTTTTGTTTTATCTCCTGTGCCTACATGTTGCCTGACATGGAAGGTGTTCAGTAAGTATTTATTACCGAATCAGTTGCCTAATTCTGCCATCTTTGGCCCATTCTTCTCTGGCCCAAGACCTGAAAGCTTACAACTTGTTCTATCTGTAAGAGTTTAAAGCAGTTTAAAAGAGTGAAGCTAATAATAAAAGCACTGTAGCCAGGTAGAACTGCTCATGCCTATAATCCCAGTAACTCAGGAGGCTGAGGCAGGAGGATCCCTTGAGGCCAGGAGTTGGAGACCAGCCAGAGAAATATAGCAAGACCCCATCTCTACAATAAATTTAAAAATTATCTGAGTATGGTGGCTTGCACCTGTAGTCCCAGCCACTCAGAGGCTGAGGTGGGAGGATTGCTTGACCTCCAGAGGTTGAGGCTATAGTAAGCTATGATCGTGCCACTGCACTCCAGCCTGGGTGACAGAGAAAGACCCTGTCTCAAATAAAAGTTAACCAGCAATGATGTAGTAATGACACTGGCACTTGTACAGAATACATCAGGAATCATGTAGGAAACAAGCACTGCCATAAGTGAGTCAGACTTTATACATCTGGGAGATCTGATATCTTTTCTTTTTTTTTTTTTTTTTTTTTTTTGAGATGGAGTCTCGCTCTGTTGCCCAGGCTGGAGTGCAGTGGCAGGATCTCAGCTCACTGCGACCTCCACTTCCCGGGTTCAAAGGATTCTCCTGCTTCAGTCTCCCGAGTAGCTGAGATTACAGACATGTGCCACCATGCCTGGCTAATTTCTGTATTTTTAGTAGAGACGGGGTTTCACCATGTTGGCCAGACTGGTCTCGAACTCCTGACTTCAACTGATCCAACCGCCTTGGCCTCCCAAAGTGCTGGGATTACAGGCGTGAGCCACCGCACCCACCCAGATCTGATATCTTTATGTGGGGCCTGCAGGGAGTAGGGCTGGCAAGAAGTGCCAGTAGTGTAGGACTTGGATGAGACATTTTCTTGAAGAGCTTTCTTCAGCAAAAATTTGGGATTTTCCTGTCTATTTTTGTTTATTTTTATTGCAAAAATGTTTCGGCCACCAGAACAATCTTAGCACAACCAAAGGTTCTTGGCTGTTTCTCATTTAGCAAAATTCTTTCTGGTGTTAGGATATGTGTTTTCTGTCAGCTAAAACTTACAGGAATAGTGAACCACAAAGATTTCCTGAGGAGCTCCCACATGCTGTGTCTGAGGTTTCTCGTATTTCTTTTGGCATCAGTAACATTCTCCAATACTTCGAAATTATAGTTTGAATCCAGTGTTAATGATTTCTCTTCAAAAAAACAACTTAAATAAAACATTTGCAGTTTTATTTTGCTTGAACCAAGGAAAAGTCATAATAGAGACAACTACCTACTCTGCCTTACCCTCCACACAAAAACACCCCTTTCTAAAGCTACCATCTAATACTTTATGAAAAATAAATATTTCCCTGTATTTATTAGTGTATAAGCCTAATATCCCAAAACCTCTAAAATATAGTGGTCAGAACAGTTGCAATAGGGAGCCTCCCCTTGCTGTAAAAGAAAAAAAGTCAAAATAAATTATCTTATGTTGAGTGATCAGGTTTTAATACTAAGACATTATTTGCCATTTTCACTGTCATTCTCATGTGCATATACAGAGTACGAAAAGCTCATCAGATGGTTGCATATTCTACATTAACATTTAGCTATTTGAAACTATTACTTGTTTTGGTATGGCTATTCGTCTTTGATACTACAATGATCAGAAAAGACTATTAAAATACTTCTGGCTTTCCAACTATATTATATTTGTAAGCCTTGATTTTTCTGGGTACTTCACCCAAAACAATACATTGCAACACATTGAATGCAGAAGCAGATATAAGTATCTAGCAATTTTCTATTAAGCCAAACAATAAAGAGATTTGCAAAAAGTGTAAAACAATCTATTCTTCTCAATAAATTTTTTTTCATTTTGGAGAATTTTTTCATTAAACATATGTTGTTTAACATTGTAACAGGTTTATTGCTATTTTCAAGTAAAATAAGTTTCTTTTTTTAATTTTAGTTTTGAGTTCTAATATGATATCATTAGACATCCATGTAAACAAAAGCTCTTTGGGGCTCTCAATAATTTTTAAGATTATAAGGAGAGCTGAGACCAAATAATTTGAGAATTACTGGCTAGGATATGGTTTTCTGAGATCTATTAAATAATACACAAGTTATTTGACAGTTTCAGAAAAAAAGTGATAGCAATTTTATTCCTAAATATTTTAAAAGAATTAATGTAAGCATAATGAATAGAACTTGAGTGTTCAGAGTGTTCATACAGTATCTGGGTTTACATGTGTTAGAAAGTGATGTGATTTGCACTAACAGCCAAAAATAGAAAAATGCAAATATGAAATATAATAGTAGATAACTAGAAATTACATTTGATTAAACCTGCAATACATTCACCTCAGTCTCTAAAGGTTGTCTTCTATGAAACTTTGACAAATACTTTGTTACATACCGCCATGAAACAAAGTATGGTGATCACCTTGGTAAGCCAGATTTTTCCAGAACTGTAAAACAGTGCTTTCTGGGATAAAACTGATCTGTTACTAATGATGGGGAAGAAACCAAAACTACTGAGGAATCACTAATATAGCACAAATGGATGTGCCACACCTTCAACAAGAAGCGTGTGAAACCAGCCAAAAAGTTAATGAGAAATTGTATTTGGAGAAAAAGCAGAATAAACTACTGGTAGAATTTACTGTATCACATGATACTGTTGGATATGATCTGTGATATATAAGGTGAATGATTAATGTGCTGTCATTTTAAAATGTGAAATAGCAAGTGTTCCAGATTATGGTGATCCTAACTGAGTGTGTATATATGCCCTCAGCTTATATACAGAACATATTTGAAGAAAAAAGTATTCTTGTTTCTCTTCTGAGTATCATTTTTTAAAAAACAATCTATACTACATTTTGTTATTTTGTGATCTGTGACATAAAGTGGAAAAGGAAAGGACGTTGGTGTCACTGATGAGAGAGCATCAGCTATGTGTGCAGTAAAAAAGGGCATTGTAATCTCAATAAAAAGTTTGTACTCATTTCGACTCTCTAAGTCTCTTGCTAGAGAACAGTTAGCAGTCAAGAGTATGTCTCCTGGTTTTGACTGAGTCTTTTATTAGAAGAGGAGGGCACGATGGCTTGCACCTGTAGTCCCAGCTACTCAAGAGGCTGAAGCCAGAGGATATCTTGAGTCCAGGGGTTCTAGGCCAGCCTGGACAACACAGTGAGCCCCTATCTCAAAAAAAAAAAAAAAAAAAAAAAGAAAGAAAGAAAAAGAAAAACAGAAAACAAACGAAAAGAACAGGAATCAGCAAATTAAGGTTTTTGGGCCGGCTTTGCCACCGTGACCCGTACCCCCATTTTTGTATGGCAGGTTTTTAAAACGTTTTTAAACAGCTAGGGAAAATACCAAAATATTTCGTGACATATGAAAATTATATGAAGTTCAAATTTCAGTGTCTGTAAATAAAGTTTTATTGGGACATAGCCATACTCATTAGTTTATGTATTGGCTGTGTCTGTTTTCTCACTACAGCAGCAGACTTGATTAGTTGTGACAGAGACCATATGGCTTGCAGAGTCTGAAATATTTACGATCTGGCCTTTTACCGAAAAAGGCTGCTGACCCAGAGTTAGAGTAACTTCCCTTTGATCCATCTTATTTATTGTTCTTCCCCATGGAAGTTCATTTGAAGAAAGGGTTCTACTGCCTTAAAAACAATGTTTTTTTTTAAAGTATGTAAGGTCGGCCCAAACAAATGAACTGGCATTCTTATTCTTTTGCCCCCACTGGGGCAAGAGCAGGGTGGGGTTCACAGTTCACTTTGAAAATGCAGATTCAGTAATTCAAGGCAATGTTTGAATATACATTAGGGGTAATATCAAGATTAACCATTTATGGCCGGGCGCGGTGGCTCACGCTTGTAATCCCAGCACTTTGGGAGGCCGAGGAGGGCGGATCACGAGGTCAGGAGATCAAGACCACGGTGAAACCCCGTCTCTACTAAAAATACAAAAAATTAGCCGGGCGTGGTGGCGGGCGCCTGTAGTCCCAGCTACTTGGAGAGGCTGAGGCAGGAGAATGGCGTGGACCCGGGAGGCGGAGCTTGCAGTGAGCCGAGATTGCGCCACTGCACTCCAGCCTGGGAGACAGAGTGAGACTCCGTCTTAAAAAAAAAAAAAAAAAAAAAAAAGATTAACCATTTGTGCTGCCAGAAATTTTAAATCTGGTAGAGGGATATATTACTTTTTTTAAAAATATTTTTCTTAAAAAAAGAGAATAAACATAGCTTAAAAGAAAGGCATTTGACTCAATTCCTGTTCTCTCAAATTGATATTCCACAAATTGCTACCAGTCCAGCAGATTCCCACTCTTCCTTATTCTTCTGAATGCAAGAATATATTCCCTAAATGTCTTCGTCTATCTTAGGTATCTCTCCTGTTCCCATAGTATCCAAATACTTTCCTGACATTGTTAACTTGCTTGGTATATTTGTACTAAACTATAAGTAACTTTTTGGTGTCTTCCTTAATAGACATGGAAGGGACTGTTTCTTATTTTAGGTAATATAGTATAATCCTGCTTTTTCTAACTGAGTGAACCTGTTTCCTCATCTGTGGAATTGGAATAAAAATAATAATGATAATGATGATAATAATACCTTTTATGGTTGTGAACCTTAACTGAGAAGATGAAAGTAAAATACTTAGTTAAAATTTTGCCACATAGTACTTTAACTGTGTTGCTCTTTTTTTTTTCTGTTGTTTATCTCTAAAACCTAATTACAGTCTTTTTGGAGATTTAAATATTTCATTGAATGGAATCAAGATTTATTTATTTATTTATTTATTTTTTATTTTTTTATTTTTCTTTCGTGAGACAGAGTCTTGCTCTGTCACCCAGGCTGGAATGTAATGGCGTAATCTCGGCTCACTGCAACCTCCGCCTCCCAGGTTCAAGCCATTCTCCCGCCTCAGCCTCCCAAGTAGCTGAGATTACAGGCACCCACCATCATGCCCGGCTAATTTTTATATTTTTAGTAGAGACAGGGTTTCACCATGTTGGCCAGGCTGGTCTTGAACTCCTGACCTCAGATGATCCACCTGCCTCAGCCTCCCAAAGTGTTGGGATTACAGGCATGAGCCACCGCGCCCGGCCAAGATTTATTTTTAAACATGTCACCAACTGTATGCTTTAGAGAAGGTTGAAAGTTAAAATTAAAGCTTGCTGTTCAGAAATAGTTGTCCAGTAGATTTTCATCCAGTAGTGACACTGATATTTCTGCTTGATGGGGTTGGATTTTTTTTTTTTTTGGTCTGTTCCGAAAATCTGTGCTGTTTCCACATAGCTTATATATAGTTAAAAGTATAAATGGAGTGCTTACTATGTGGCAAGGACTGTCCCAGATGCTTTATATTAATTTAATTTTCATAAGAACTCTATGAACTAAGTGCTATTACTGCTATTTTTAGATGAGACAGCTGAGGCACAAAAGGATTATAAATTTCCTGGTTACTTAGCTAGTAAGAGGCAGAGTTGGGATTTGAATCTGTAGATTGGTTTTTGTTTGTTTGTTTGTTTGTTTTGAGATGGAGTTTTGCTTTTGTCGCCCAGGCTGGAGTGCAGTGGCGTGATCTCGACTCACTGCAACCTTTGCCTCCTGGGTTCAAGCGATTCTCCTGTCTCAGCCTCCCGAGTAGATGGGATTACAGGCACACGCCTTCATGCCTGGCTAATTTTTATATTTTTAGTAGAGTCAGGGTTTCACCATGTTGGCCAGGCTGGTCTGAAACTCCTCACCTCAGATGATCCACCCACCTTGTCCTCCCAAAGTGCTAGGATTACAGGCATGAGCCACTGTGCCCAGCAGATTGTATTCTTAACCTCTGTGTTCTAATGCTTTTGTTAGCCATACTGTGTCCTGTTTGTCATATGCTCGTATGTAAGATATAGCTTATCTAAGGTAACATTCTTGAAGAGTTTTAAGTTTGTTCACAGTGCTGAGCATATGCTAGATAATACGTATTTGTGCTTGAATGAATTAAGGAATATGATGAGATGATAAAAATATTATAATTCATACAATATAATCATTGTTTAATTCTTCTTGGCTTTGAGTAATAACATTGTCGTTTGAGTTATCTATAACATTGGCTATTTTGAAGCAGTCTACTCTAAGACTATAAAATTTGAGGCAATGAAATTGCTTAACAATGTATTTATATTCCTAAATTCATTTTGTCTTGCTGGTACTCACTCGAAAAAAAAAAATCTGTGTGTTTTATTTAGAGTTTTTCCTTTTTTGGGTTCCTCTGTTGAATTGTTTGTTGATTTGTTTGTATTAAATGGCATTGTATTATAACAGATAATTCAGTTCTTATAGAAGAAACCTTAAAGAATTTGGATATACTGGTCACAATAGTGAAGTCTGGTATTAAGTTTGGCCCCCGAAACTTTTGAAATAGTAATGATCTTGAAATTTGCTTTATTTTATGTCTTTTTCAGAATTCTCCACTTTACCAATACTTACAGGATCTGGGACACACGGACTTTGAAATATGTTCTTCTTTGTCACCAAAAACAGAAAAATGCACAACAGAGGGACAACAAAAGCCTTCTACAAGAGTCCTACCAAAAGTAAGAAAGCATGCTCATTCTTTCTGGCTCAATCTTTTGCACTTTACCTTACTGGCTATTCAGATACTTCTTAAGCACTTCCATATCCTCCCTCACACTGGTAAGGCTATTTATTTCATCAGTAGTACAAAACTTTCTGTTAGATAAACATGAATCCTTACAGCTTTGGAATATTTTGTAGGTAATTTATATCCAGTGAGGAAATAATTTGGTAGAGAATTAAAATACATTACTTATTTAAATATTGATGCTATCTAAACAGAACCGAAAAAAATATACTAAAACTTTAATGAGAGCACAACTAATAGGAATCCTCTACTAACAGGGTTTTTCTCTTTAAATGTTTTTTTTTAAAAAAACAGCATGAATTACAAGAAAGCAAATTGATATTTCTTAAACACAGTTTCAGGGGTAGATAATGGAGTGAGTATAACTTCTGGTGCCTTTTTTATCTATAGAATTAAATACTTTTATACAGTAAATATCTCGTAGTCAATGTCCAGCATTGTGAGGCTGAGATACTAGAAAAATCTCCATTAATTATGTTCTACAAAATGCATTTTCTGGATTCATTTATGTCCTGCTAGCCATGTTTATTAAAATAAGAAATTTATGGGCCAGACACTGTGGCTCACGCCTGTAATCCCAGCACTTTGGGAGGTCAAGGCAAGTGGATCACCTGAGGTCAGGAGTTCGAGACCAGCCTGGCCAACATGGTGAAACCCTGTCTCTACTAAAAATGGAAAAATTAGCTGGGCGTGGTGGCGGGCGCCTGTAATCCCAGCTACTCGGGAGGCTGAGGCAGGAGAATCGCTTGAACCTGAGAGGCGGAGGTGGCAGTGAACCAAGATCGTGCCATTGCACTCCAGCCTGGGCAACAAGAGCAAAACTCTGCCTCAAAAAAAAAAAGAAAAGAAATTTACTCTATTTTTAGATGAGACAGCTGAAGCATAGAAAGATTATAAATTATCATAGGTTACTTAGCTTGTAAGAGGTAGAGTTGGGATTAGAACCTGTAGTTTACTCCCAGAGTTTATGTTCTTAACCTCTGTCTACATGTCTAGTATATTTTAGTTTTAACCAAAGGAATTGCAATTTAATAGAAAAAATATAACCAAATTTCCTCATTCCTTGAGCATTCTAGTTTAATCAGTGTTTTATCACTATTGAGAGGAGCATTTAAAATTTTCAATTAGTCATTTACGGGGAAAGTATGGAATGGCGGAAGGATCCTTTCCCCAATCTTCTTACAAAGACACCTAAAATGTGAGGTAACCAAGCTGGCCCATTTGTAATAGTCAAGTAAACACTAGAGAATTTTTTGACTAACACCCAGAAGGTGAGAGTTAGGAGAGTTAGAGCTCACATGGATCAGAACCAGTTTTCCTAGTCCTCCGTTTATACCATTTCTTCCCTGTGCCCCTTTTAAGTGTGAATGTTCCTGGGAAGTGGTTTGTATATAATAGGCTATTTAATAAGCTTGGATTTGAGGTTACTTGGCAACACAAAACAAAGAATGGCCAGGGGATAGTCTTAGAGCAGCAGGTGCTCATTGACCTCTAATTTTTTGTTTTGTTTTGTTTTGATACAAACTTGAGTTTTATAGGTATTATTGTCATTTATGACAAGTATTTTTATATATAGAAATGTTGTTGCTAGTTTATAAATAAGTCAAGTAAGAGTTTAAAATTGAATCCCCTCAGAAATTGAGGAACAATAAAAAGCATAGCCAGAGGTTGTTTTAAAAAATTACCAGGCTGGGCACAATGGCTCATGTCTATAATCCCAGCACTTTGGGAGGCCGAGGCAGAAGGACCACTTGAGCCCAAGTGTTGGAGACCAGCCAGGGCAACATAGCAAGACCCCATCTCAAAAAAATTATCATATGTCTAGAAAGTTTGTTTTGTCTTCATTTTATTTATTTATTTATTTGAGATAGGGTCTTCCCCTATCACCCAGGCTGGAGTGCAGTGATGTGATTACAATTCACTGCAGGCTTCACTTCCTTGGCCCAAGTGATCCTCCCATCTCTGCCTCCCAAGTACCTGGGACCACAGACATGTGCCACCATGCCCAGCTAATTTTCTTCTTTATTTTTTGTAGAGATTTAAAAATTGCCACTCACTATGTTGCCCAGGTTGGTCTCAAACTCCTGACTTCAAGCAATCCTCCTATCTTGGCCTTACAGATGTGAGCCACCACACCCAGCCATATTGCACATTTCTAAGACAAGTTTTTAACTGTAGGATCTATATTTTTCTAAAATGAAGTTCTTTTTTTTTTTTTTTTTTTTTTTTGAGATGGAGTCTCACTCTGTCACCCCCAGGCTGGAGGGCAGTGATGCAGTCTTGGTTCACTGCAACCTCCATCTCCCAGGTTCAAGCAATTCTCCTGCCTCAGCTTCCCAGGTAGCTGGGATTACAGGCACAGGCCACCACGCCCAGCCAAGTTTTGTATTTTTAGTAGAGATGGGGTTTTACCTTATTGGCCAGGCTGGTCTTGAACTCCTAACCTCAAGTGATCCGCCTACCTTGGCCTCCCAAACTGCTGGGATTACAGGCGTGAGCCACCATGCCTGACCAATTTTTTTCCTAATTTGGGGAGAGCTAAATTTTAGAAAACTTGTTATATTGTTTAGCTCATTGTCAGGGAATGTATGTTTAGAATTGCTCCCAAAATTCTGTTCAAGGAATGAAGTATCAATTATTTCCTCTGAAAAGCCGTTTTTCTATGAGTTCTTAATGAAACCATCCTTAGTATTAATTGCTCTCTCTTTTTTAACTTTATTTTTGCATATACTTGTTAGTAGTTGTTAAGTAGTCTGCCCTGATATTCTTACTATGAATATTCATTCTGTCTCTTTTTCTGGTTTCTTTTCCTGTGATTATTCTTAAATTCATTCCATAGAGTTTTAGCAGCAGGCTTCTTGTTGGCTTGATGTCTTCTCTGGGGATCTCATCTACTTTCTTGCCACTTATGTCCATTCTCCAGGCTTTGCTGAGTTCCAGATGCTTGTTAGACATTTTCATCTACATGTGCCCCACAAAGCTCGGATTCAACTTGTCTCAAATAGGACTTCCTCAGACACCCCCAAAACAAACAAACAAAAAATGTTCTTTTTAATAGTCCGAAATCACCACTCCCTCAGACACCCCCAAAACAAACAAACAAAAAATGTTCTTTTTAATAGTCCCAAATCACCACCCTCTCAGTTACCATACCATTTCCAATCGCGCTGACATAGTCTTGGTCATCAAGTGATACATCAAGTCAGCTTCTGTGTCTCTTAAATCTAACTCTTATTTCATGATCATTTTTGTACTCATTACCTAATTTAAAGGCCTTTATTGTTATTTAGCTGGGTGATTAATTTTCTTTTTCCTTTTTTGAGATGGAGTCTTGCACTGTCGCCCAGGCTTGAGTGCAGTAGTGCGATCTCAGCTCACTGCAACCTCCACCTCCTGGGTGCAAGCGATTCTCCTGCCTCAGCCTCCTGAGTAGCTGGGATTATAGGTGCCCGCCACCACGCCCGCCTAATTTTTTGTATTTTTAGTAGAGACGGGGTTTCACTATGTTGGCCAGGCTGGTCTTGAACTCCTGACCTTGTGATCCACCCACCTCAGCCTCCCAAAGTGCTGGGATTACAGGCGGGAGCCACCGCCCCCAGCCTTGAATATCCTCTTAATCATGCTTCTTGTCTACAATCATACCCTGCCAGTTTAGCCTCTGTACTATTGCCAATTATTTTTCTTTATTGTTTCGCTTCCTTGCATAAAAATCTTTGGTAGCTCCTCACAACCTACAGGATAATGTTCATACTATTATGGTGTGTAAGACTAAGATCCTTTAAAACCTATCTCAGTGTACCTTTTTAACTTCCATACTAATCCCTTCTTCCCTTGGGTCATAACTGTCCTGGAGTGCGCCACCATCCCTGTGGCATGTGCTTTCATGGCTCTTTCCTTCATCCTCTTCCCTTGACTGAAGTGTTCTTCTTTTTTTTTTTTTGAGACCCAGTTTCGCTCTTGTCACCCAGGCTGGAGTGCAATGGTGCGATCTCGGCTCACCACAATCTCTGCCTCCCGGGTTCAAGTGATTCGCCTGCCTCAGCCTCCCGAGTAGCTGGGATTACAGGCATGCACCACCATGCCCGGCTAATTTAGTATTTTTCATAGAGACGGGGTTTTTCCATGTTGGTCAGGCTGGTCTCGAACCCCCGACCTCAGGTACTCTGCCCTCCTCAGCCTCCCAAAGTGCTGGGATTACAGGCATGAGCCACCGTGCCCGGCTCGTTCTTCTCTTCTTTGTTGAATTCCTACTCATCCGTTAGGACTGAGCTCCAGTGTTAGCTCCTCTCTGAACTCCTCTTTTCCAATACTTTTTCAGACTTTACATTGATTGTAATTCTTTATATTGTCTCTTCTTCTATACTAAGTTCTTGAAAACAATAGTTACATGTATTTATCTTTTTTCCCATGACCCTTTGCAGTACCTGGGATATAGTAATCACTCAATGAATATAAACTGCACTTACTGGCATGCTCAAGGAATGGGCTATTAAGGTAAATTGAATTTTTGGTTGATTCAGTAGTAAAGCTTTTTTATCAATATATGACAGTTTTTCTAAAATGGTCAAAGTATCTTTTTGACTTAGTATTGTGGAATGAAATGGTCTTAATATTTGAGAACTTGTAACCACCCTGTGATTTTTCTTTCTGAAATAAATACTATCATCATGTTGACATAGTACATTGTCTTCCCAGGATTAATGGGCTGCTTCAGAATGACTTCTGCCTGCTCTTTAAAAATCATATTTTCAGGCCTCATTCCAAATGTATTGAATCAGAATCTTTAGTTTGGGGGCCCAAGAATATGTTTCTAACTAAAATCTCCAGGTGATCCTGATATGCAACAAAATTTAGGAACTAATAAGGAGGCTGAGACATATTGACAAGGTATATAACCTGGACAATTTTTTTCTCCCTTTTCTCATATAAATTCTCATTGATTGGAGGTAAGTAATTTGAAGCTTTTCTGCTGTTTGGGTATGCTTTAATAATCCTATACAATGTCATTCATTTCCTTCAGCAAGGTATCCTGTTAAAAGTGGCTGAAACCATCAAAAGTTGGATTTTTTTTTCTCAGTGCAATAAGAAGGACGACTTACTTCACAAGTTGGTAAGTGGTCACTTCTTTTTGCCACTTTTCAGGGTTCTAGGTTATTAGTGAAATAATTGGTGAATCAGAATTTGTTTTGCTATCAATTTGGGCAGTACTTGATTTTTACTAGAGATTCTGCAGTAACTCAGGATCTTTTAATTTGGTCTTACTGGTATTGTTTATAGCTTTTAAAGAGGTTATTAGCCACTCAGAATGGAATATTCTGATAGTTATTGAAACTTTATTTGTTAGATCGCTAATTTACTATTGCCCTCTTCCTCCATTGACAGGTATTCCTCTCTATAGGTAAAGGAATATGTCATTAGTGGGATCAATTCAATCTGTTAAATCACAGAATTTCCCAAAGACTCGAAACAGTCAACCTGAAAGGTCTTTGTGATTTTTGTGAGGCTTTGTTTTTTTCTACTCTCTGCTGTAACAGAACTCCAGAGGGGAAATACTTCAACCTTCTGACGTCCTAACAATACAAAATCCAGGGAGTATAGCCTAAAAATTCAAGTTATGTGGTTCTCATGGCTCCCAGAAGGAGTAATGTAGTTACGTAAGCAGGTTTCAGGATCTCTGCTGGCCAGTGACCTTAAGAATTATCATTCTTATAAGTTAACATTTGTAAAGAGATTGTTTACAAAGTGCTTTCACATTTTGATTTGGTAATCTAAACACCACTATAGGATTTAGTCCACTTCAGTAATGAGAAAACCAGGAAGGTTCAGACAATTCAGTTTGTTTTAATAACTTACTGAGTGAATTGTCTAAAAATGTTCAGCTAGTAAGTGATAGAGCCAGAATTTGAACCCAGGTCTCTTGGTTCCAAAGCCATGCTCTTTCTGCTATAGCATACGACCTCTCTAGCTCAAGTATTATTATTTTTTGGCTGACTAAAATTACTTTTTAGCAATCCAAATTGTCAAGTTCTTTGTTCAGGGTTTCATCTTTGTTGAAGGTGTGTTGAGAAGGTCAATGAAGTGTCTTATCGTCTACATATAATGCCATTTTTATCCAGGTGGAGCCATCTCATTCTTCAGTGATACTAGGACTGTGGTAAGGTATATGGATCCATATACATTTTTCTGTGATTTAATCATAGTCTGCCTAGGCCTGGTCTTTTCATTCTTGATTCTGTGTCACTGGCCACATGTTTCATGTGATGTTTTTACTATACAGTGCCAGCTTCTGTATGCATCCCTTTTGTGCCTATATTATGGAGAACTATAAGAATACATACCTAAGGATTAGTTTACTAGTAATGGAACAAGAAATTGCCAAGTTGGCTTTTGGCGTGAGATTGCTTGACTTTTTCCCCTTGATTGTGACGTATTTAAAATGTTGTTAGCTATGAAGATATTGAAGCAGGCCCTCATTTCTTTTGTAAGAATATTGGCAATTGCTCTGTGATATCTGAACATCTTACTATTGTTCATTTTTATAGTACTTTTCTTAAGAATTAAAAAAATCCTTTATAGCAACCATGATCATAGTGGTAATAGCACTTTTTAGCCTATAAAGTGCTTTCACACGTGTTATCTTATTTGATCCTTGTATCAAAAGTCCCATGATATCCAAAGTGATTAAGATCTTTGAAGAATACTGACACATGAATAAGTTCCCTTCTCTATCCCTAAGGAAAAAGAAATCAGAATCTCTTAATTTTTTATCTGTGCCTTCTCATAACCTTTCATTTCATCCATGCAGAAAGGAATTCCTAAGTACTTTCTCATGCCACTTCCCTATTAAGATCCTGGAAAGATCTTTATCAATCAAATCAAGTCCAAATTTGTCACGTCAGCACTAAAGAGTCTGCGTAATTTGGCCCTAACCTACCTTTCCAGCTTTGTCCACCAGTATTTGTATCAATGAACCCAGTCTTCATTTTCCTTTATTCCATACTTATTCTGTATGTCTATGTTTGTGCTCTTATACTGTGATGGAATTCTTTCTGTTTTTTTTTTTTTCTTGATCCATTAGAATCTTTTCAATAAGCACTCCTAGCTTTTTCTCAAAGCTTTCCCAAAACTTCAGCCTATTGTATCTCTTATTTTCTGCATCAACCTAGTAATAATTACGTTGTGTTCTATAAGTTTTTGTATTGTAATATATCCAACATGTGCTTTTCTTTATTGTTTTAATTATTGCATAGATAGTGACAACCGTAATAGCTAACATACAGTGCTTACTATGAGCCATTCTTCTTGGTATTTTATAGATATTGACTTATTTAATCCTCATAACAACCCTATGAAGTAGCTACTGTTATTATCCCACTTTTGCCAAAGAGGAAACTGGCACAGAGAGCTTATTAATATGCTTAAGTTGTGGAGCAAGGATATAAAGCTAGACACTAAGTCTTGGCACTCAGACTTGTTGAAAATGTGCCAAAGTTTACATAGTACACATCCCAGGAGCATAGAGCCTCCAGCCATGCAGGTGATACCTGCTAATACTTAAATCGATCAGAATTAGCATCTTTTCAGTTTCTTCATTTGTTTGAGACCTGGATCTGGGCTTCCCAGTCCAAATAGGACTGTCATGACATGTTTCTTAATTTGCAGGTGTCAATTTTTCTGGTAGTTTGATTGTTACCTTGTAACACAGTTAACATGTTTTCTGCAGTTCTTATTTTTACAATCAAAGAGTAATACATAATTTTACATTTTATCCTTAAGAAAGAAACTTAATTCATTAATGTGATTCAATTTAAAGTTATAATAATCAGAATATAGTTCAAGTTTTTCCTCTATGTGAGGCAATCTAACCACTAAGATAACACCGTTTTAGTTAATTTGGAGTGTCTTGGTGCCTTTCAAGTTTATTTGTATGCATAGATGATTGTAGGTTGTTGGTTGATCACCTTTTTTTTTTTTTTTTTGAGACAGAATCTCCTTCTATTATTCAGGCTGCAGTGCAGTGGCACCATCTCGGCTCACTGCAACCTCTGCCTCCCAGGCTCAAGCAATTCTTGTGCCTCAGCCTCACAAGTAGCTGGGACTACAGGTGCACGCCACCAAACCTGGCTAACATCTGTATTTTTAGTAGAGATGGGGTTTCACTATGTTGGCCATGCTGATCTTGAACTCTTGGCCTCAAGTGATCTGCCCACCTTAGCGTCCCAAAGTGCTGGGATTACAGGGGTGAACCACAGTGCCCAGTCGGTTTGTCACATTCTTAAATCAGATATTCCTAATGCTATTAATGTTTCCTCTAAGCACGTTGGTTTTGGGGAGGTGTTATCCCAGTTTTACACATAAGTCTGATGCCAGGGAATGCTGTTAAAGAAAGTGAGTAACTGATTAAGCAGAATATCTGTGAAGAGAGAGCACTCCCATTGAATATTACTGGCTTTTCCACTCTCTATCAGCTTTAGCCTTCAACTAGTTAGAGTTCTTCAAACTTACCTTATATAGGTACATAGAAGTCTCATAAAAGGTATGGTCTAAAGCTTTTGTAGCAAAAGTTTGATTTTTAATACTTGCATTGAATATGGCTGTGTCTAATTGGGGAACCAAATAGTAAGATCAATTTCAGAGATTACTCAAAAAGCTACCATGCCCCATCTCCTGCGCTCCTTTTTTCTCCCCTCTGAAAAATAGTATAAAGTGAGTTGTGTTGCTGTTTTTATGAAAGTGGGGTGGGATGTCAATTAAGTGGTTCCTAATGTTAGAATCAGAATTGTAGGAAGAGAGAAGAGGCAATTGTTCAAATATGAAACATAAAAGTGCTGCAGAGGTACATGCAGAGTGTGTCAGTAGATGGTAAAAAAAAAAAAAAAAAAAAGCCACATCAGGCTAAAAGAAAGATCAACATTCTGTTGAGAAGATGCTCTCTTTTTGGACTGAAGATAAATAAAATATATCTAAATGCACCTAATATTAAAAATCTTCTTCTCTAAAAGTGGCATATAACCCTGATCAAGAGGTCATGGGCTCAGTTTGATATACGGTTCACTGCATTCTTGCTGAAGTCCTCATTATGATCAGCTAGGCCTGGAATGTGTGGTGTGGGAATGATTAAATTAACTAAGAAGAGCAAACCTGTTGCCTTCACACCCTAGACCTAATGGGTTTTACTTTAATTGCTAATGGCCTTTACTTTAATTGCTAATGGCCTTGTCCATCATTCTCTTTATTTTGATCATATAGTAGGATCACTCTAGTACTAAATTTGTTTGTTTGGTTTTGGTTTCTTTATTTTTTATTTTTATTTTTTTTGAGACGGAATCTTGCTCTGTTGCCCAGATTGTAGTGCAGTGGCACAATCTCGGCTCACTGCAACCTTCGCCTCCTGGGTTCAAGAGATTCTCCTGCCTCAGCTTCCCAAGTAGCCAGGATTACAGGTATGCGCCATCACGCCCAGCTAATTTTTGTATGTTAGTAGAGATGGGGTTTCACCCCATCTTGGCCAGGCCATATTGGCCAGGCTGGTCTCAAAATCCTGACCTCAGGTGATCCGCCCACCTTGGCCTCCCAAAGTGCTGGGACTACAGGCGTGAGCCACTGCACCCGGCCTCTATTTGTTTAAATTTAAAAAAAATACAACTTTAAATTTTCTTTTGAGACAGACTATATGCAGGGAAACACAGCTACCAAATGCTCAGGATTTGAAATCAAAATTCTGGGAAGTTACTTAATCTCTTTGGGCTTTGGTGTTCTCCCCTACATAATGGAGAGGAGGATGATAAGGTACATCACAGGGTTACTGTGAGAATTCACCTGTCTGCCCTAACAGTGCTACCTCATCTCTCACCTCTCTACCATGTGTACTCTGTGCACAATCTATTAATAATATCATCTAATATCGACGACTCACACTTCCCCAAATTAGAAAGGCTTTTATCCTGTACCATCCCACTTCTCCAACTCCTTTGTCTGGTCAATTTTTGTTCATCCTTTAAAACTTAGCTCAGGCTTCACCTCTTTTACTTTCTCTGACTTCATTACAGGCTTGGTCCCTCTATGCCATTTTCATAGTACTCTAGGTGTATTTCATCACACTCCTTTGCATGTTATATTGCAACTGTTTACTTTTTGGGTCTCTTCATTAAACTACGAACTCTTTAAGAATAGAGACTTGTATATCTTTTTCATTTTGTGTCTTCAGTGTCAAGCCTGATGCCTGGCTTATAGACGATATTCCTTGATAGATGAATAGAAAGAAGAGAGGGAGAAGTAAATGAGCTGGTATATGTGAAGGCATTTTGTAAACTATAAAGTGCTATGCAAATGTTAGTGTGATTTTACATTGCATTCCTTAATAGTGTATTTTAAAATATCTGAATATCCATGTTTAGGAGGCCTTGATCCTGCTAATAAAATTCTTAAATATTGGCTATATTGTTACAGCTTCAGGGACAGCATCTTTTATGTTGTAGGATTATATTTTCCATGTTGTGCCCTAGCAATTTAATCAATTAGGCTTAACTAGACAGGTTTGTTAATCTGTAATTACTTTACATCTTGTTATTAAAAATTTATATTTTACATCTGATGGCTCAATAATGTCTATCTCAACCTTTATTGTTTCACATTTACATTGAAAATAAAACCCATCTATCATACTGAAGGTAGATTGGACTGTTGTTTCTTCTTGAAGTATCTTCTGAAAATAAACACCACCAAATTTTATTAGTACATTAGGAGCTTAGCGTTTAATGCAATATTATGTATGTGTTAATACCTCTCTTCTGGTATTTTAATGGCAAGGATATTGGATTCCGACTCGACTCATTACATACCATCCTGCAACAGGAAGTCCTGTTACAAGAGGATGTGGAGCTGATTGAGCTACTTGATCCCAGTATCCTTTCTGCAGGGCAATCTCAACAACAGGAAAATGGACACCTTCCAACACTTTGCTCCCTGGCAACTCCTAATATTTGGTACTGTCCAGAAAACACCTATTCTTTGACTGCTTACATTGAGAGTATTAGCAGAGGAAACCCATTATCATGCTCTCCATTGTAAAGGCGTAAACATTCCATACATTTAGCAGTACAATTAAAGTAACAATATGGGGGGAAAAGTGCCTTTGTAAAATAAATACTATTTAAAGTGAAGCTAGGGAAAAAAATCCAATTTGGTTATTATATACTTCCAACTCATTAAAATTAGTTCTGTGCTCAGCAACCTAGCAAATGGGTATAACAAGTGCCAAAAAGTTACTCTGCCAGGTGCAGTGGCTCATGCCTGTAATCCCAACACTTTGGGAGGCTGAGGTGGTAGGAGTGCTTAAGGCCAAGAGTTTGAGACCAGCCTGGGCAACATAGCAAAACCCCATCTCTACAAAACATAAAAAAATGAGTTCAGGTATGGTGGCATGTGTCTGTAGACCTAGCTCCTTGGGAGACTGATATGGGAGGATTGCTTGAGCCCAGCAGTTGCAGAGTGCAGTGAGCCGTGATCACACCACTGCCCTCCAGCCTGAGCAACAAAGCGAGACCCTGTCTCTAAGGGGGAAAAAAAAGAATTTCTTTTACCCATACACCTATTCACATGTGTGCATGCAAACCTAACCTTCTTTGTGTTTCTTTATAATTAATAGGTTTTATCATAACTATATTGTAGAGACACCAAGAATAGGATGGGACATGGAGGTGGGCAGTTGATTCTGGCTGTGTTGGCTGAGAAAAGATCACAGGGAACATGATTTGATGATTCAGACCATCCTATAACTTTTCAACCTCTTGAACTATTTGAGTCTAGAGAAGTACCGTGCAATAATCTGTTAAAAGAAAAAAAAAGAATGTGTAGCAAAAAGGGATTATATGTAAAAAATTATTGATATCTTCTTCCTGTTAAAGTACTTTATTAAATTTGACATAGAAGGGAGGAATGAATCAAGAAGTACACTAAATCACTGTTCAAACTGTTCAAGTTATATAGGCAGTGACATTCATTGGCCTCAAGGTTCTGTATTTATGTCTTCCCTGTCACACTGACAAATGCTTCATTCTGCAATCACTCAGATATGATCATGAAGAAGTAAAGCATCTTGTCCTTCAAAAATATGAGAATTTAAGGAGCTGATAGAAGGAACCATAAGTTTTAAGAATTTACTACCTTACTAAGTTTCCTTTACCACAAATATAATCAAGCAACTATGAGACCTATAAATGATTTTAGAGTTTACTATTAACATATAAAAGTATATGATGAGATTCTGCTTTATGGTATTACCAGTATTATCTAAAAAGTAAAGGATTCTAAAGGAAATTAGGGCAAATATTTATTTGTTTACTTATTTTTTGAGACAGGGTCTCACTCTGTTGCTCAGGCTGGAGTACAGTGGTGTGATCTCGGCTCACTGCAACCTCAGCCTCCTAGACTCAAGTGATCCTCCCGCCCTAGCCTCCCAAGTACCTGGGACTATAGGAGCATGCCACCACACCTGGCTAATTTTTGTATTTTTTGCAGAGACAGGGTTTTGCCATGTTGCCCAGGCTGGTCTTGAATTCCTGTACTCAAGTGATCTGCTTGCCTCAGCCTCCCAAGGTGCTGGGATTACAGGCGCGAGCTCCTGCACCTGGCCAGGGCAAATATTTAATAAGAAATTGCATGTGATTTTCTTTGCAATATGATTATTATAACTCTTTCCAAATATTGCTGATGTTTTTCAGCTATTCTCAGACACATCCCCCTTATACTCCCCTCTTTCTTTTCTTTTTTTTTTGAGACAAGGTCCTGCTTTGTCACCTAGGCTGGAGTGCAGTGGCGTGATCTCGGCTTACTGCAGCCTGCTCAAGTGATCCTTCCTCCTCATCCTCCTGAATAGCTGGGACTACGGATGCATGCCACCACACTTAGCTAATTTTTAAATTTTTTGTAGAGAAGGGGCCCCACTGTATTGCCCAGTCTGGTCTCGAACTCCTGGGCTCAAGTGGTCCTCCCACCTGGGCCTCTCAAAGTGCTGAGATTACAGGCATGAGCCACTGTGCCTGGCCCCCTCTTTCTTATATATACACATTTTCACCAAAGCATTCATTGCTTTAAAAATGTATTTTAGTTTGTTAGACTTGTAATTGATATGAATTTAAAAATGTGTACATATTTTTATTTCAATTAAAGCAGTATAAAAGTACAAACCTTGTCCATATCATGGTCTGTGGTAAGTATGTATATTCCAAATTAATGATGATTATTATTTAAAATTAGAGGACTTTATTCAAACAATTACTCATCAAGTGTGTATCATTTCTAATTGGAAAAATGTGTACATGTTCTTGATATAGTATGTGTTTCTATGCAAATAAAGTTTGATTTTAGGAAAAGGGATTTATAATATCTCTGAAATAGTATTTTTACTTTTAAATCTATAAGATTTAAAAATGTCTAATTTGCTTTTTAGGTTAAGGATTCCATATATTTTATATTTTTTTAAAAGTGGTTTCAGAAGATGCCTATTGTTATATTTATTATCATTTTTATTAATGTCATAAAGAGAAATGTAGCAATTTCTTTGGGGTCACAGAAGAGGGGTTGGCTAAAATTAGAAGTAACTATTTCAAGCTTTTGGTAAAATCTTCACAGAAGACTTGGTGTCAGAGGAAGGTTTGAACGAATAGGATTTTGGTATTAAATGTAAGATGACACCAGGCAAAAAGGAAAGAGAAGAAAGAGATGTTCTGGTTTACAGTGCTTGGAGTTGAGGGCTGGGATGCTAATCTGACTCAAGACATGTTCTGGGCCAACTTCTGAAGGATTTTGTAGACTGAGCTAATGAAGTTTGATTTTATCCTGCAGGCAACGGGTGATATTTCTAGCTCCAGATTCTGTATATGTAGGCAATGTAGAGGCCTTTTGTTGGTTCTGCCCAGCATTCAGTCAGCACCTACAGAGAATTTCTTTGAGTTTCTTTTGTGAAATCAGCTTTACCTGATTCCAGAAGATACCTGTTTTCTTACCTAAACTTATCAGCTCAGATGTTAATACCTGAGCACTATTGTCTAGTTGCGAGGTATTTTAAAAATCTTTCACATCACCTTCTTAAATGTCATATATTTTTAAGTTATACTTTACAAAGAAGCTAGCATTTTATTTATTTAGTAAACCTAAATTTAAATTTTGTTTTTACTGATTAAAGTAATTCATCTTTCTTTCTCTAATCTGATGCATATCATTTTCTTCCTTTCTTGTCCCCAGGGATCTCTCAATGCTATTTGCCTTCGTTAGCTTGCTTGTTATGCTTCCCACTTGGTGGATTGTGTCTTCCTGGCTGGTGTGGGGAGTGATTCTATTTGTGTATCTGGTCATAAGAGCTTTGAGATTATGGAGGACAGCCAAACTACAAGTGACCCTAAAAAAATACAGTGTTCATTTGGAAGATATGGCCACAAACAGCCGAGCTTTTACTAACCTCGTGAGAAAAGCTTTACGTCTCATTCAAGAAACCGAAGTGATTTCCAGAGGATTTACACTGTGAGTTCATTTTTTATTTTATTTCTTAAGTGATTATTTTCTACTCCATAAAGGAGAATATTTATTACCTATTTTCATTTCTATGTTGCATTTATAGGAGAAAAAAGTGCTTTTCTCTTTAGTACTTACTAAAGTCAATTAACTGCTAAGTGAAGGAATAAATACATTATGTGCTAGATTTAATATGTAGTATGATTCTGCTTATCTGCTTTGAGGAACTAAAGTACTTTGGAGATCATGATTATTTCTGTATGTTACCAGGTGATTATATGAGATAATATATAGAGAGTGTCTAATACTGAACCTGACGTGCAATAGTTACCCAGTAAATGCTTGCTCCCATTACTCCCTTTCAAATGCCTTCTTTATGATAGACGTATCTGCTATAAATGCATTTTGAAAACTCTTGACATGTACTAATAACTGTTTAGGTAAATATTAGCAGATATTACAGCACTGATACTCTCAGAATATCATGCAAATAGTGATGTTTTCCATTCTTACAGGAAATTAAATATTCACCAGTCTAGCTGTAAGTATATTAAGCTGTAGGATATACTGGCTACTTAATCTATTATTAAAGGGAAAGTTACATTTATTGAGCACCAACTTATTCCATATACTATGCTAGTCACTTTTGCATACAACTAAAGGCATAGAATTATAAATGGTAAATATTCATATCCATTCCATCTGATTCTAAACCCGGTTTGCAGTACACTGGACACCTGCCAAACACTAACAGATGACAGTTGTGTGCTAGTATATTTAATAATTTATATAACCTATATAACTTTTGCAATCTATAGGTGGGAGAAAGTAAGCATATGGTGAAGAACATTCATAGCTCTTAATTAGTCATATCTAGAAAATCATGAAAAGAGGGAGTGAAGAACCTCTGGTAGTCATCGCATCTTTCACTCTGTTCTGCTCTAGAACAGTACACAATCTTGAGATAAACACTGTTTCTAAAAAATCATGGAAAAGAGAAATGGAAGAATCCCAGTAGTTACCTTGTTCTTTACTCTCTTGTGTTCTACACACAATCCCAAGACATAAGGTGGATTTTATAATTTCTCTTTCCTCTCAATCAAACTATAAAAGTCAGCCAGGCACAATGGCTGGCTCACACCTGTAATCCCAGCACTTTGGGAGGCCGAGGCGGGCAGATCACGAGGTTAGGAGATTGTAGCTATCCTGGCTAACACGGTGAAACCTCGTCTGTACTAAAAATACAAAAAGAAATTAGCTGGGCGTAGTGGCGGGCGCCTGTAGTCCCAGCTACTTGGGAGGCTGAGGCAGGAGAATAGCGTGAACCCGGGAGGCGGAGCTTGCAGTGAGCCGAGATCGCGCCACTGCACTCCAGCCTGGGCGACAGAGCGAGACTCCGTCTCAAAAAAAAAAAAAAAAAAAAAAAAAAAAAAAAAGTAATAGTTCCTTTTTATTTTATTGAGAGGACTTACTGGTTAAACAAAGTGGCTTTGTGTTCAACTAATGGTTAGGCATGTATAGAGGATTCTGTGCCTTGTGTCATTTTCCAACTTTATCTGTCCCCATGGAATTTGCATGAAGAGGTAAAGTGGGCCAGTTAGACATGATTTACCTCTAGATTATGACTTCTACCCATTCAAATGACAGACGGGGAGAAGAAGTATTGGAAGAAATTGTGCTTCCTTTGTCTCTATCTAACTGGATAATGGCTTGAAAAATGAAAATAAGTCTTGAATCATAATTTTTTAGACATTTTCAAAATTAGTTTTTAAAACTGGTATAGTAAAATGGAGCACAAGCAGTAGTGCCATATATTGAAGTAATGAATGCTGTTTTGTTTCTGCCTGAAATTGTCCTCTCTCACAAATAATTGAAACCTTTTTTGCCTTCATTCCCTTGTCTTAACATAAGCCTGTCAGTCATCATCCTCTGCTTTTTATAGATTTTTTAAAATTTGCTTTTTATAGACTTTTAATACCTGAATACATTTTAGTATGGTTTAACATTTTTAAAGTTTTGAGTTAGGTATGTTGTTTTATAGCTTTGTGGTTATAGTATAAGCAATTTACAAATGCTAATATTTTGTTTTACTGTTGGGAAAGATTACTGGTTAGAAGAAAAAATTTATCTGATAACCAGGTATTTACTCATGCATACTATAAGTTATGAAATGTAATACATTGTATGTCATTGTTACAAATTAGATACTCCCCATTAATCTTATGGGAAGTGCCATGAAATGTGCTTCCTCTTGAACAGCTTTGAGAGTAGCTATGCTACTATGCAGTAACCCTTACTTTGCCTTTCTACTTGCATTCCCCTGTTGGCCACTGGTCCTGTTATCTTTCCACGTCCCCTACTTCATTTTGAGTAGGTAAGTGCCAGTGGCAGCAGGTGGGTAAGTAATTTTACCCTACTTTTATGAATGTACAGAATGTATTTCTATACAGTATTTTTTCTGTACAAGTGACCAAAATATGATCAGTGAACATATGTAATGAACATATGTAAATGTATATTAAGAATTTAAAAGTGTTTATAATTAAGGTCTTCATACTTCCTGTGGATATAGGTTTTGAAAACTGAATATAAAGTAGCTCTTCTTTAATGTATGTTAGCAAGCATAGTGTCTATGTAAAAAAGATGTGAATTCTTAATAAATATTTCTACATTTCTGTTATATCTCAGCCAGAATCCATTGTTTCCCTACATCAGAGGAAGCCTTTGCTCTTTGAGATGTTAATTTTTTATTTGTCTTTTTTTAGTGGTTGTCTATATATATATATATATATAGTCACAGAACTGACTATTTTATGAGACCTGAGTTGACATATGTATAATCATTTTCTAGTGAAGATCATGAAAGAGGAATTTGTTTTCTACATTTAATAGAATTGTGGATTTAGGAAACAAAAACTTTAGGACACCTGTACAGTTGTATCACATTTTACTTTTCAAGTTTGCTTGACAGGGTCAGTGCTGCTTGCCCATTTAATAAAGCTGGACAGCATCCAAGTCAGCATCTCATCGGTCTTCGGAAAGCTGTCTACCGAACTCTAAGAGCCAACTTCCAAGCAGCAAGGCTAGCTACCCTATATATGCTGAAAAAATATCCTTTTCTGTTTATATATGAAACTAAGCAATGTTTCTAGAGTCCTGAATATAGATATTATAGTTGCATCCTGTGAAAGTTTACTGTAAAGTGAGATTGCCTATTTTGAAGCTAATTTCCATCAGCACTTCTATGTTAAAACTGGAAATGCATTCCTGGGGGAATGACAATAACAGACAGGAATAAAGTTCTGTTCTTGTGTGGCTGCTTTTTAAACAAGGAAAAAACTTGAAGTCTCTTCCTTTACTCATCCAAAGAATGAAGTCAAAAGAGCCTGGCTTTGCTAGGTCTGACGTTTTAAACAAATTTCTCAACATGGCAGATTTGCATCATGGCATGTTAATAAACTGGCAACTGGAAATCCTTCCCTTTTCAAAAAAACAGGTTCTAGGAGCAGAATGGCTAAGTTCAAACACTGGCTGTATCAGTTACTTCCTAAATGACTTTAAGCAAGTTTCTTAACCTCTCTATACCTTGCTTTAGTCATGTTTAAAATGTCAATAATAACATCATCTTCCTTATTGGATTTTTGTTAGGATCAAATGAGTTAATGCATGTAAAGTGATCAGACATCATCTAGCATACAGTGAGCACCCAAAGACGGCATGACAATAAGTCCGTCACTTAAATTTATTAAAATAGGAAATTAGTTCTATTAGCCAGAAAATAAAGGCATATAAGAGCTTTATTTTAGTAAAGACATATAGATAAGTTAAATCCTGACTAAATAGAAAGCAAAAAGACAGCTTTGCCACTTCAGAATGCTGGATATTGTAGCACTGATAAATATAATACTTAAAGATTACAGGGTGCTTTATGTTCTAACATATCCTTATACAAACCTTTATAGCTAGATTTTCTTGTCTCCATTTTATGAGAAAACTAAAATCGAGGTTAAGTGACTTGTGCAGTATCATACAACTATTAACGGATGAAGTTGTGTCTTGACTGTAGGACTTATGACTTGAAACCATTTTTTTCTCTCTCTCTCTCTCTCTATATATATATATATGGAAATTTTACATGTATATGAAATGGAGAGAAAGCATTTTAATTTTTATTAAGAACTTTTCCATTTTATTCCCCATTGCCTAAATGCCAGTCTGCTATAGGTCAACCATTCTTCCAGGTGCTAGGAAAACTGAGTAAAAATATGTACTACCTACTTCTAAAGACTTTTGAATGTGATCAATAGAGAAATCAGTATTCATAATATGATATAAGCACCATGGGTTCCTTCCAACATAGCAGGGCAACATACTCGGTTTATGGGGTCAGAGAATGCTTTCAGGGAGGTGACATCTAAGTTGAGCTTCAGAGAATGAATAGAAGTTGGTCATGAGGATAAGAGTCTGCATTCCAGATAGAAGGAAGCAAAAACATATGGAAAGAAATAGAGATATGACAGTGTGGCATGTGAACTGTTGGTCATTCAGTGAATATTTATTGAGGACAGACTGCCAGGCAATATGATAACCACTAGACGTACAGCGGTAAACATAATATACATGATCCCTGCCTTATGGAGCTTGTAGTTCAGTGTAGGGTAGGGAGTGAGAGGGTTAGCCTATCAAAGACTACAGATCATATGAGTTCTTTGTGCCAGTCATTTTTCTAGAAACTGGGGACCTAGCAGTGAACAAGATAGACAAGATCCTTATTCTCGTGGAGCTTACCTTCTAGTAGATGAAATAATCAATAAAATATGGGCTTGGTGCAGTGGCTCATGCCAGTAACCCCAGCACTTTCAGAGGCTGAGGTAGGAGGATTGCTTGAGCCCAGGAGTTTGAGACCAGCCTGGGCAATATAATGAGACCTTGTCTCTTAAAAAAAAATTATTTTAAATTAGCTGCATGGTGGCACACACCCGCAGTCCCAGCTACTTAGGAGGCTGAGACAGCAGGATTCCTTGAGCCCAAAAGGTCAAGGCTGCAGTGAGCTGTGTTTCAGCCACTGCATTCCAGCCTGGGCAACAGAGTGAGAGCCTGTCTCAAATAACCAAAAATAAAATAATAAATGGACAGATGGGATTCTTCAGATAAAATAGTTACTATGAAGAAAAGAAAAACAGGGGAATAGGATAGAGAATGATTGGTAGGGTGCTGCTTTTTATTAGATGGTAAGAGAAGGCCTCTCTGAGGAGCTGGCATTTAAACTGAGGTTTGCATGCTGAGAAAGATCTGGGGGAAGAGTATGCCAGTTAGATAGACCAGTGAGTAGAAAGATCTTGTGGCAGGAATGAATTTAGCATGATTGGAGTATAGAAAGAAGACCATCATGAGTTGAGCACAGTAAGTTGGAGGTTAGAGTATGAAATGAAACTCAGAGGTAGCCAGGGGCCAGATCATATTCTCCATATAAAAAACCTTAATAAATTGAACTAAAAAAGAATCCACCAATCATTTTGAGAAGACCAGTAAGATATGTAAACCCTAATTTGCCTGATCAAAGTAAAGAGCAGAAATATACAAGATTAGTAATGAGAACACAGTGATAACCATTGATATAGAAGACATAAAATAACTGTAAGGGGATAGTATATGCAGCTGCACAGCAGCAACTTTGAACATGTAGGGGAAAATGGTTCTTTTTGTTTCTTTTGAGACAGTGTCTCACTCTGTCACCCAGATTGGAGTGTGGTGGCATGATCATGGCTCACTGTAGCCCCATTCTCATGCAATCCTCCTGCCTTAGCCTCCCAAGTCGCTGGAACCAAGGCACACACTACCACACCTGGCTAATTTTTTTGCATTTTATAGAGACAGGGTTTCACCATTTTGCCCAGGTTGGTCTCGAACACCTGGGCTCAGGGGATCCCACATTGCTGGGATTATTATAGGCATGAGCCACTGAGCCCAGCCTCATTTCTTATCAAAATAAAAATCTGCAAAATTGACCTAGGAAGAATTTTAAAACTTGAAGAGATTGGACATAGGATAAAGAATACTCAATTTTAAAAAGAAAACACCTGGTTTATATGTAGACAATGGAAAATATGAAACTATTTTTAAAAAACAATGATAGAGTTTTTAGTGCTCTAATGTGATCTCCAAGTTACATTAAGTGAAAAAAAATCACAAAGTGCATGGATTGGTATTTATTGTATCCTTCAATTTGTGCATAAAATGGACTGTGTGTTTATACAGGGATAAATAGGTATGTATGTATTTGTGTACATGCATGCATATATACCTACATATCTCCAGATACACATTTATATTTGAATTTGCTCTTATGTATGTATGCATAAAAAATCTTGGAAGGTACTGGTAAAAGGAATTGCCTTTGCATTTGGATAGTGGAACTACATGGCTAAGGAATAGAGGTGGAAAGTAGTTTTTGCTGTATCCCTTAATACCTCATGAATTTTGAATCCTGTGAATATATTACCTATTCAAAAACAAAGTGAATTTAAAATTTTTTAACTACTAGATCCAGATGGTTTTGTAGTTAAAAAAATTTCAGACTATAGAAAAGGTTAGAAAGTTTCCCTATATCATTTTATTTATGAAAATACGGTAATCTCAATACCAAAACGTGTTGTATTACAAAGAATAAAAACCAGTTGTATTACAAAGAATATAGACCCGTCTCATAAATGGAGAAACAAAATGTTTAAATGGAATATTTATAAATTTAATATTGGATTGTATCAAAAGATTATTATAATATGACCAAATAGGAATATGCTAGAAATGCAAAGATGGCTCATGATCAATAATTATTTAGGAAAACAGTTAAAGGGAAAAATCATTGTTGATTTTGATGTGTCTATAAGGATGAGGGCAGAGGAAACCTAACAGTAGTCTATGTCAAACAAGCTAGACAGAACAGGCCTGGTGTCACTTATATCAGTCTGTGTATTTCAGATAACGTTCAACTAATAATGTCCTGCAGTACGCAGACTGAAAGGAAAAGAATATTTACTATAGCATAGTGAGGACCCTGAACCATGACACAGTAAAGTGCGCAATACAGCTACAAATGGTAGGTGTCAAAAATAACGGAGCCGAGCGCAGTGACTCACACCTGTAATCCCAGCACTTTGGGAGGCTGAAGCAGGCAGATCACTTGAGGCCAGGAGTTCGAGACCAGCCTGGACAACATGGCAAAATATCATCTCTAGAAAAAAATACAAAAATCAGCTGGGTGTGGTGGTGCATGCCTGTAATCCCAGCTACTCGAGAGGCTGAGACATGAGAATTGCTTGAACCTGAAAGGCCGAGGTTGCAGTGAGCCGGGTTGGTGCCACTGCACTCGAGCCTGGGAGACAAAGCAAGACTCTGTCTCAAAAAAATAAATAAATAACGTATCACTTTAACTCTTTTGAAGACTTGAACTGTTAATTTTTTAGACATTAAAAATTGTATCCACAAGTATCCAAGATATCTGAGGTATTATGTTAATATATTAGATATTTAAAATTAATTTTTGTTTAAAAACTGCTATAAATCTCCTAGATGTTCAGAATAAAGATTAGTAAATGTGATATAGGACAATTTCACTGTATCTTTTATGCTTTCATGAAAAGGCTTTGTTGATTGCTTTAACCTAATTTAACCTACCCCCTGAACTCTGAGAGTGACAATGTAACGAACTACATCTGTGTGGTGCCTTTTAAAGAGCTGGGCCTTGGACTTAGTGAAGAGCAGATTTCAGAAGAGGAAGCACATAACTTTACAGATGGCTTCAGCCTGCCTGCATTGAAGGTAATCCATTTGTGGAAGGGAAGGGCTGAAGAAAAAGTAGATGTACTTGGATTGTGTCTATGCTTTCTGAATGTAAATGGTGCGTTTGTTCCACTCATTGTTTGCTGCATACCATCATCATAAATGCACAGGTGATGTTTGTAACTCTGTCTTTAAGAGCCGAGAGCATAATAAAGATTGGAAGAGGAGATCTTTAGATTTTGACGTCCAAATACTTAAAATGCTTAAAGAAATGCCTTAGAGTTTGGAGATAAGTGAATTTACTTTAATTGGAGGCCAATGTGAGTGGTTTTATAACTAGCCATTTGTTTCAACAAACATGGATAATGTGTTATCTCCAAAATTCTTAAGATTTTTTTTCATACATCAAAAGCCACATGAAAGGATACATTTAGCTACATAGAAATTAAACTTTTGGGCTGGCCTGGTGGCTCACGCCTGTAATCCCAGCACTTTGGGAGGCCAAGGTGGGTGGATCACCTGTCACCTGAGGTCAGGAGTTCGAGACCAGCCTGACAAACATGGTGAAACCCCATCTCTACTAAAAATACAAAAATTAGCTGGGTGCAGTGTCACATGCCTATGGGAGGCTGAGGCCGAAGAACCCGGGAGGCAGAGTTCGCAGTGAGCTGAGACCATGCCATTGCACTCCAGCCTGGGTGACAATAGCAAAGCTCCATCTCAAAAAAAAAAAAAAAAAAAAAAGGAAACTTTTGACTTCAAATAATGCAAACTTTAAATGCAAACAAGCTCAAGAAAAATTACAATGATTTATAACAAAGAGTTTTAATTTTTTTTTTTATGCAGAGCACTCTAAAGTGTCTAAGACCTATAGAAGATAAGTTGGGTGCATGAACTGACAGTTCACAAAAAAAGAAACACAGGCTAGTCCCAGTGAGGTTGTATTTTACAACGAATTGATCACAACCGGTTATAGATTTCTTTGTACCTTCTTCACTCCTGCTGCTTCATTTGACTAGCCTAAAAAGAAAAAACAAGAAAAGAAGAAATACAAATGGCCAATAAATATAATAAAATTTTTCATTTTAGTAATGAAAGAACACAAATAAAAATAATAAGCTGACCATTTTGCCAAGGATATTGAAAGTTGGTAATTTCATTATCACTGAAGATTCAGGGAGACCTTACACACCAATGGTGAAAGTATAAACTGCTTCACTTTAGTAGTGAATACCAATCTTCATACAGGTGTATGAAGCAAAATTGCTTTATTCTAGCAATTTTAATTTGCCCTTACAGATTTATCTCAGAAAGTAACCAAAGATATACCCAAAGTATGTTCATGACATTAGTGTAGCAGCCAACATTGGAAACAAATTTTTTTTGTTTTTCTTTCTCTTTTAATTTTTTTTTTTTTTTTTTTTTTTTTTTTTTTTTTTTTTTTTTGAGACAGGGTCTCACTCTGTCACCCAGGCTGGAGTACAGTGTGGCTCAATCACAGCTCACTGCAGCCTCAACCTCCCCAGGCTCAGGTGATCCTCCTACCTCAGCCTCCCGAGTAACTGGGACTACAGTTACATGCCTCCACACCTGGCTAATTTTTGTATTTTTTGTAGAGACAGGGTTTCACCATGTTGCCCAGGCTGGTCTCAAACTCCTGAGCTCAAACTGTTTGCCCACATCAGCCTCCCAAAGTGTTGGGATAACAGGCATGAGCCACCACGCCCAGCCTCCAGTAGTATTTTTAAGACATTGATCCAAATGTCTTAAGTTCCTGTTAAGTATTTAGTAAGCTCTCCTTAGATGTTTCTTTTAGTTTTTATTTTATTTTATTTTTATTTATTTATTTTTTTTTTTTGAGATGGAGTCTCGCTCTGTTGCCCAGGCTGGAGTGCAGTGGCATAATCTCGGCTCACTGCAAGCTCCACCTCCCGGGTTCACGCCATTCTCCTGCCTCAGCCTCTCCGAGTAGCTGGGACTACAGGCGCCCGCCACCACGCCCGGCTAATTTTTTGTATTTTTTTAGTAGAGACGGGGTTTCACCGTGGTCTCGATCTCCTGACCTCGTGATCCGCCCGCCTCGGCCTCCCAAAGTGCTGGGATTACAAGTGTGAGCCACCGCGCCTGGCCTGTTTTTAGTTTTTAAAACTTCCCTTGATACCATGAAAATTAGTGCAAGTATTGTTGTTAGCATTTGTCAAGATCCATTTTGTTTTGAGACTGTATTGACTTCCATATCTTTTACATTTTCTAAATCATCATAAATGTTCTAATTATCTTGTTTGTTTTCTTTCTTTCCTATTACGTAAAATTTGCTTTGACTTATTCCTACTCCCCTTCTAACCCATCTCAATTAAATGGCACCACAAAAAACCTGGACACCATCTTTCTTGTCCCTCTTTTTGCCCACTCACATCCAGTCTGTTAGCAGATTCTTATGTCACTTCTACCTTGAAAATGTATTTTAAACCCATCCACTTTTTTCTATATCCACCCCCGCCCCCGCAACATCCTAGTCCCAGCCACCATGCTAGTCCCAGCCACCATGCTAGTCCCAGCCACCATGATTTCATACTTAGGCTGCTGCAGTACTTTCCTCAGTTATCTAAAGTTATTTGTTTCAGAATGCAGCTTGACATGTAAAGAGCCTTTTAAATGATTTATCCTTTGAATTTGTAAGTCCCCTTCTACAAACTGCAGGAAGTTATTTTAAACATAGTCAAACTTTATATACCAAGCTGCTTATTCACTTTGTGTTTATAATAGTGCACAATGGAACACTGCCTGAAAGTTCAAAAATAGAGGAATGGCTGTGTGAGTCATGCCAGAGCCACAGGGTGAACCATTGTGTAGCAGCTACAGCTTGCTCGTGAAAATTCTGTAAAAACTTGGAGAAACATCTGTTGCCAGTGAAACAATCAGGATACATAAGTGTATATGCAATATGGCCACAACCTTGTTTAAAAAAAAATGAGAAAATACCAAGATATATATAGCTACTCTTTGGGGTGGTAGGACTATAGGTACTTTCACACCCTTTCAAATTTTATGTCCTAACCTTGCTTTATTCTTTAAGGAAAATAAAGATTTTTTTCAAAGTAGAATTTAAGAGATTCTTAATGTGGAAAATTGAGCAGACCTGGGTTTATATTTTAGCCCTGACTGACTAGCCATTTGCTTTTGAATAAGTTATTCTTTGAACTTATGTCACCTTTGAAAAGGAGTTACCATCCCTGCCTTATAAGGTGTTAGATTAAATGAGAAGACATATTAAATACCTAGAACAGGGCTTGACATATAATGGGTACCCCCAAATGGTAATAGCTGTTATTCTTTAGGAAGGACTTGGAGAAAGAATTATAGTATTTCATTTCCTTTTAAATTACTTTTTGTTAACTCATCAAGATGCCTTGGAGATTTATTTCTTTATGCTGTTGATGTACTGTTTTTAAAAGCTTATTAAATCCTGAATTGTACTCTAGCTTAAGTATAGGCAGCAAAGAGAAGTTGTGGACCCTGTGGAGTCAGATTTTCCAGGTTTCACTCTAGCTCCGTTATTTGACTACTGTGTGGTCCTGAGCAAATCATTGTTTCTGTGTTTATTAAAATGGGATAGTTGCACTGCTTGCTTCCAAAGGATTAGATGTTTGTCAGTTCAGTGCCTGGTGTAGAGTAAGCAATTAATAAATGTTAGCTGATTTTTAAAATTCTATCTGATATGACCTGCTCTGAAATGTGAGACTTGTTCTCTGTTGCTCTATCCCCATCCTACCTTCCAACAATGATGATTATAGTTAGATTCTTTTTGCTCACTCACAGTGTTTTACAAATCAAACTATAATAGTATTTTTATATTTCTTTTATTTTTACATATAACTAACCTGTAACCAAACTCAATAATTGTGTTACAGTTACCACATTTATCAGGCTCTGAAAGGAGCCTTATCTTGAGGAGCTCTATAGACTTTGCAAACTGTTGAAAACCTCTGTAATGTTCAAAAACTGTGTATTGCCCCCTTCTGTAGTTACCACTACATTATTCAGATAAGAAATTTAAAAATAGATTTTGTAAGTTAAATTTTTAAAAGTGTGTTGCCCCCTCTAAAGAAAATACATTTTGGATTTATTTTTTATTGTTCATGTATCTTCCTTCAGGAATGTTTAGTGATAGCAAGTATTGCACCTTTAGAAAGAAAAGCAACCTCTGAATTGTAGCCTGAGGAGACATAAATAAAATACAGGTTGAATATTTCTTATCCAGGCCTGGCACAGTGGCTCACGCCTGTAATCCCAGCACTCTGGGAGGCCAAGGGGGGTGGATCAACTGAGGTTGGGAGTTCGCAACCAGCCTGACCAACATGAAGATACCCCATCTCTACTAAAAATACAAAAAATTAGCCAGGTGTGGTGGTGCACGCCTGTAATCCCAGCTACTTGGGAGGCTGAGGCAGGAGAATCGCTTGAACCCAGGAGGCGGAGGTTGTGGTGAACCGAGATCGTGCCATTGCACTCCAGCCTGGGCAACAAGAGCGAAACTCCGTCTCAAAATAAATAAATAAATAAATAAATAATAAATAAATTTCTTATCCAAAATGCTTGAGACTAGAAGTGTTTTGGATTTTGGATTTTTTCAGATTTTGGAATATTTGCATTACACATTGAGGTTGAGCATCCCTAATCCAAAAATTTGAAATTTGAAATGTTCCAGTGAGCATTTCCTTTGACTGCCATGTTGGTGCTCAAAAAGTTGCAAATTTTGGAGCACTTGGGATTTCATTTCAAATTTTTGGATTAGGGATAATCAGTCCCTAGAACAGAGTCCTTATCCCTCTCTTTTCCTTTAAGTTTTTAACTAGTTTTTTAAATTTATAAAATCATCTATTTCCTGCTCTAGAAAAATAAATGCACACATTGTGAAATGCTTTAAATGAAAATTTTCTGTTTACCTGTCGGCTATGGTTATCTCCCAGAGGAGCTTTCCTTATCCAAAGGACAAACAGGAAAAAAGAAATACATATTTCTGAGTTCTGGTTTAAGTGGATAATGTGACAGTGATTGGATGATAAATTAGTCTTTAGAGACAAGGTCTTGCTCAGTCACGCAGCTGGTGTGCAGTAGTGCAATCGTGGCTCTCTGTACCCTAAACTCAACTTGAACTGGGCTCAAGCGATCCTCCCACCTTAGCCTCCCAAGTAGCTGGGACAACAGTTATGTACCACCATGCCTGACTAATTTTTAAGAAAATATTTTGTAGAGGCAGGGGTCTCACTGTGTTTCCCAGGCTGGTCTCCCAACTACTGGCCTCAAGTAATCCTCCCACCTGAGCCTCCCAAAGTGCTGGGATTACAGGTGGGAGCCACTGCGCCTGGCCTTTAGTCTTTTTAAAAGCCGCAGTAAGCTATACCAACTTGATTCTTGCAGTTATCTTGACCCAACATGCTGGAATCCTCCTTGTTAACTCTTTTTCTCTCAATACCAAGCAGTCAAGAGATTGTGTTAGTTCTACTTTCACAGTGTATCCAGAGTCCATCTGCTGCTCACCTTCCACCACTAACCACCGTAGTCTCATTAATGCTTACCTGGAATATTGCAGTAACTTCCCTACTGGTTTCTCCACTTCTACTCTCATTTTCCTATAATCTCTCAACTCAGCAGCCAGTATGGGCCTGTTAATGCATAAATCGGGGGATTATGTCACGCTTCTGCTCAGAACCCTTCAGTGGCTCCCCATTGCTTACCTGGCACCAGCTGTACTGAGCTTCTTGCTGTTCCATAGATCTGCCTGTGTGCTCCCACAACAGTACTTTGCATTTGACTTCCTGCTCCCTAGAACTCTCTTCCTTGATGATTATCTCATGGCTCACTTCCTTCAGGTGACACTTTTAGAGACCTCCCCAGCCAACCCCTTCTCCTCTCTCCTTCCCGCTTTCTGTCTCTCTCCCCTTCTTTCATATGTGTACACACACCTACACACACACACACACACACACACACACACACACACACACACACTTACTATTCCCCTTCTTTGCTGTATTCTTCCCATCAACCAAGAAACACTGTCTTTCTTTTTCTTCCTCGACAATCATTACTGCAAAAGGGAAATAGTATCTTTTACTTGTAAATTATTATCTGTGCCCCTCTACCTGAATATAAGCTCCATTGGAGTGGGGACTCTTTTCATTTTTGCTCACTGCTGTTTATCTGCACCTAGAACAGTGCCTGGCACATCGTGGGTGCTCAGGAAATCATTTCTGAATGAACGAACAAAAGAATAAAAATCATTGTAATCATAAAATTTAACAGTTGAATAAGAAGACTTGCAAGTAAACTTGCAGGTCAAGAATCCCTAGATATCGCATCTGTAGCAACTAGGAAATTTGGCCTTGCTCACTTTAAAAAAAAAAATAAGTTAACGGTAAAATAGATTTACATGAAATTATCTTAATTCATTATTGGCATAATTTTAAAATTCATTTAATAAAACCATCTAAATAATGTCTATTTTCATGGTTGTGAATAATTGGAATCTAAATTACCCAAAGTGGTTTCATCCTCTTTTTATTGCCTGCTACCTCTTGTTTCATACTACATTGTTTCCTCATGCATTTGTTTCAGAGATGTTGTCCTCATCTTGAATAGGACTATATCTGGAGAAATATTTTGCTGCCAGGATTCAGGATGTATCTCAGGAATGGGCCTATGAACATATTCAGACTGCATTTAAAAAAAAAGAAGAAGAAGAATGGGATTTATCCTGGCAACATACTGAGACCCCATCTCTAAAACTTAAATATTAGCTGAGTATGGTGGTACATGCCTGTGTTTCCAGCTACTCAGGAGGCTGAAGTGGGAGAATCACTTGAGCCCAGGAGTTTGAGGTTGCAGTAAGCTATGATAGTGCCATTGTACTCTAGCCTGGGCAACAGAGCAAGACTCTATCGCAAAAATTAATCAATTAATTAAAATAATGGGTTTTGCAATTTCTCATGTCAGACATTCCTGGAGTATTTAATTGATTTTTTGTTTTTTTGGATGGAGTCTTGCTGTGTCACCCAGGCTGGAGTGCAGTGGCGCCATCTCAGCTCACTGTAATGTCCGCCTCCCAAGTTCAAATGATTTTCCTGTCTCAGCCTCCCAAGTAGCTGAGACTACAAGCACACGCCACCATGTCTGGCTAAATTTTGTATTTTTAGTAGAGACGAGGTTTCACCATGTTGGCCAGGCTGGTCTCAAACTCCTGACCTCAAGTGATCCATCCGCCTTCACCTCCTAAAGTGCTGAGATTACTGACGTGAGCCACTGCACCTAGCCCTGGACTGATTTTTATGTTAATTTCTTAGTTAATTCATAGGGCAAGGTAATAGTCTTATTTTGAAACACAAGCTTTTGATCCACGTGACTCATTTCTTTGGAGAAATATATATATATATTATTTATATATAAATATAAATAATATATATTTATATTTATATATAAATATATAATTTATATACATAAATTATATACATAAATTATGTATATAAATTATGTATATAAATTATATATAATTTATATTTATGTATATAAGTTATATATGTTTTTATATATATATATATCCACTAGTCCTACTGTCCTCTTTTCTCCGTGAAAATTTTTTTTAAATAATGAGTGAAGATTCACTTTTACTAAAGTATCTCATTCCATCAACACTTCCCATCTAGGGCAGACCTGTAGTAAATTATATATTGATGTTACCTGCTGTATTGGAATCAGAGGTTCCCACATACATAATTTGAAATCATATTCTTGGCTAATCTTAAGGTAGTTTAAGCTCAGCTATATTTATTATTTAGGATAAAGTGCAAAATTTAAACCAGAAGTTAAGATAAACAAATTTATAGTTTGTTTTGAACACTGACCAATATTTGTTATTGATCTAGTCCTTTTTTCTTTTTTCTTTAGGTTTTGTTCCAACTCTGGGTGGCACAGAGTTCAGAGTTCTTCAGACGGTTAGCCCTATTACTTTCTACAGCCAATTCACCTCCTGGGCCCTTACTTACTCCAGCACTTCTGCCTCATCGTATCTTATCTGATGTGACTCAAGGTCTACCTCATGCTCATTCTGCCTGTTTGGAAGAGCTTAAGCGCAGCTATGAGTTCTATCGGTACTTTGAAACTCAGCACCAGTCAGTACCACAATGTTTATCCAAAACTCAACAGAAGTCAAGAGAACTGAATAATGTTCACACAGCAGTGCGTAGCTTGCAGCTTCATCTGAAAGCATTACTGAATGAGTAAGTTTAGAAATTATACCAAGAAAGGTCTCGGTGATTAGCAAGCTTCATTCGTGCACCATTGTGGTTGCTGGCTTGTGTACTACCTAGAAAAAAGAAACAAAACTGAGGCATGAGCATGAAGGGTGATTTATAGCTACAAATATAGCAAAAAAAAAATAATAATTTGTAAGTACTATAACTTGAGGGAGTTATTATTTATGGTTTTTACTTTTCCTTAGTTCGACAGAAAACTTGGAAAGGTAGGCTAAAAGCAGGTGTTGTTCATTCTCTGTGAGAGCTGGAATGGAGATGGTTATAAAGAATGAGTTTTCTTTTAACTCTTAAGGTAGTACTCTTAAACTGGAAACTGCAGTCCAATAGAAATATCTACCAGTACTGGAACAGTATATATGTTATATATAGTAGAAGAGTAACATATTGCTATTTTTCTAAATAAATTACAGCAGATCTGGAAATTGTTTTGTATCACAGGACAAGCTTTGTGGTCCCAGTTGAAGAGCAAAATGTAGAGTCTAGAGTTTATATTTGTTCATTTCCTACCTTGCATGAAATTGTTGGTACTCTACCTTAATTCCTAAATTTTTATGTCCCACTTTGGTATACCTTTATCAGCTGAAAATACTATTTTCACATATTTGTACATGGAAGTTTTCAAGTTTAAAAATTGAATCAAGGCATTTAATTGAATACAGTCATTTCCAATGAAATTTTTCTCTAACAGTTAAATATTCATCATGTAGGACTGGATCAAATGAATGGTTGGGTTCATGTTGTGTTGGTAATCAGGAAGGTCCTAGGCATTTAAAGAGCTGACAAGATTGTAGTTGATGTACTTGACCCTGGGATACAAGGCAAGAAGTGGAATGGGGAAGACAGTATTTAATTATGTAAATAAGAATGGGTCAAAAGGACTTGACATATCAGCAAAATCAAAAGGCTAGTTTCACTGGAATTAGGGAGGATAAGAGATACAAGGATAGAAACTTAAAGTCAGAAAGACATTTTGAGAAGCTAAGTTTTTACCCATCAGTTCAAGGCCTGAGATGGGCTTGATATAAGGCTGATATAAAGATTATGGCATAGGAAAAATGAAGACCCTATGAACTCAGGGTATTCCAGTGGTCTATATCTGCTGTTCTAAGAAAGCAGGTAAATGCTAACGAGGCTCTTAGCCCTGCCTCCTACAGGGAACTGGGCGATAAGGCCATCTCCACTTGAGTGAGTGGCAAAGGTTGGATTGTCCTCAAAGGAAAATAAGATTTCAGTGGACAGTTTGTAGGCAAAGCCAGAGCCTCCGAAGAAATAAGTTTTGGCAATAGAATCAGAAATATATGGCGTATATTAGAATGCATTTGAGTGAGGGAAGACGGCTCAGGGAAGAAAGAGTGCTACACAAGGTAGACATGAACACAAAAAAGAGGAGCTTTGTACCATGAGCAGGAATTGTGGATTATGCATAGGAAGTTTTTGTCATGTTTTAAAGTGGAATATTCTATACATGCTAACGTCTGTCACCTAAGTATTTTCACTAGAAAGTACACCAGTCACAAACCATCATATCCAATTTGCTCTGTAGTGCTGCTACATACAACTTTTTAAATTGTTAACTAAATAATTGTTTTGTGTTTCATATTTTAGAATGCTCTTTTTGTGTTTCACTCCTCTCCCCCTTGTGTTCTTTGCTGTTCCCACTCTCAGTGCCTCGGTGTGGAACCATAGGGCATTAATCTCTAACTGTTCTCCCCACCTCCAGGGTGTGTATGGCCAGATTAATGTTAGTGAGGCATATATTTGCTTTCTCACTTCACTGAAAATCTTGACTGGTTTCGGAGTCATAGCAGCTCAAACTAAAGTCCTTACAAAACATACTATAGAAGGGTTTGTCATAACCTGACTACAGTCTGTTTCTATCTTTATTTCTCATTCCTTTCCTTCAGTCCAGCCAAACTGTATAAATGCCTTTTCCCATGGTCCTTCTATAGGTTGGTGCAAAAGTAATTGCAGT